>NC_081437.1:36284806-36587306 GCF_949786415.1 Peromyscus eremicus | reverse complement strand
TGGCGCACGCCTTTCATCCCAGCACTTGGGAGGCAGAGGCAGGCAGATCTCTGTGAGTTCGAGGCCAGCCTGGGCTACAGAGTGAGTCCCAGGAAAGTCACAAAGCTACAGAGAGAAAAACCCTGTCTCGAAAAAACAAACAAACAAACAAAACAAAAGCCTTTTAATCATTTCTTGAGTATACTACAAGAGAGCAGCCGCTGGGCGGTGACTATCGGCCCTACAGCTTTCTGTTAAGACTCACCTTTTAACCGGCACATAGTCTTTGTGGTTGGTGATGGCATCGCAATTCCATATGTGCATGCAATGCACACCGACCCAATCAGGGCAATCGGCATTTCATCTCCTGAAAAGTCACTCCCGGATGAGAGCCTTGGAACACTTCTCCTCCGTGGCTTTCAAATGTGTAATTAAATGTCGTAAGTCCGCCCGTGGCTTTCTAAGGCCCACAGCTGTGTCTTTGTGTTCAGCTCTGGCTCCTTAGGAGAAAGATGTGGTCAAGGGGCCCAGGGACTAGCAGGAATTTCGTCTCTCTCTCTTAACGTATAGGACATAAGCCTTCTCTCGGCCTCAGCCTCCCCATCTGCGTAAGGCGGGGATTAGACAGTGGAACTGGCGAGGTTTTGAGGTTTTTGTTGGACTCTAACATGTGTTGATTTAGTGTGTCTAAAAGAAGTCTGAGCCCAGAAAAAGGAGAAGGAGGGGGAGGGAGGAAGGAATGAAGGGAAGGGGAGGAGAGGGAAGGGGAGGGGAGAGGAGGAGGGAGGAGGGAAGGGAAGGGAAGGGGAGGGAAGGGAAGGAGAAGGAACCAGTGCTTGTGTTTGCCCAGCACAGAGGCCAGGAGGCATCTGAGGGCTTTGAATCCACCTATTTTTGGCTCATGAGTTCATCCTGAGGTCTGGGCCAGCCCCTGTGGTTTTTCATCTTTCCACCCTAGTCCACATGACGAACTGACTAAAAATACAGCACTCCCCACAGGCCTGCCACCCGGCCAACACCCTCCCTTGAATCAACTCATCTTCAGACTCTAGGTGTGAGGTGGAAGAGAGCCAGGCACAGACCACATTTGGAGGTTTGAATGTCAGTCACTCCACGCTGGCTAATGTCTGGCCTCGGTCTTCTCACATTGTGAGGGATGAAATAAGTGTAGATGAGAAGCCGCCCATAGGCTGAGGGCTGGATCTACTGGAGTTCCTACTTCCCCGGCCCTTTTCTTCACTTAGGCCCTTCAGGAAGTTTCTCTTACTAAGAAAGCATATCCCTGGGTTCTGTGGTATGTGGGAGACAAAGACAGCCCTAGTTTTAATGGTCAACCTGATACTGACCAGAGTCATCTAACAGGCGATGCCTCCCTCTTGAGGAATTGCCTAGATCAGATTATACCATGGTCATGTCTGTGGGAGATGGCCTCGATTGTTGATTGATGTAGGTGGTACAGCCCACTGTGGGTGGCGCTATTCTCCACGCAGGAGCTCCTGGGCTGTGAAAGGAGGCTAGCTGAGCTTCTAGCCAGTGAGTGAGCCAGCACACAATATTCATCCGTGGTTTCCACTGCAAGTCCCTGTTTCAAGTTTCTGCTCTGATTTCCTTCGGTGGTGGATGGTGACCTGGAAGATGAAGTGGTCCTAAGTTGCTTCTGGTCAGCGCTTTATCACTGACCCAAGGACAGCAGGAATGGAACCCTTTGAGCCTGGCCCTCAGCCACAGCGAGTGTGCTACAGGCCGATGTTCACACTCCCCCACGCAGACATTTATCCTCAAGCCCCACCATCTCTTCCTTTGTTCTCAGTGTCTTTGACACTAGTACAGTTTCAGATTTCTTCAGGGGCCTCAAGGTCCTCCCAAGGTGCATCAGGGCTCTGTCAGGACTTCTTCTGGAAGCAGTTTGACTCTGCAAGTGTTTTCTGAACCAGGAGTCCAGTCCTCTTTCCAGTGCCCATCCCCCCTTGCTTCATCTATGGACCTCTTCAGGGCTGCTCTTCCAGGTCAGGTGACCTATTTTGTACGTCACACAACTCCATGACACGGGTGTTGGAATATTTGCATATTTATAATGAGATACTGTGGGAAGGAACTCCAGTCTAAACATGGTTTATGTTTCATGTACACCTTGTGTGCATAGTTGCAAGGCTGAAGGGCAGAGTCAAGAGAGAAGCTGAGAAGAAAAATGTGTGATTGAGAAGTTCGTTGTTGTCTGTCCCAGAGACAAGGGTCTTAATCCTTTAGGGGGTGGGGTGCCTCAGACCCAGACAGCTTGGCAGACTATGCCATGTCCTGCCTGGTACCCTGGGAGAAGAAGGCCATGTGGAGTTCACAGCATCGTCCTGGACTAACCCAATCGTGTGAAGATGGAGGCATGGAAGAAGAGCAGAGAGGGGCCGGAGCAATGGCTCAGAGGTTAAGAGCACTGGCTGTTCTTCCAGAAGTCCTGAGTTCAATTCCCAGCAACCACATGGTGGTTCACAACCATCTGTAATGGGATCTGGTGCCCTCTTCTGGCAGGTAGGCATACATGCTGGCAGAATACTGTAAGCATAGCAAATAAATAACTCTTTTAAAAAGAAGAAGAGGAGGAGGAGGAGGAGGAGGAGGAGGAGGAGGAAGAAGAAGAAGAAGAAGAAGAAGAAGAAGAAGAGCAGAAAGAAGGGCATGAGAATCCCCTGGCAGCCAGGAATGCTACTCCTGAGCAAGGCATTGGACAGAGGATCCCAAGCTAAAAATAGAATGAGCCCCACCCAAGGCTGCGGACAGCAGGAGTCAAAGGTGGCCCTAGCTCACACCGGTGAGGTTGTAAAGTTCCCTGAAGCAATAGATCTGGGCATCTGGGAGAAAGGAGAGGGGCCCTAGAGCGACAGAGACACAAAGGTGCCAGGGCTTGGGAACCCAGGAGAAATAGCTACTCCAAGTCTCAGTCTTCGAAAAGAGACCTGGGGTTCATGGGGGTGGGGGTGGGTGGGGGGAACACGACTTATCCCAGGTCTTCCAGGCAGGGATAATTACATGATAAGGCCTCTTTTTTTTTTTTTTTCCCCTGAGACAGGGTTTCTCTGTGTAGTTTTGGTATCTGTCCCTGATCTCTCTCTGTAGACCAGGCTGGCTTTGAACTCACAGAAATCCACCTGCCTCTGCCTCCCGAGTGCTGGGACTAAAGGCATGCGCCACCACTGCCCAGCGCATGATAAGGCCTCTTAAAAAAACAAAACAAAAACAAACAAACAAAAAACCTTAACTGCAGGGGCTGGAGGCATACCTCAGTGGTTAAGAGCACTGGCCTCTCTTCTAGAGAACCAGGGTTCAATTCCCTGTATCTATATAGCAGCTCACAACTACTTGTTCAGGGGATCCAACGTCTTCTTTTGACTTCCCTGAGTACCAGACATGCATTACAGGGCCACTGTAGTGGTACATAATACATTTAATCTCAGAACTTGGAAAGTGTGCTGGCTAGTTTTATGTCAACTTGACACAAACTAAAAAGTTATCTGAAAGGAGAGAATTGAGAAAATGCCTTCATAAGATTCAGCTGCCTAGGCAGAGGTGGAGGAGGAGTGGATGGGGGGTGGGGTGGGAACAGAGGGTGGATAGAAGGGGGAGACTGGGGTTGGGGAGGCTGTGGCCAGGATGTGAAGTAAATAAATAAATTTATTTTTTTAAAAAAAGATTCAGCCGGGCGGTGGTGGCGCACGCCTTTAATCCCAGCACTCGGGAGGCAGAGCCAGGAGGATCTCTGTGAGTTCGAGGCCAGCCTGGGCTACCAAGTGAGTCCCAGGAAAGGCGCAAAGCTACACAGAGAAACCCTGTCTCGAAAAACCAAAAAAAAAAAAAAAAAAAAAAAAAAAAAGATTCAGCTGTAAGGTGTTTTCTTAATTAATGATTAGTGGGGGAGGGCCCAGTCCATGGTAGGTGGTGCCATCCCTGGGCTGATGGTCCTGGGTTCTATAAGAAATCAGGCTGAGCAAGCCATTGGGGAGCAAGCCAGTAAGCAGGACACCTTCATGGCCTCTGCATCAGCTCCTGCCTCCAGGTTCCTGCCCTGTGAGAGATCATGTCCTGACTTCCTTAGATGATGAACGTGATGTGGAAGAGTAAGCCAAACAAACCCTTTCCTGAACAACTTGCTTTGGTCCTGGTGTGTCCTCACGGCAGTAGAAACCCTAACTAAGACAGAAGCTGGAACGAGGATAATGGATCTGACTATGTTTTTTGGGGGAGGACTGTGGAATTCTGGGTGGGAAAAGCCATTGAGTGTGGAGAGCTCAGTGAGCTGTTCTGTAGGAGCTTGGGAGATAAGAGTCTTGAGAGAAATACGTATGGCTGAGACCTGGCTTGTGAGGTTTCAGAGGGAAGTTTGAGACTCTACTGAGACCATTTGCTATTTTGAGTTAAGAATTCGTGGTTCTGGTTAGCGGGAGCTGAAGAATCTGCCGTGATTAACAAGATACTGGACACACTAAAGTGAAGCCTGTGCTTTATTGGGATGGTTGATGCTGATTAGCTGAAGCTGAGAAATTAGTGGTGATAAGGAAGAGACCAGCATCACTGAGGTGAAATCTTCTGGGAAGGGTTTTCTCTGGGTCAGCACACAGAAGCTGAGTCCCATAGGCCCGTGCTGGCAGTGGAACTTGGTAGTACAAGACTCGCCCAGGTGGTACCGGTTTTGAAGGCATGAAGGGGTCATGGAGAAAGCTGAGAGTTGGCACTGGGAGACAAGGCGGTAGTCCATCCAGGAAGAGAGCCCAGGAGAGGCTATTGGTGAAAGTGCAGCCCGGTTGCAGCAGAGACCCCAACCTTTTGGAGATGCCAGTTACCATGGGATGACCAAGAACAGCAGCGGCTGTGGAGCGGAGCCAGCTGGAGCCTTGAAGACAAGCTGTGTGTGCTGCAGAGGGCGGAGCTGGAGAAGTGACCCAAACGTTTTGCAGGAGCCCAGATGATTGTAAGTACATCACAGGGATTTGACACTGAGTTATTTAAACTGTTGGAGTTTGCTTTTTCTATGTTCAGATTGTGACTGTGCCCTGATTCTTCCCTCTTGAAGTGAGAAAGTATTTAACTTATTTTTGATTTTACCTATAAAAGCCCACAGTTGGGGCTGGAGAGATGGCTCAGTGGTTAAGAGCACTGATTGCCCTTCCAGAGGACCTGAGTTCAGTTCCCAGCACCCACATGGCAGCTCACAACTGTCTGTAACACAAGTTCCAGGGGACTTAAAAAAACCCATGGCAAAACACTAATGCATATAAAATTAAAAAAAAAAAAAGCCCACAATTGAGAGACTTTGAATTTTAAAGAGACTGGATTTTTCAGTGCTTGAATTTTTGAAGACTGTGGAATGTTTACATTGTAACGTTGTTACTAAGGTGTGATCTTGGGGAAGCACAAGAAAAGAAAGGCTGTGACTCAATGGTGATGTGTTTGTGTGTCAAGTTGACAAGGGGTCAGTTGTCCTGGCTGGTCAACCTGACACAAGCTGGAGTCACCTGAAAGGAGGGAACCTTGATTGAGAAAATGCCTCCACGAGATCCAGCTGGAGGGCACTTTCTTAATTAGTGATTGATGGGGGAGGGCCCAGCCCATGGTGGGGGTGCCATCCCTGGGCTGGTGGTCCTGGGTTCTATAAGAAAGCAGGCTGAGCAAGCCATGGGGAGCAAGTCAGTAATGGTGTCCACATCAGCTCCCACCTCCAGGTTCCTGCCCTGTTTGAGTTCCTGTCCCGACTTCCCTCAATGATGAACAGTGATGTGGAACTGTAGGCCAAATAAGCTGTTTTCTCTCCAAGTTGCTTTTGGTCACGGTGTTTCATCGTAGCAATAGTAACCCTGACTAAGACAGAAGTCAGAGGCAGGAGGATCTCTGTGAGTGAGAGTCTAGCTTGGTCTGCATAGAGAGTTCCAGCCCAGCCAGTGCTACATAGTGAGACCCTGTCCCAACACAAATAGAAAAAAGTGATTATTTGTGTGTGCATATGCACATGTGTTGGTACATATATGGGGATCAGAGGACAATTACAGGAGTAGATTCTCTTTCCTCACCATGTGGATCCCTGGTCTCAAACTCAGGTTGATATTTGTGTCAGGCGTCTTTACCTATGGAACCATCTCAACAACCCTACTGTGTCTCATTGTGACCTGATTCTCTTCCATCTGTCCTGCTCTGTCTGTTAAGTGCTCCATCAAAACCATTCATAACAAGATTATCTTTTGCTCTAAGTGATATCAGTCCAGTCACGGGCCTGTATAAATACGGGTCTATTTGTAGGGATCTTGGAAGAAGAGTAAGAGTTTGCCAAGAAAAGAACCTTGTAGCTAGGCGGTGGTGGCACACGCCTTTAGTCCCAGCACTAGGGACGCAGAGGCAGGCGGATCTCTGAGTTCGAGGCCAGCCTGGTCTACAGAGCGAGATTCAGGAAAGGCGCAAAGCTACACAGAGAACCCTGTTTCGAAAAACCAAAAAAAGAAAAAAGAACCTGTAGCAGAGGGTGTACAAAGGAGTATTGTAAATGGATGTTTTCCTGTCCCAGTTGCCTGGTCCCAAATAACTGACTCAGAGGTTGAATATCAATTATAAATACTAGGCCAATAGCTCAGGCTTGTTACTAACTACCTCTTACTTTTTAAGTTAACCTATATTTCTATTTATGCTTTACAATGTGGCAGTACCTTTATTAACATGTCATGTTCACCTCCTGCTCCCTCTGCGTCTGGCTGGTGGGTGACTCCTGACTCTGCCCTTCCCCTTCCCATCATCCTTAGTTTGGTAACCCTGCCTATACTTCCTGCTTGGATACTGGCCAATCAGTGTTTTATTAAACCAATTTGAGTGACAAATCTTTACAGTGTACAAGAGGATTATTCCACAGTGGATATGCAGAAACAAGATGAGAAAATGGCCCTATGTTTAGGGAACAACTTGAAATTCCCCTTGGAGCCTAGAACTCTTATATTGTGAGGTGTCTCAAATAATGTCATGAGCTCCCCGAGGGGAGGATTATATTGATAATCAGCTGTACACATGTCCCCATGGAGCCCTACTTGGAGAATGCTGAGCTACAGGTCTGTGAAGAACTTTTCCCTACTGCCATGGACCAAGGCAGGCATAGAAGATATGTGTCGTATTGTGACTGTTTCCATGGTGACTTCTAAGGCCTTAAAGACAAGCAGGAAACAGGATCTAGATAAGAACAGTCTTGTATCACAAACCTTCAACAGCTTCTTCCTGGTCTGGAATTCCAAGCCCCTAGACTGGTGTGATCCAGTTGGCCTGGTCTTTGTTCCCACCTCCGTTGGCATCTAGTCTCTGTCTCTAATCTGCTTATTTTTTGCTCCAACACTGTCACCAACTCCCCACAACAGACCATTGTTAAAGGTTAGTGTTTCCTGGTGTCATCCACTTATTCCTACCTCAGTCTTTCTCTCAGCAATGGGTCTTGAGATCTGTCTACACTGGTGCTCATGTAGCCCTTGACCCCATTCCAAGCTTCATCTATAATTCCACTGTGTGAGTGCTCCACCATGCATCTTCCCTTCCTTCTAATCATTCACTAGATAGTTTCTAGTTCCTCTACGTTACAAGCAACAAGGAGATAACCGTTCTGATTCCTGTTGCTGCGTGCTTTCAGAAACAAGCCTTTACCCAGACACTTGCATAAGTACTTGAATGATGGCGTCCTAGTGGCTCCCTGGGTCACAGGATATGTATGCTTTCTGGGTCACCGTGCGTTGCTGAGTTGATCCCTACATTGATGGTGCCAGGTTACCCATCTGTGGTATGAGAGGGTCTATCATCTTCAACCTTACCAATTCTGAACATTGTTAGGCTTAATTATTGCCAGTCTATTGGGTGAGAATGTTTTTACAGTTTTCTTTCCCTGCCTCTCTCTCTCTCCCTCCCTCCCTCCCTCCTTCCTTCCTTCTCTCCCTTTTTTCCCTCCCTTCCTCCCTTCCTCCCTTCCTCACTTCCTCCCTCCCTCCCTCCCTGCCTCCCTTTCTGCCTTCCTTCCTCCCTCCCTTCCTCTTTCCCTTCCATTGTTTTGCTTTCTCATGCAGGAAAGGCTGGCTATGGACTTGACTGGTCTCGAACCCCTGATCTTCCTGCATCCACCTCCCCAGCGCTATGGTTGGCTTCTTGTAGTGTTAACTTGTATTTTCTGATTACTAACTCTGTTGAGTGAATGCGCTTAATTTCTCACGCTGAGATTTTTCTTCCCGCATATCTGTCTCCCCCCCTCTAAAGATTCCATGTTGTTTTATAGTTCTTTTTTTTTTTTTTCCGGTTTTTTCGAGACAGGGTTTCTCTGTGTAGTTTTGGTGCCTGTCCTGGATCTCACTCTGTAGCCCAGGCTGGCCTCGAACTCACAGAGATCCGCCTGGCTCTGCCTCTCGAGTGCTGGGATTAAAGGCGTGCACCGCCGTCCATGTGCCGCCGCCGCCGATAAATTCTTTATCTTGCCAGGTGGTGGGCGGTGGTGGCGCACGCCTTTAAATCCCAGCACTCAGGAGGCAGAGGCAGGCGAATCTCTGTGAGTTCGAGGCCAGCCTGGGCTACCAAGTGAGTTCCAGGACAGGTGCAAAGGTACACAGAGAAACCCTGTCTTGAAAAAGCAATAAATAAATAAATAAACAAATAAATAAATAAATAAATAAATTCTTTATCTTGTGTTGAGTGAGGTTTTTCTGTAGTAAGACTTAACTTCTTTGTTTGCTTTGTCTTTTGTCATATAAAAGTTTAAATTCGATGGTTTCTTAGTTTATAGTTTAGTTTTGTCTTCAATCAGTCACTGAGTACCCTGTGTCCAGGCCAAGGCCACGGATGTGGTTTTCTTTATTTTCTTTATTGGTTTTTTACACAAGGTTTCACTGTGTAACAGCCCTGGCTGTCCTGGAACTCTCTCTGTAGATCAGCCTGGCCTCAAACTCACAGAGTTCCATCTTCTTCTACCTTCTAGTTCTGGGATTAAAGGTGTGTGCCACCACTGCCTGGCTCTATATTTTGTTATAATTATTTTATAGTTTTTTTTTTCTAGTGGGGGCGTTGGTGTTTGCTTCATTTAAGTCTTGGATTCCTATGAATTCCTCCATATGGACTAAGGTAGGGGTGTGTGTGTGTGTGTGTGTGTGTGTGTGTGTGTTTGAGACAGAGTCTCACTATATGGCCCTGGCTGCTCTGTAACCAGGCTGGCCTCAAGCTCAACAAGAACCTGCCTGCCTCTGCCTCCTGAGTGCTGGGACTGAAGGTGTGCACAGGACACCCAGCTTAACTATGCATTGTGTTCATACACAGCGCTAATTGCTGCTTCTTCCCTTGCTTAGCTGTGGTACCATTCTGTTATGAACTACATATCCTTCTGCTCAGGAGAATTCCCAGCCTTGTTCCGCTTCATGCATGAGTTTACTCAGCCCTTCTTTGCTTCATGCTCTGCAGCTCCCTCTCTGCATCAGTACACTTCTGGTTTCAGAGAATGGTCTTTGTAAATCCAGCTCTGACTCCCAGAGACGAGGTCCTGACTTCTTAGCCCCAAGGTCAGGGCATTTTATAGTTCAGTTGCTGTCTATTTCTGACCTTCACTGGTCTCCCATCTCCCCACCCCCAGTCCCTTTGGTGTCAGAATCACTCTCTAGCCTTCATCAAGCTCTTATCCCTCAAACCCACCCTGCCCAGGTTTTCTATTTCTGTCTTTTGTTAAGTGTTCTCTTTCACTTTCTGGGCAAAATGGAGACACTTTCTAGAAGCTTCTCCAGCTCCCCACCCACATCCTCCTGTGCTCTCTAGCACTCTGCCTGTAACTCACGTGGTGCTGAAGATGTCCTCTCACAGTTTCAGTAACCAAACCAGTCTCCTTTGTGGAAGGAGTGCATCTCACTCATTTCCACATCCGCTGTTCCCAAGTCATCCACCTGGCCAGGTCTAGCTTGTGTGTGTTGTGTAGTAACACTGACTGGGTCACCACATGCCTGGTATGTACCACCCAGTCTCCTCCTTTGAGTCTCATTCTTCAGATGAGGACACTGAGGATCAGGGAAGCTGCATAGCCCATATGGATCCATAACTGTGCATCAGCTGAGACCCACACAGGGTGTGTGTGTGTGTGTGTGTGTGTGTGTGTGTACACATGCATGCAGAGATGGGTCCTATGCTGCCACACTCAGCTCTGTACATCAGTGCTAGGGACTAGAACTCTGGTCTGCAGGTGGAAGTTTTCCTGTGTTTACTTGGTCCTCAGCCGCTCAGTCCCAAGTAAACACACAGAGGCTTTTATTAATTACAGATTATATGGCCTATGGCTCAGGATTCTTGATAGCTAGCTCTTACACCTTAACTCAACCCATTCCTATTAACCTATGTTTTGCCACATGGCTTCGTGGTGTTACCTGTTCTCTCACATCTTGCTTCTCCTGGTGGTGGCTCACAGCGTCTCCCTGACCCTGCCTTTCTCCTCTCTTGGATCTCCCAGCCGGCTCCATTCTGCCCTGCCATAGGCCAATGCAGCTTTATTTATTAACCAATGGGAGCAACACATATTCACAGCACACAGAAAGACATCCCACAGTACTGGTCTTTATGTTTGTGTTTCCAATGCTTTACCTCATTTCTGCATGGTAAGCTTCCTCCCTAGGTCAAGACCCAGATCTCCTTAGTATTCATACTCTTCTGCACTTTTTTTTTTTTTTGAGACAGGGTTTCTCTATAGCTTTGGAGCCTGTCCTGGACTACTGGCTCTGTAGACCAGGCTGGCCTTGAACTCACAGAGATCCACCTGCCTCTGCCTCCCGAGTGCTGGGATTACAGGCATGCGCCATCACCGCCCGGCTATTCGTTTGCACTTTAGAACTAAATCCTTCACAACTTCAGTTGACACGAGGGTGCAGGAGACCTTTCCCAAACAAGAAAATTAATACTCAGAAGCAGACACGTGGAGGGTAGCCCCTGGGAAAGTGCCATGGCACTCTGTGGGTTGGACTTCTGGTAGACCTCAATCTTCCTGGTAACCCTTCTGGGGTACCCAGAGCTGGTGTGTAGAGGCCAGTTTCCACTATGTTGCCATGGAAACAAGGTGCCCTGTCAGAGCTGCTCACCACAGCAGGGCTGCCAGCACTCACCACACCCAGCTTGCGTGCCACTCTGTTTTCGTGTTGTGGGTTTGTTCTCCAGGGTGTGAGGGAGCGCCCCAGTGAGCTCATCATCACTGGTCTCTGAGTGCCATCCTTTGATGTGCCTTGGCACTGACCTTCCACAACGGGCTCCAGGGGATATCTAGAGGGTTTATCCTGGACCTCCTGGTCCTTGAGATCCCTATCCTAGTGGGTGCTGTCTCCCACTAGAGTCAGACTACTGACGTGAAGGGCAGCCATCAGAGATGAGACATCAAGAACTCCTCCTTGACTCAGCTTGCTCCTTTGGTTCAGCTTTCCCCAACTTCTTGGGGGCAATGTGAGAGGCCTGGCAGTCAAGGTGGCAGCCTCAGAAGCTCTCAGCCCTGGGAGCCCAGAGACTGGGGTCTGAGTTCTGGCTCATTGTTAACCCCACTTTTCAAAATTAAGTTCTGTTCATTTGGTCATCAAACATTAGCTTAGTGCCAGGCCCAATGTTGGGCTCTGGGGTCACCCAGGTTAGACACACTTCCTTCTCTTGCCCAAATCACAGTTTTATGGGAATGTCAAGCTTGTCTCCAATATAAAATCAGTGGTAACGCCCAGAAATGGGAGAGTCGCATTTATTTCTTCAAACTTTTGACTGTCCGCATCTTGGTCCCATAGATAGCAAAATGTTCTTAAGAAGCACACATGGCAGGTGGGCATGCAGTCTGGCTGTCCTACTTCCTCAACAAGTGTCCTGTCCATTCTTTTCTCATCTGTGAAATGGGATGATGAAGGCTGCCTCAGAAGATGACCCAGGATGAGGTGATGTTTTAGTTATGGTGTTTCATGGCAGCAATAAAAACCCTGACCAAAGCAAGTTGGGGAGGAAAGGGTTTATTTGGCTCACACTTCCACACTACAGTCCATCACTGAAGGAAGTCAGGGCAGAAACTCAAACAGGGCAGGAACCTGAGGCAGGAGCTAATGCAGAGGCCATAGAGGGGTGCTGCTTACTGGCTTGCTCCCCATAGCTTACTCAGCCTGCTTTCTTATAGAACCCAGGCCCACCTGCTCAGGAATGGTCCCACCTACCATGGACTGGGTCCTCCCCAATCGATCACCAATTAAGAAAGTGACCTACCGCTGGATCTTCTGGAAGCATTTTCTCAATTGAGGCTCCCTCCTCTCTGATGACTCTAGCTTGTGTCAAGTTGACATAAAACTAGCCAGTCCGGGTGATGAGGGACACATGGTATTCATAGCCTTGGAGTTCACCTCGTGAGTGTCCTCTTTGTCCTTTCCTGGAGAATATAACTTCCCTAGAAGATTATCCCCTTTGTGCCCCACATCCACACATGGATCGGTCCTTTAGAGGGAACAGTATATCCCCAACCACATAGGACATGGAAGAGGAAGTGGCCAGGAGCAAGGGGCCTGGCTGCAGAGTCAGAGACATTGACTGTGCTGAAACTGCTGTGTGCCACTCTTTGTCACTGAGGGCAGTGTCCTGTGAGGTCACATGTCATTGAAGGGTGGCTTTGGAAAAGAGACACAGGACACTGCACTGAGTGTCCTTATTCGTGACAGGGACTCCGACCTGGGAACTCCAGGCTTCAGGGTGGCAGGTTTCCCCAAGGGTCCTTCTTTCCCAGAGGCCAGCCGGCCTGCCTGCCTGCCCTCCCTCCCTCCCTCCCTCCCTCCCTCCCTCCCTCCCTCCTTCCTTCTCATGCCCTGGCCTGGAGTCTATTCTGGAGCCTGAGCATGGCACAGTGTGGACTTTGAAGGGTACTACTCGAGACCTCGGGAGAGCCGCAACTTCGGTAGATTCACAGCTACATCCCACCAGATCCTGCTGGGGGGCTCCTTTGGAAATGCCTCACTAAAGGCAGCACCCTGAGTCCATCCCAGGTCCAGCACTGGTAGGACTGGTGAAGAGTGCAAGATCCTTTCTGAGACCTAGTATCTGGGTTACCCTAAATTGTCTTGAGGCTTTTCATCCAAGGACCGAAGAGAGACCAGGCTGTATCACGTGATCAGCTGTACATATGCTAAGGGTTCATGTTACAAATGGAGGAATTCAGGTGTCAGGAGGCTAAGTAACACACATACATATACCACACTCTTCCTGATACTTCTGATGGAATAAGAAGACGACTATGTCTGTATGTTCAAAGATAAAATGGAATATGAAATTAGGTAAACTTGATGCATATAAAGATACTAGAGAGGACAAACTGTAGGTGAATGTGCACAGGAATAAAAGCAGTTTTTCTCTGTTACTTATATGTGGATGTATGTGTGGAGGGTACTCAGGTTGTCAGCCGGTGTCTTCCTGGATCACTCTCTACCTTATATGTCAAGGCAGGGTCTCACATTGACTTTGGAGCTCAGGATTTCAGATAGTCTGGCTAGCCAGCTTCCTCCAAAGATTCCCTGTCTAAGTCTCCCACATGCTGGGATTACAGGCACACCTCCATGCCCACTCAGCTTTCATGTGGGGTTTGGAGCGTGGAACTCTGATCCTCATGCTCACATGGTAAGTGCCCCCTTCCCTGAGCTGTCCCCCATTCTCTACCTCTGAACCCCATCCCCAGACCTCTTTTCTCCTTAAAAGGAAGCCAGTCCTAGTGGGTCAGAACTACCCAATTCGAGGGTGATCTTTTCTTTACTAATTATATATGCATTTGGACCCTGTATTCCAATAAAGCCACATTCTGGCAAGGACATGAATTTTGGGGAGACACTATTAATCCAACCCAGTATACAGGGCAATGGTGGAAGGTGCCAAGGCTGTATTCTACATAACACACTGATGCTTCAGCCCACAGAGTCTGCCAACGTGCAGGAGGAAGTGGAAACAGAAGGGTAGAGCTGGGCCAGAGCTTTGTAAATTTTCCCGGGGAATCCTGCCAGGCTGCTCAGAGAGTGATGTAGAGCAGTTCAGGTCCTTGATGTTTACTGTGGTCATATGCCAGGGCTTGGATGTGAACTCACGTCTCCTGGTGCCAAAGCCCTTGTACCTGCCCTCTTCCAGCCCCAGGCCCAGCCCTGCAGCACGGCTATTCTTGGAAGGTACAAAACTGTAAGACTTTGTCCTTTGTCACTAAGGTACAAGGTCATATGCACACCACGCATAACTTACAGCCTCCACATACCCCATACATCACACGTGCAGTGTACATGCACACCAATCGTCACATATATACCATACATACATACATACACCACACATACCCACATCTTCCACATACCCTCACTACCCCCTACTATATACACCACACATACCATACATAACCTACATACATAACATACATATCCTCCACACCTACCTCAATTACATCATACACTACCACACATACACACCCCTCTATCCACCCCAATATTACACGTACACACAAATCTACACACACCACCTACCATATACACCCAACACACTCCATACACACACAGTACACACATTATACATATACCCTCTACATAAATGTTTTCCTACCACATACTTATTATACTCACACAAACACACTATAACGTATACTCCCCACACTCCCTACCACACAGGCCTTTCCCATAACATATACTCCCACCCCACATGCAAACAGCACACCCACACCACACACAGGATATTTACAACTTCATGCGTATACCATACCTTATGCCCAGAGGGCAGTCACCTTGTAGTCCAGCTCACAACAGGCAACTTGTTCCATCTTGGTTCTCACACTTCCTTCCTGGTGATCTTGGGCACTCACTAGGTTGTATTGTGCCTCCATTTCTTCATGTAAAAACCAGGTGCTGATGGGAATCTCAGGCTTTGGAAAGGCTTAGAAATAATATTAAGCCCGTTCTTGACTCGGGTGCTGAATTTTCAGCTTATGTCTGTGTCTTAGTCAGTGAAGAGACATGATGGCCACAGCACCTCTTATAAAGTGTTCAGCTGGGGACTGGCTTACAGTTTCAGAGGGTTAGTCCATCGTCACCATAGACGGGAACATGGCAGCAGGCCTGACGTGTGGTGCTGGAGAAGTAGCCGAGAGTTAGAGCTACATCCTGATCTGCAGGCAGAGAGAGAGACTGAGCCTGGCGTGGGCTTTTGAAACTTCAAAGCCCACCCTAGTGACACACTTTCTCCAACAGGGCCACACCTCCTAATCCTTCTAAACAGGTCCACTCCCTGGTGACTAAGCATTCAAGTATATGAGCCTATGGGGCCGCCGTTCTCATTCAAACCACCTGACTCAGTTTCCCTCTTCTGGGCTGAATAGCACGGCCACAAGGTACTCTTTGGCAAGATCTTTGAAAACCTGAGGCAAGGTGGTCGTCAGGGCTACAAATATCCTCGAGCTCTAGTAATGGACAAGGCAGGAGCTGATAGGTGTGTGAGGGTCGTCACTGGGACAGCCCTTCAGAAGTGACTGGGAGGGTAGGGTGACTCCTTTCGGTGTTTTAACTGTGATTTATGGCTCTCTGGAGATTAGACGCTGCTTGAAAGGGAGATTAATTAGGAACACACGTGTTTAGTAGGTAGGACACTGTCTAAAATTACCCCAGTAAAAGTCCGCATAGCCGGCCTCACCCTGGCTCCTCTGCACTTGCCCGCTGAGCTGGTCAGCCATCTCTGGGACTGTCGGCTTTCAAGGGTGCTGACGCTCCAGGCGGCTCCTGACCACACCCCAGGGCTGCTCCTGAGCAAACCAACCTCTTCCATTTACACAGCAGTTAACACAAAACCTCAGAGGGTGGCTGGAAAGCACCCACATGTACACACACACATACACACTCACACACACTCATTCACAGACACACAGACACTCATTCACAGGCACACATACCCCCACATACACAGATATCTTATACCACACAATTTACATACAACACACACACATATGTCCTCACAAATGCCATACATACAACATATACACAGCACACCATACACATTTACACTCACACACATTCACACACCACATACAACATACACAGACAATACACACGTGCTTACACACACAATATACCATACACATTTGCTGACATATGCACACAGCACACATACTCACTTTGAAGAAGCAGGATATGGCTCTCTCCAAAGACTGCAAAAGAGTTTATGTGCGTGTGTTTGTACTGTGTTAGGAGGAGACGTATTTGAAAGACACCTGCTTTCAAATGTGTCTCCACATGGCCTTTAGTTCTTCCTCCAAGGCATCAGAATCTCTGAGCTTTCATTGCGACATTTGTCAAACGAGGACAGGAGGATTGCTGTGAAGGTTTAACCTGGACATGACCGTGCATATGAGGCCCCTGGCCCAGGAAGCAATAAGCAAATAACTGGTATGTTTCTTCCTCCTTGGAGACGTTTATCAGCTATTAGTCTTTTTATTTGAGAATGTATTTTGGAAAATGTTGGTCTAAATACAGATATCATTCATCCGTCACATGTGAATTAGGAAAACATCACTCTATGACCCACTCTATGGTTGTTCACGACTCCAGGAAGCAGGAGGAACCAGGAAAATGATCATCTTACCTTTGGTGTGTTCAAGGTCTGGTGGAGGGCAGGTAGGTGGATAAAATGCGTCCTCTGGACCCACCCTCTGTCAGTCCCACACTGTTCCTAATATACCGGTACAGGAGCACTCTGACCCTGCCCCCCTTACACTCTGCAGGCTCCCTGAGCTCACGTAAAGCCTTCAAAGGCCTCAGGCCCACCGTGGAAACTGGAACATTATTGCCTTTGAATAGCCCATCTGTCCACTGCATAACCCACCCTTCTCCTGGAGTCTTTTGGGGAGCCCTTTCTTGGCTTGGCCTGTATTTTGTTATCTTGACTTCCACGGCAAAGTCAGGGTCGAGAGCAGACGCCGAATCAATGTGGTTGAACTGAGGATTTTTTAAGCACTATCTTCTAATTTTAAATATTCCCATTAATCAATATTTTGAAAATAGAAACTGTCCAGACCAGAAACGTATGGCCATGCACTCGACTGAGAAATAAGGTGGGGGTGGGGGGACATGTTGTAACCATGAGCTGCCCAGAGCCCAGTACAGGCTGAGCCAGAACCATCCTGCCCGGGCCTTCTGCTCATCACCCTGAGCAAGGGATTCTTGTCAGTTATTTTCTCCATTCCAGGCCAGCAGCAAAGCACTGGGCATAGGTGTGGATTCAATATATTTTTGATGGATGGTCAAAGACTCAAGCCATTTATCACCAAGCCCCAAGTGATTGAAAGTGGAGTACTCACACATCGAGGCAGGAAATCACTCAGGGACACTTGTGACGGAGGTGAGTGCCGTCACTGCTGAGAGGTGTCGTGGTGACCGACATCTGTGACGGCTTCTGGAAATGCAGCTGGAGGATGCGATCACGTCAGCTCCAGAGCAGCTTCCAGCCTGGGTAGGAGGAGCTTGTTCTGGTAATTCCCACACCTATGTGAGTGTTTTCCACCGGCCATTGCGGGAACAGCAGTATGAATGGAGACTCGGAGGCCTCCTGAGGCAAATGTGTCCATTTAAGGCATTGTTTCTGGCTTCCTGCTCTGCACAAGAGCCCCGAGCCACTGGGGCTTATGGATAATATTCCAGACTTAGAGTCAGAATATCTGGGTTCGAGTGTGTCCAAGGAAGGAGATCTGTAATGAGTACTTTCGTTAGTGATGGAGAGTTGATTCAATGAAAATTATTATCTTCTGCTTTTCCCCATTTTAGAGAGAGAGTCTGTATGTGCATGCACACATGTGATATGTATAGACACACACAGTGTGTGTGTGTGTGTGTGTGTGTGTGTGTGTGTGTGTGTGTGTACTCATGAATGTGTGTTTGTGTGCATAGGAAGGCCCAAAGGGGATGTCCAGAATCATCCTCCATGGATCCTTCACTTTATCTATTGAAGCAGGGTCTCTCAATCAATCTTAAGAGTTTGATTGAGGGGCTGGAGAGATGGCTCAGCGGTTAAGAGCACTGGCTGTTCTTCCAGAGGTTCTGAGTTCAATTCCCAGCAACCACATGGTGGCTCACAACCATCTGTAATGAGATCTGGTGCCCTCTTCTGGCCTGAAGGGACATATGCAGGCAAAACACTGTATATGTAATAAATAAATAAATCTTTGAAAAAAAAAAAAAAAAAAAGATTTAAAAAAAAAAAAAAAAAAAAGAGTTTGATTGAATCTTGCGAGGATGCTTAGCCAACTTGCTCTGGGGACCCCATCCTAGCCTTCCAAGACTGGAATTACGGTTGGGCGCCATGTCCATGGTGCATCTGTACAGAAATCTGTACCCCAGTCCTCACCCTTGCAGTGCAAGCTGTTTAACCTCTGAGTCACCTCCTTAGTCCCCAAATGTGGGTTTTTATCTGAGGATCACAAAATCAGGTGAAGGAGCAGATCTAAACCACATGATCAGTAAAGTCATCGCTGAAGAAGAGAAAGTACTTAGACGAAGCTTATAGGCAAGACAGACAGACAGCGTCAGGTATTTAAAGGTGACAATCAGGGCCCAGTGGAGGGTGACTTTTGCCTTGCCTTGTGTTTGCCTTTTAAAATCTATATGATTTGTTGTTGTTTGGAAATGAAATGTCCCCTCAGGCTTCTCTGTTAAAGCCTAGGCTCCTGGAGCTGATGGTTCTATTTTGGAAGGTTCTGGAAACATTAGGACGTAGAACTTAACTAGAAGTAGATCATCGGGGACACGTCATGGTGGTGGTGGTGGGGTATGTCTTGCATCCAGCCCCTCTCCATCAGCAGCCACAGCACTCTCTCTGAGTCCCCACATAACGAGAGCTTCCAGAAGCTTCTGTTCCAGGGCTGGAGTGGGTGTTCTTCAGCACTACTTGGGCTCTGTTTCAGCTTGACTCACCGGAGTCCTTGGGGTACGGTCCAGCTTCCAGGAGCGCCGTAGTGTCAGAGGCCAAAGCAGGTCCATCTGATAGCTCAGGGATGCACAGGCTTTTTGTGTGGAACGTTTGAAATTTTTTGTGGGCTACAGATGCCCTGAAGCCTGCACTCTGGTTAAGGAAGTGCGTGTGTCCAGGACCTTCCTTCACCTGCCCTACCTCTAGCCTACCTGAGTAGCGGAACTCGGCCAGGTCAGTTCGCCTGGTCCATTCTGAGCTCCTCCAGATTCAAAATGGAGATAGCAGGAACATACTTGGTGTGCGGGGAAATAGTTGTTGAATACTCTGGGAAGGACAGATGTGCAGTACTGTCACATTTAACCTCTGGAGCCAGTATGGCAGATTCTCACTTTTTTTTTTTAACATCTGGAAGACAGTGGTGCATCTGTTTCCTCTTGCTACTTCCTAGTGTTCATCTCATGGGAGAACTCAGAGAATAGCTTCCACAGGATGGTACGTGGAGTCCCATGACAGCCTCCAAGTCAGCTACCGTGGCATCCTTGGCATGCAAGAGGGAAGTTCAGCATGGACTAGTTAGCAGCTTAGTGTCTTGGTGATCTCCTTTGGTAATGTGTACACAAAGCCAATGCACATTCTTCCCACCTTAGCCAATGGGCGATACGGTGTTGGGGCCCACGTTGGCTCCACCTAGGTCACAGCAGACATTCGGCTGTCACAGTTTGAATCTCAAGTATCCCCTGCAGGCTCGTATTATGCATACTTGGTTCCCATCTGGTTCTGCTAGTTCAGATCTGTGGGCCCTTGGGGAGGAAGGCCTGGCTAACAGAACTAGGTCACTAGGGCAAACCTTTATAGGTTGGAGCCAGACCTCTGGCCCTAGGTCCCGCTCTGCTTTCTGTAGGTAACCTCTCACAAGCTCCTGTGAGGATGAGCTCCTCTGTGCTCTCCCCATCACCATGGACTGACAGCCTCTGAAACAGTGACTGTTCCGATGACGGTTTCTGTCTGGTATTTGCTCACAGCAGTGCAAAAATAATGGATATATCACATCCATGCTTATCAACGGGCCATGTGGCTGTTCAGCGCTATGATAGCCCTTAATAGGAAAGACAAGATGAAGGAGATGGCCTTAGTTATGTTATACCAATAGTTTTTATAAAAACACACTGAAAATAATTTTAAAGACTCATCATCATTCATTCTAGCCATACTGGAGATCGACCTGAGTTCTTTATAAATGTGAGGTAAACACTCTGCCGCAGAGCTCTATTCCTGGTGTTACGGGCAGTGTCTTATGACCCATCCTTTATGATCCAGCACTGGTTTAAAGAAGGTTTGGGGTCACCACTGTGACACAGCCCCAGGCACAGGCTCCACTGTTCACAGGACCACAGCTTTGGGTAGCTCAGTGCCCCAGACTGGAGTGCAGCCTCCTCGGCTTGGTAGAAGCACGTCCACACTCTTCCCACCTTAGCCAACGGTGACATTAGTGTTGGTGGTATCGATGGTGCTACCTGGGGCACAATAGACACTTGGCAGGTCTCTGGGTGATGCCATCTGATCTGCAGTTCCAGGCTGACTCAGACGCCTTTCTTGGTTTCTGTGATGGGTGTGGATCTGGGGTGCACAAGCCGGGTCCCGACAAGGCTGAATGAGCCCCACTCTGCAAGAGAAGGAATTGGTGTTGGATCCTCGAGGTCCCAAGGTGTGCAATGACAGTAGAGTACTCGGGTAACATCACTGATCCTGCTTATCCAGCTGCGTGAGCTACTCTCACTTGCCAGGAGCCGTGAGCCTTGATTCTCCCTCATTAGCAGTGTGAAGTGCAGAGCATCGCTTGGCCAGGTCTCTGGCCTCTAGCTGCTGCAGTCCGGGGGAAGAGCCCTCTCTCCCTGGCATAGTGGAGGACAGTGCTGGTCCATTCTTACAGACTGCCCTGGCCCAGGGAGTGATGCACACTGGGTTGGTTTGTTTTAGCGTAGATGGTGGAAAACACTCTGGATGCTGGTTTCCAGGCAGGTGTAAATCCTACCTCCTAAAGGTTCCTCAGCTCCCCAAACCCATGTGTAGATCCTGCAGTTTCTAGAGAAAGGCAGACGACACACAGTCACACACAAAACCGGGGCTAAACAACCCGTTTTTAGAGACTCTGAGCCATTTCTCAAGGAGAAGAAAATCTTCCTCTCCATGAGCATCTACCTATTTTCTCTTAGCCTGTGATTCTTCAGGGAGCTAGAGTGGTGAGGTACGGTCTGGGAGTATGGTTTGGTTATAGAGCATTTGCCTTAGCATCAATGAGGCTCCAGGTTCAATCTCCAGCCCCATGAGACTGTGGGGTGGGGGTGGGGTGGGGCTGGGGGCAGGGCGGGAGACTGGGCCCCAACTTCCATCTTATAGATATGGCACCCTGAGGCCTGGGGGCGTGGCATGACCTGCCCAGCCCTCTCACGTGACTGTCTGAGGTAGTGGCTTGTTTTGCAGCCTCCACACACGCCTGATGGTATATTTCATGATGTGATTAAAAGATGGCTTTCCAGTCACTAGTGTGTGACCTTGAGGGGTGCTCTTTGGTGTGCTCACGTGGGCGTGCATGTCTGCGTATGCCCATGTGATATGGGGGCCAGGTGTCGGATGTCAGGCATCTTCCTCCACGGCTTCTCACTTGATTGGTTGGTTGATGGATTGATGACTGATTCAGACAGGCTCTCTCACTGAATTGATTGGTCCATCAAGCCCAGTCTCCCGCCCCCACTCCTGTGCGCTGGACTGGCAGGTGCTTGCGTTTTTATGTGAGAGCTAGGTCCTCATGTTGGCATGGTAAGCACTTTGCCGAGCCACCTCCCTATTATACCACGATCAGTTCAAACACAGGACGTCCACAGGGATTGCGCTGCAGATAAACAGTGGGTTGATTTCAACGAAAGCTTGTGCCGCGTGCTATTGACTAACTCCTCGGGAATGCTCATTATCTTTCCTGCAAAACCAAGCTGCTGAGACTGTTCAATAGAGAGCCTGCCACAAGGAAGCATTCGATAAATATAACCACAAACAAAACAAAAAGCAAGCCTTTACAGAAGGTCATATAAACGACCTCTACGGGGTTGGGGATTTAGCTCAGTGGCAGAGCATTTGCCTAGCAAGCGCAAGGCCCTGGGTTCAGTCCTCAGCTCTGGAAAAAAAGCCTTCAAGCCCTTCATGCCCCAGGTCCAGAAGCCTTTTCTGCAGAGGGTTAGATGGCAAATACTTCCAGCTCTGTGGACTGTACAGGTGGAAACTGGTCAGCTTGGCCACTGAGGAGGGCTGTTGGAAACATGGTAATTAACAGTCACGGCCACATTCCAATATAACTTTACTTACAGAGGGTGTGGTTCCCCCCACCACACCCCAGAGATTGCTGACATCGCACTCCTGGTGATAACCGGTCTCCAGTATTCTAGCTGTATTTGCCCATCATTAGCTGAAAGACAAGTGTGGGCATTTTGTTTTTGTCACAGAGCCACACAAGCAGCTGTGGAGACCACAGGCCTGGGACTCACTCCTCTAGGGACTTGCAGCCCTCTTCCCTGTCCACCTAAACTATAGGAAGGCCCTCTGTCACCCCAAAGCTGCCCTTTCAACCACCACAGGCCTGAGTTCCGCCCACCCAGGAAAACTGGCTACTGAGAGCAATTGCTCATCTCCCCACCAGCGAGGAATCGCCATGGCAACCTGCAGCTTAGCCCTGCAGAGCCCCACATGCTCAAAAATGAACTCCTGGGGGAAAACAATAACACCACTTTTTTTGTTGTTGTTTTGATTTGGGTTTTTTGTTTGTTTGTTTTGAGAGGTCACAGGGCCCAGAGGACCAGGGAAAGATTTGAGAAAAAAAAAAATTACAAGATCAATTTTAGACAATAAACTTCTCTAAAATGCCTGGTGCCAAAGAGTGTCTCAGATGTCGCATTTAGATTTTGGAGTATTTCCATATTCATGAGATATCTTGGTGTGATAGCTAATATTGATTGTCAACATGACAGGATCTAGAATCCCCCAGAGACAAAAGCCTCTGGACACGTGTCTGAGGAGGTTTCTAGTTAGGTGAGACAGGAAGGTCCATCTTGACTGTGGGTGAGATCACATTCCATGGGATGGGTGTTATTTGTTAAAGGGCACTGTTTACCATTCGAGAAAAGCCACGAGGAACAATAAAACCCACTATAAGAGATTATTGGGGAAGGGGAACAGAAGCGAGTACTTAGGCCTATGGAAAGATCCTGCAGGAAGAGAGAAGAGGAATAGGTGGACCCGCTTTTTATAGGTTCCCCACACACATGCACATATGGGCTTACATAGCTACACCACACATGCGCATAGATATTGTGATCACAGATTAGGAGTAGGATGTAAGGCCCTGGGATGACTAAGCATCTTGCCTGGCTACTGGACAGCACATGTGCGGCCATGTACCTGGGGGAGTGGTTAGGAATTCTAACAATGGGTCCTGAATAAAAAGAAGGAAGGAAGCTGAGCACCAGCATTTGTTTCTCTGTTTCCCCCGTCCTTGTGACCAACCACCTCACACTCCTGCCACCGGGCCTCTCCTGCGATGGTGGAGGGTACCCTTCAACAGCAATCCCACACCCTCCCTCCCCTAAGTTGCTGTCATTGGGTATTTAGCCACAGCAGTGAGAAAACTAATATACTTCCGGAGGGGAGCCTCATCCAGACACGAAGCTCCTTTATTTTTTGTAAATACCCCATGCATGCAGCGTGGAGGCAACGTCAGACAATATTTTCAGTGACTGCACCCACACTTTGAGTGTGATCTATTGGTGAAATTATTAAGGCCACTCCACGTAGTTAAAAGGAGATTTATTTAATGGCGTAACTTACAAATTAAGGGATAGGTAGGTCGCAGGGTCTGGGGAAGGTGTATCACAGTCCAGCGGTGTTCTCTGGAGCTCTGCTTGGCCCACCTCCACCATTCAGGGTCCCGGACCAGAGAGAGAGCTGGCCCATCCAGATCTCCGGTCTCCAGGCGCCTCCCTTGGCCCCGCCTTGTAGGCGTGACAGTTGCCGAAGTCTCAATGGGGGTTGGAACTTCCAGATCCAAGCTGGAATGGCTACCCACTACAGTGATCCTTCACATATGTGGTGTTTTCCACTTCTGCTGCCAAGGCAGTATTCAGAAATTTACAGATATTTGGAGCATTGGAGCTTTCCGACCGAGGGATGCTCAACCGACCAAGGGATGCTCAACCTGTAAACATTCTGATAGAACAGGGTTGCGATGACCTTGGAGGTGGTGTGGAATTTCCCCGTTCTCAACTACATTTTCCTTGCCTCCATGGTATCATTGGTCACCCTGGCACCAGTCACCTACCTGGCACTCTCCAGGCCTTAGGGACACAAGGATGAGGCAGCCATTGGCACTTCCTCTAAGACCTTAGTGTTTAGCACAGGGAGCTGAAATATCAAAATAAATCACAAATCAAAAATTATGCAGTATAGGGAAACGCAGTGGGACTGGAGAGAGTTGGCTCAGTGGTTAAGAGCACTAGGTGCTCTCGCAGAGGACTCGGGTTCCATTCCCAGCACTCAGGTTGGCTCACAACCATCTATAACTTCAGAGCCAGGGGATCCGACGCCCCCTCCTGGCCTCGTTCTGGAACTGCATGTGATGGATACACCCACATACATTTAAAAAAAAAACACTTTTTTTTCTTTTTGGTCTTTCAAGACAGGGTCTCTCTGTGTAGCTTTGTAGCCCTGGCTGTCCTGGAACTCACTCTGTAGACCAGCCTGACCTCGAACTCACAGAGATCTGCCTGTCTCTGCCTCCTGAGTGCTGGAATTAAAGGAATGTGGACCACTGCCAGACCGCCCCCCCAAAAAATATCACATTTTTGAAATAAAAAATGCAGAATAAGAGACTGTGTCTAGACAGAACCGTGAGTAAACCTATCTAGAAGGTTCAATGAGAATTGGCCGCTCAGAGAAAAAGACGATAAACTCAAAGGGTGAAGGGTCAGGGTAAGTCATCTAGACAAAAAACGGGGGACAGTCTCTTCCCGCCATAGGAAAAACATTGCGAAGGACCCAAAGCAAGAAAGACGCGTGTTCTGGGTGAGGAAAGGAGAGTGGCCGGGTTCTGAGGTAGAAGTCACACGCGGTATTCTGCCTACATGTGTCCCTGCAGGCCAGAAGAGGGCACCAGATCTTATTACAAGTGGCTGTGAGCCACCATGTGGTTGCTGGGAATTGAACTCAGGACCTCTGGAAGAGCAGTCGGTGCTCTTAACCTGAGCCATCTCTCCAGCCCCAAGACTTTATTGTTTTTAAAATTATTTTTTTTCTGTGACTCTATACCCATTTTCTTTGGCACCTAAGCACCTTTATAAAGCATACTGTACCTGTTCAGAGGTTTTCTCCATCTAGACCTGACTTCCTGCACATCTGCAGCATTCTCTGGCCGTGTGAGACAAATCTTTTTTTTTTTTTTTTTTTTGGTTTTCCGAGACAGGGTTTCTCTGTGTAGTTTTGCGCCTTTCCTGGAACTCGCTTTGGAGACCAGGCTGGCCTCGAACTCACAGAGATCCGCCTGCCTCTGCCTCCCAAGTGCTGGGACTAAAGGCATGCGCCACCACCGCCCGGCGTGAGACAAATCTTAAACTGCCATGTCAGCTGCAGTGTGGCTCAGTTTAGCACATGGAGCTCGTGGCTGGCTCTGCCCCCTTTGGGTCTACAGGCAGCCGTGGGAGCTGGGCCTCTGTATGTTGTGAGCATTGGCTCACATGAGAGACAGTAGGACTAGGAAGCCACATCTGGCTCCTTGCCCAGAACTTTTCTTAGCTTTCTCAGGTCCTATGTTGGGCGTTATGTTGGACTGCAAATGTAGCGAGCTTTCTTCTCAAACTACTGTTGGACCAGCAGCCCACAAATAATGACCCGGAGATTTATTACTAATTATGAAAACTTGGCCTTAGCTTAGGCTTTTTCCTAACTAGCTCTTATAACTTAATTAACATATATATTTTAAATCTACATTCTGCCATGTGCCTCGGTTACCTCTTAGTACAGCACATCCAACTTGCTCAGAATCTACTGGCAAAATCACCTGCTTAGATTTCTCCTCCCAGTTTCTCTCTCTCTGCCTGGAAGTTCTGCTTATTCTCTTCTGCCTAGCTATTGGCCATTTAGCTCTTTATTAAACCAATCAGAAGGCACCTTAGGCAGAGACATCTTTTTGTAGTGTAAACAAATATTCTGTAATGTGTGTGTGTGTGCATTTGTGTGTAGTGTTTGTGTGTGCGTATATGTAGTGTGTGCGTTCATATGGAGGCCAGAAGCTGAGATCAGTTGTCTTCCATTATTTCTCTCCAATCTGATCTTTTGAGACAGGGTCTCTCACTGAACCTGGCACTCACCTACTGGCTAGACTTGCTAGCCAGGAAGCTCTGAAGAGTCTTTCCATCTACTCTCACAGTGAATGTTAAAGTTACAGATTCATGTGATTACACCCAGCTCTTTTGTGTGAATTCTGGGGAACTGAACTCAGGTCCTCAGGTCCTCAGGTCTGTACAGCAGGAACTTACCAACTGAATCGTCCCAGAGTGAAAATATCCTAAAGATATTTTCCCAAAATATATCCCTTTGGCCGTGAGTCGATTGAAACAACGGTCCCAAGAATTGGAAATTCTATGGCAGTCTCATGCTGTGGAAGGAACAGGTGCCAGCAGAGGAGGACCTGGTCTCCCAGGAAGAGATTTCACACAGTTCTGACAGCATATCCTGACACATTTCAGGAGAGACTGGATCAGTGGTGATGAGCGAGACCGCACCTTGACCAGGACTGTTTAGTGGAGCTCACACCTTGTCCTCTGTTTAAACCTAAACCTCTGGCCTGTGAGATGGCACAGTAGGTAAGAGCACTTGCCCATCCACCCGAGTTTTGTTCCCCAAATCCACAGTGGAAAGAGAGAAACAGCTCTTGGAGGATATTTCCTGACCACACATGGGCCATGTACACACACCCAAAATAATAAAATAAACTTTAAAAAATAATCCTGAACCTCATGTGAGGACTCCGAAGGTGGACTTGGGGGGTGGTGTCACTGGACCCCTTTATTGGCTCCTCTTCCCGTGCGGACTCATTCACTAAATCTCCTTTCTCTGACTTTTCACCTGTCTTGTTGCATACAGGTGGCTGAGCCCCGCTTGTTAGGGCTGCCAGGGCCCAGGCTCTGGTCTCGGAGCCCTGATAGCTGATCCAGGCCACAAACTGGGCCACTCCACCATTTCTGGACTCGGAGAGTCTCAGTCACCTCTCTCCCCTCAGTGCCAAGGCCCCTGTGGTCTCCAGCGTCCAGTCGCCTGTGGTGTGCACCGTCACTGTCACTGAGCAGGTGAACGACTCAAGCAGGGACACAAGCCAATAAACCGGCCTTGCCAAGAATGTGAGCCTCGGTCTGCACTGATCCAAGCAATAGGCTTTGTCCTCTCTTTTTTTCCATCTCTGTGTAGCTCACTCCCGCACAAGCTGAAGGATCAACCTGTCAGTCATCATGGGCCGGCTGCCAGAGCTCTTCCGATCAGAGCCTGGGCCCTGGCAGGCCTAACGAGCGGGGCTCAGCCACTTGTCCTCAACAGGCCAATCACAGAAACAAGTAACAGTGAAAACCAGAGAGAGGAGATTTTTTTAAAAAATCACATTGGGAAGTGAAACAAAGAAATCTGGGGGGAGGGGATCCTCCCCCAAATCCATCTTCGAGATACTGATGTGAAGTTCAGCTTAGAGAGCATAAAGCCCACATAACTAATCAGTTCTGGTCAAGGCATGGTCCTGCCAGTCCATCACAGAGATGGGACCCCCTCTGGCTGGCACCAGGGTCCCACCCAGACTTTTCCTTCCAATCATGAGACTTCTGGGGAAATTCTAATTTCTTGGACGGGTCTATTGTTTCAATAGTTTGATATCCAGGGGCAGGGGAAGCAAGTTTGTTCCTGTAGACTATCCCAGGTCCTGCCTGGACTGTGACAAACCTTGTTCTTCCTTACCCAGAAGCCACTGGAACATACGAAAGATGGTCACTAGGATCTGAGACTGAATCTGAGCCTTGAGGCTAATCAGAAGTATTTTGGCTCCAAAACCCTGCATTTTTGTCTCTTTAAATGCTGATATAGCCAGAAGGTTCTTGGAAGCCAGTTTGGGAAGAGAAACAATTAGCACAAAGAATCAGTGAGGCATGTATTGAAGCAAGGTCTGTCCTCAGAAGCCTGGGCTCGCTCTCTCTCTCTCTCTCTCTCTCTCTCTCTCTCTCTCTCTCTCTCTTTCTCTCCCTTCCCCTCTCTCTCCCACCCTCCCTTCATTTTAAATGAGGACATTTATGCAAATTTGTCACAAACAATTGAAAAGTCTCAACCTTCCCTGGAGCCAAGCTCTGCTTCCTTGATTAGATAGTGGTAACTATCCATGCTCCCTACTAATGTTCCTCTCCAAATTGCATGTTGTACAGAGCGGACCTCAAGAACGTATAATTCTGTTGTTGTGAAATCATTGCATTAATGCCGAGTTTTGAAAACATACAAAAGTTCACTCGGGAAGCTAGGGGCTTGTTATTCCCGGTTGTGACCGTCTGGGACGTCACTGGGCCAAATGTTATCTGCAATATTATAGAGGAGGTCCTGGCTTTTGTGGGTTGACTTCTCAGCAATACAGGAAGACCCTGCGATTCCAGAGATGATAAAAAAGAAACTCTGGAATCTAATTAGGAGACCTGGGTCACACGCTGCCCCAGGCTTCGGAGTGGCTTGTGGCAAATCTTAGATGCTGTCCTTCTCGCCTTAGGTAGATTGAGAGGGATAAGCTAGGTGCCCCAAGCCTCACTAGGTTCCTGAGAAACCTCATGCCTCCAGATTCCACGTCTGAGGCGCTGTGGTTGAACAGTCCCCCTCTGAGAGAGGTGTTGCTGCCCGGCCATCTTGATTGTGTTGTTCCTCCTCGTGGAGTGAATGGGACATGTTCCCCACTCCTCAAATGGGGCCAGACAGAACAGGGAACTTGAATTTATTCTTTTTAGACCCAGTCACCGTTTGCCCTTTTAGTCCATGATGAACCCACTGGTCCATGGGGAAAGGACTCAGGGCACCGGGCAGGAAGGGGTTACATTCCTGGGCAATAGGGGAGCCTTGATGCCTCCTCGGAAGGACAGAGCCTGCCAGGAGCCTTCTCTCTGCCTCCCTGGACCAGGATGGGTCTCAGGGCAGGACTAGGCTGGTGCTCCATGGTTGAGGTATGAGCTGTGCGGCACACTGTCCCATCCTGTGCTCTAAGGAAGGCCCATGGATTTGTGAAATATGACACACTCCCAAGGCAAGCTTTGTGTCATTAGGAAGGTTGAGAATCACTGTGCTGGAGGAAGCAGGTTACTGGAGGTGGGCCTTGAGGGCTATAGCCCAGCTCCAGTGGATCTGTTTCCCAGTCTGCTGGTGTCATCGAGGCAAGCTACCTCAGGCTCCTGTTGTCACAGCCATGAGCCATTCCACGGCCAAGCCGTCCCTGCTGTGACAGACTATGATCCCTCAAACCATCAACCGAATCAGCCCCCTCCCTCCATATCTGGCTGTGGGTCCATGCACCCATGCATGCATCTGCATATGCAGAGGTCTACATTGATGTCTCTATTGCACCCATGCATGCATCTGCATATGCAGAGATCTGCATTGGTGTCCTCTATTGTACCCATGCATGCATCTGCATATGCAGAGGTCTGCATTGGAGTTCTCTATTGCTCTGCACCTTAGCTTCTGAGACAGGAGCTCTTGCCAAACCTGGAGCTCACTAATTTGTCCAGACTGGTCAGCCAGGCAAGTTCCTGGGATCCTCCTGTTTCCACCTCCCAGAACCAGAATTACAGGTGCACACAGCCACATCTGGCTTGTTACATGACACAGCCACATCTGGCTTGTTACATGAGCGTTAGGTGTCTGCACTCAGGTCCTCATGATTATGCAACAAGCACTTTACCCCCTGAGCCACGTCCCCAGTCCCCTTCCTCTCATAAGTTGCTCATCAAATATTTGGTCCCAGCAATAGTAGAAGTAGCAAATCTAGAGTTTAATTTAGCTCCCTCATTCTGATGTTTCTATAGGTCCCACAGGAGAAGCTAAGTGCCTTGCTACAGAGGCATGCTGCTCATTCCTTAGCTGCCCTAGGTTTGCTGTTTTCTTTTTCTCTTTTCTGATAATTCACACACACACACACACACACACACACACACACACACACTCTTGTGGGAACAGATCCTCTGGCTACAGGCTGGAGCCATGGAGCCAATTGTGGTTGCATAGAATGTTTCAGACAGGGGAAGTGTTGCGTCAGCTCACAAAGGACAGAACAGAGGCTAGCACACTGTCTTCAATGAGTTCTCTGTCAAAAAGGGAGCTACAGACGCAACAGTGAGGCTCCCGACTCTGAAGAATGTTGCTGGGGCCCAAATCCCAGCTCCTCCCCTGCCCTCAGTTTCCTTACCTATAAAAATTGCAGTAATACTGGTCCTTACCTGAAAGGATTGTGGAGCGAGTCAAGACATGAACTGTTAATGGTGCCTCATCTAAGCTGGTGTTTGATTAGTAGGTATTGAGTGAATGAGGGTTTTGGAAGTTTTCCAAGGAAGAAATGCAGAGGTTTTTTTTCCTGCATGTAAATGACCAAGTCTAGGCAGGAAAAGGCCTGGCTTCGTTCAGAATACTTCTCAATATAGTACGTTCAAGTTGGGGATGTGGAGGCAGGAACTGGACGGAGGGCGTTGAAAACCCATGAATAAGATGAGCTTCTCCTTCCAGACCCCAGTTAGGTGTCACCTCCTCTGGGGGACTTTCCCTGGTCCCCTCCCTGCCTCATCCCTTCACACTCTGCTTCTGTTCTCCTCAGCATCCAGTTCGTGAGCTGACAGCTGCCCTCACCTGGCTGTGTTAGTGGCTGTTCCCGCTTGTCAAACAGGAAGCTTCCTCTGAAGCAGATCTTGGGTTGGGATGGGGTTGGATCAGGTCCTCTTACAGGACCCCACTGGACCAACCTCTGGAACATCATGGGCATGAGTCCCTAACCCAGTCACTGCAGGTCTCTTAGCTGTGGCCTTGAACCTTCAGACCCACGTGTGTGTTCTGCAGCTCTTCGCTCTGAACGGCAACAAACCTCCCAGGGGAGGCACAAAGCCTCACAAGGAAGTCTCAGGACTTACAAGGTCCTTCTCCAAGGCTGTACTGTACAAGCAGCAGAGAGTGGCCAGGAAGGAGAAAACTCTTCAGTGGACTTGCCTACAACTTGTGCAGGGAACTCCAGTGACCCAGCTTTTGTGAGAGCAACAGGCACACGGGTCCACCAAACTAGACTTTCGGTGTAACCATTTCTTTGTCCCGTCGTAAGTGTCCTGTCTGTGGTGAACAGGCATCGTCTGACATCTCCCTCGGGAAAGGCCACACACCACAATTTCCTCCCAACAGGACCAAAGGTGAGTTTGGGAGGAATGGTGGCCTGGCCTCTGCTGTGGGTGCTAAGGCATATAACTGAGGTAGATTTGTCTGAGAATGGAGGTTGGCAGGGGCAAGCCTGGTTGGCTCTCTTTTTCCATGGGGGGTGGAATGGTGGGCTTCTGTCTGAGTCACTTAGGCTCCTGTTAGTGATTCTAAGACACTCATTAGTTCACCAAGCTAGCCCCCATTTGAAATTGTTTCTTTGGTCCATGGATGCCTCATCCGGCGTGAATAGGTGTTAGTTCACATCACCCCGGCATAGCCATGCAAGCATACTGCCACACTCATGGCAGGAACTCACAGTCACCCAGCCTTGTCCTGACCTTCTCCCAACCTTCTCTGTAGACTCTCTTCACTGGATTGTGCCGAAAACCTAGACACCTTTGTGGTGCTTTTTTTTTTTTTTTTTTTAATTAAGAAATTTTTTTTATTCATTTTACATACCAATCACTACGGTGATATTTTATTTGTGCTGAAATGTGATTTTATTTGTATGTTAATAAATAAAGTTGCCTGGTGGTCAGAGCTAATAGCAAGCCGTTTAGCAGAAGTCTGGCAGTGGTAGCACATGCCTTTAATCTCAATACCAACCATAGAGACCCAGAGGTCTGTATAGACAGGCAGTGACAATGAGGTCATGTGGTTGGGTTTACAAGCAATGAGAAGGCAGAACAGAAAGTCAATAAAAATACAGACACGGCCTGGCGGTGGTGGCGCACGCCTTTAATCCCAGCACTCGGGAGGCAGAGCCAGGTGGATCTCTGTGAGTTCGAGGCCAGCCTGGGCTACCAAGTGAGTTCCAGGAAAGACGCAAAGCTACACAGAGAAACCCTGTCTCGAAAAACCAAAAAAAAAAAAAAAAAAAATACAGACACACAGGAAGTAGGTCTCTTTCTGAGGGGAAGGACAGCAGTGATTGCAAGGTGTAAGAAGACGGTCTTAGCCGGGCGGTGGTGGCGCACGCCTTTAATCCCAGCACTCGGGAGGCAGAGGCAGGCGGATCTCTGTGAGTTCGAGGCCAGCCTGGTCTACAAAGTGAGTTCCAGGAAAGGCGCAAAGCTACACAGAGAAACCCTGTCTCGAAAAACCAAAAAAAAAAAAAAAAAGAAGGCGGTCTTAGTCCTTGGCTGTTGTCCAGTCTCTGGGCTTTAACTCTGCATTTGGCTCTGTGTTTCTTATTTAATAAGACCATTCAGAATTACATCTACAAGTCACAGATCTCTCTCTTCCCTCCTCTTGCCCCTCCAACCTTCCCTCCCTAGCCCACCTCTCATACCCTCCTACAAGAAGGCAAGGCCTCCCATGGGGAGTCAGTAGAGGCAGGTCCAAGCCCCTCCCCCTGCCTCAAGGTTGTGTGAGGTGTCCCACCATAGGCAGTGGACTCCAAAAAGCCTGCTTATTCACCAGGGATGGATCCTGATTCCACTGCCAGGGGGCCCCTTAAGAAGATCAAGCTACACAACTGTCTCACTTATGCAGAGGGCCTAGTCCAGACCCGTGGAGGCTCCACAAGTATTGGTCTAAATTTCATGAGTTCCCACCAGTTTGGTTTGGTTGTCTCTGTAGATTTCCCCATCATGATCTTAAGCTGGAACAGGCATGGAGTGGGAGAGCAATGAAAGAGATACCATGATAGAGGGAGACATCATGGGGACAGGGAGAATCCGGGTGCTGGGGGAATCCACAAAGATGACCCCAGCTTAGATTACTAGCAATAGTAGAGAGGGTGTCTGAATTGGCCTACCCCAGTAATCAGATCGGTGAATACTCAATTATCACCATAGAGCCTTCATCCAGTAACTGATGGAAGCAGATGCAGAGACCCACAGCCAGGCACCAGGCCAAGCTCCAGGAGGCCAGTTGAAGAGAAAGAAGAGAGATTTTTGTGGGGCTTTTAGTTGTTCTTAAGACGATCTGGTGTAGGAGCTACCAATGTCCAGTCTTGAACTGGATCCCAGTGGGGCCTGCTGTCTGCACTGTGTCCAGATTCTCTTCTGAGGGGGTGGGCTGGAGGAGACAGCAGGGTACTGGAAGCTGGCACAGTTACATGTTGATTCACACCAGGTATCATAAAACTCAGTCGCTGAAAACAACTAGGGACCACCTCACACAGTTTCCGAGGGACACACGTCTGGGGTTCCTGGGTGCTGCTGGCCATATCTGCATCATGGAAACCCTGGAATGAGCTGGAGTCCAATGGATGGCATACCTTATGGCTGGCAGCTAGAGTCCTGGGCTCCTTGACATTGGGCATGTAATTGTCACTATTGAGGATGTGCTGTGGGCACCTGCAGGGTTAAAAGGGTTTATGTGCATTTCTTGTTACTTGTCCTTAGAGAACTCCAAGGCTCTGCTTTTTTTTTTTTTTTTTTTCTCTCTCTCTCTCTGTAGCTTTGGAGCCTGTCCTGGATCTCACTCTGTAGACCAGGCTGGCCTCAAACTCGCAGAGATCCAACTGGCTCTGCCTCCCAAGTGCTGAGATTGAAGGTGTGTGCCACCACTGCCGGGCTAAGCCACCTTCATTGGGGGTGTTTTGCTTCAGCAATCCAAGCACAGTAATGCACCATGAGAGAAAAACCATTACTGTACGACACGTTCTTCTGGTCAAGGGTGTCCTGACAAGTTTTATGTTAACGGCACAAGCCAGAGTTATCTGAAGGGAGGGAACTTCAATTGAGAAAATGCCTCCATAAGATCTAGCTGTAGAGTATTTTCCTAATTAGTGATAGATGGGGAAGGGTCCAGCCCATGATGGGTGGTGCCATTCCAGGGCTGGTGGTCCTGGGTCTTATAGGAAAGCAGGCTGAGCAAGCCATGGGGAGCAAGCCAGTAAGCAGCACCCCTCCATGGTCTCTGCATCAGCTCCTGCCTCCAGGTTCCTGCCCTGTTTGAGTTCCTGTCCTGACTTCCTTCGTGGATGAACAGCAATATGGAAATATAAGCCAGCTAGACCCTTTCTTCCCCAACTTGATTTTTGGTCATGGTGTTTCGTCACAACAGAAACCCTGACTTAGACAAAGGGGCTCTGCCTGTGGCAGCATGGGGCTCTCATGGTAATACAGGAACACGGTTACTGAAGGTGAACCCCGCCTGTCTTCTCTCTGCCCTCTTGAACCTTTGGTCCTCCGCTCCCCAAAGCGACTGAAGTTTCCATTTCTCAGCCTCGCCTCTGAGTCAGCCCATACCTGTGCTCTGCCCGTGGACAGGCCCCGGACATACTGTCACCCATGGCTAAGTGATCCACTCAGACTTTGAACTGATCTGGTGTTTCCCAACACGTTGGGCATGTCATCCTCTACTCACAGGCTCATAGCTACAGGCAGTGCAAATGCATTCAGGGTTTAAAATGCGGGGCTTTATCTAGTGCTTTATTATCATAAACTGCTGTGAAAATTTGTCAAGACCAAGGTCATCCAGGTGTGGAGTGGGGGGGGGGCGAGATTAATCTACAGACGTTCTGGAATAGAGGTGAGCACCCATCTCTGAGGCCTCACTGATTCCAGCTCGGGACAGGAGAACCTGCCCCTCCCCATGTCCTTAACAAAAGGCTCATTCTGTTCCCGCGTCCCAGGGGCTGTTTGACTTACCCGGCAGCTGCCTAAGGTAACAACACGTGTCCCCAGCTGTCATCAAGTCCATCACAGGTGTCTCCACAGGATGAGTGGATTCTTTGTTTGCACGGTGTCTTTAGCATTTGTTCAGCGCCTCTGGTTTACAGAGTGTTTCTACACGTACTCACTTGATTTGTGAGAAGGAGGAGGGGAATGGTTATTTATGTACACTGTGAGGGCTGGGCCTGGGAAAGCCAGCCCTGTTCTGGGAGTTTCTTGCATCTTTGGAGGCTCTAGCTTGGGGAGCACGCCTTCCAGGACACTTCAAGTGTTTTTTTGATACGTAATAGTTCATGTATTGTGCACCTGTAATCCCCCACTTGAGAAGCTGAGGTAGACAGATCATCCCAAGTTCTAGTTCAGTCTGGGACACATAAGCAGATCTTGTCTCGCCGGGCGGTGGTGGCGCACGCCTTTAATCCCAGCACTCGGGAGGCAGAGCCAGGCGGATCTCTGTGAGTTCGAGGCCAGCCTGGGCTACCAAGTGAGTTCCAGGAAAGGCACAAAGCTACACAGAGAAACCCTGTCTCGAAAACCAAAAAAAAAAAAAAAAAAAAAAAGCAGATCTTGTCTCAAAACATCAAAGTGAAATAAAATAGGACAAAAAATTTACGCAAACACAACACTGACGAACTGATTTTTTTTTTTTTTTGAGACAAGGTCCCAGGTAGCCCAGGCTAGACTTGAATTCATTATGTAGCCTTAACCAGCTTCTGATTCAGGATCTTCCCATTTCTACCTCCGAAGTCCTGGGAGTACAGGCACACACTACCACAGCTGTTTGTTTGTTTGTTTTTGTTTTTTAGAGACAGAGTTTCTCTGTGTAGTTTTGGTGCCTGTCCTGAATCTTGCTCTGTAGACCAGGCTGGCCTCGAACTCACGGAGATCTGCTTGGTTCTGCCTCCTGAGTGCTGGGGCTAAAGGCGTGCGCCACCACTGCCGGGCCTATCACAGCTGTCTTAAATAGCTTTTAGTGATATGAGACCCAAGTCACAACTGGGTTGTAATATAGTCCCTTTTTTTTTTCTAAATGATTTATTTATTTATTATATATACAGTGTTCTGCCTGCACAACAGAAGAAGGCACCAGATCTTACAGATGGTTGTGAGCCACCATGTGGTTGCTGGGAATTGAACTTAGGTCCTCTGGAAGAGCAGTCGGTGCTCTTAACCTCTGAGCCATCTCTCCAGCCCCATATAGTCCCTTCTGTTGCACTAACATCTTCGAGTTTAGAGGTCGAAGGGTTGTCAGTGTCTCTGCAGAGACTGGGGGAGCTGGGCGGGAGAGGGGCTCCTTTGCACAATTTGCAGAACTTCAGAACTTCAGTGGTCTATTTGCTGCTATTGTAACAGACTACTACCCGACTATTACCATTGAGTAATTTATGAAGAAACTTATTTCTCACAGTTCTGCAGGCTGGGGAAGCCAGGAGATGTTGCGGGCATCCGGTAAAGGTCTCTGTGCTCCATGGGAATGCCACAGAGGGGCCAGCGAGCATGCTAGAGAGAAAATTGAGCCAAACTCAGTCTTTGTCAGGAACCTGCTCCCATGATAACTAACCCAGCCTTCAAGACAGCATTAATGATATTAATGTCATGCCTTAAAAGGCCTGCCCCTTAATACTACAACATTTAGTAGAAATTCAACGGTGTGTGTATGTGTGCATGTGTGTACATACTTGTGTGTGTGTGTGTGTGTGTGTGTGTGTGTGTGTGTGTGTGTGTGTCTGAAAGACACCAAACATCTGGCTTCTGAACAAGGACGCGGTGCAAGGCGTCACAGAGCCCATGGGGTTGTGTCTGCAAGTCCTACTGAGTCTGAGAATCTAGAGATGGGGAAGGGAAGTGGGATGACCATGGCAGCTGCTGAAAATGATAAAGCACACCATGGCATAGATGCTAGAGAGGAAACCAGCCCTGCCCCGTGCTGCCTGCCCAGCCCTGACTGCCTGCTCACTCCGCCTTCCTTCCTGTCCTTCCTGCATTGAGTGCCCTGCCTGCACCGGGCAACGGTCCTGCCGATCTGACCCTCCTGCAGGCCTCATCTGTGTCCATTTCTTCCCCGTACCCTGCTACAATGCAGACAGGGCTCCCTAGGCTCTCTTCACGGGCACTGGGAGCATGGCTGCAGCTTGTATTCCTCTTGAGCCTAAGAAAGTGAGCTCAGCTTAGGAGCAGAAAGCAAGCCCCGATGCTTGTTAAATATGTGGGTATGGGCTGTCTGCCGCCCTGAACCTCCATGTTCGACCTTGCTTCGGCTCAGCAAGGTCTTCATCCAGGCATGCAGCCTCTGGTGCTTACCACAGATCCAGCTGATTGTTGGCAAGGGAAGCCGTATGTGAGCAACCTTTCCTGTTTATTTGTTTTCATGGCCGAATGGAGCTCATAGTTGGTTCCTTTTGCAGTCCCCAGTTCCTCATGCAGTCCCCAGAGAGGAGCATTTCCTGGGGACTCCCTTCTGCTGGAAACAGCAGCGGTAACTCATCTCCCTGGCTCAGCTCTTGCAGGCAGGATGCAATGCCATCTGCCTTATTTACTTATTTATTTCCAGCCTCATAGCTCAGAGAGAACTGAGCGGATGGAGCCTCCTGAATCCTAACGATGCTCCAAGCAGCCATTCGGCCTGGCACAGACAGAACTACCTCTCCCCACAGCTGGGATGATCCTGTCTGGCTCCCCCAACCCCCAAGGCTAGAAATTAAGGCTGTGGTTTCTGCCTGGTGTCCTGCTAATCAGGTTATTACTCCCAAAGACAAGGGAATGAGTTTCTAGAATTATCGCTTGGAGGAACAACACATCGGAGAATAAACCTCAGCTGCTTCCAGAAAGCTACACGTATTCTAACAGCAAGCAAAATATAAAAACTAACAGAACATCCAGGGTAGGCAGAAGACTTGGCCCGTCTCTGAGACTAGGTGTTTTTGGGGACCTCGGAGGATGAGAAGGACCTTTAACATTTCAGGAGTGTCTTGCACTCTTAGGGGGTGAGTCTGTGGCCTCTAGCGGTCTCTAAGATGTGGGAGACTAAAGATGACTCATCTCAAACCTTCCAAACAATGTAGTTCAAGCCACATACAGTTGCCGAGGACTAAACAGGGTCAGGTGGGAGGTGAGGAGGGCAGGACAGTAGAAAGGAAACACTGGGTCATATGGTTCCGGACTTGCTGACTGAGCTCTGACCCTGGAGCAGCAGCCTGAGGCCTTAAAAATCAGGGCTCAGAGGAAATCACTGAGGTGAGAACCTGATAGGGCTTTATGCTATGCCAGGACCAGGCATCTATATATTTTACATTTCCTGGACAGATAGTGTGGTACACAGGTAGGGACAGCGTGTGCAATTGTATACGTGGTCCACCGTCCAAAGTTACCCAGTTTGGGGGTGTTGGTGAGTAGGGTCTCTGTGTGGCCTGCCTTCCACTTTCCTCCTTGTCACTGCAAGAAACCCATGGCCTAGCCGGGCTCTTGAGTCCAGGAGAACGAAACACCCTCAAGAAAGGACCAGGCAGAGCTGAGGGGCAGAACAAGACCAGCTCCATCGTGCCGTGCCGTTCATAGCTGACTTCGGGAGGGCAGGGGAGCCGGACTGGGTCCCAACACCCACGTCCTTGCATTCCTGGTGTGCTGCAGGTCCTCGTGGCTGAGTTCACTGGTGTGTAAACCCTCCCCAGCCCTCTCCCGGAGCCCTGCTCAGTTATTTCAACAAAGCCCTGCAGGCACTGTTCAGGCAGATCTCGTCCTGCTGGCTACAGCAGAGTCAAGATTACGCTGACTAGCAGCTTCAGGCTTTCCGTAGAAGAGACCCTCTGCTCTCAACAGCCATGCTGAAGAGGCAACTGGCGTGGCTGAGCAGGCTTCCTCTTAACAGAGCCCCCATGGGATTGGCTGTTATGGCCAGGCTACTTCCTCCCAAGCATCCACCATCATGGAGCAGTTGCCATGGTGACTTACAGAACGCCTTGGCCCACAGTCATGGCGATGAGAAAAAAAGAAAAACAGGTCTTTGGTAATGGATTTGAGGCTGCTCCATTTCCTGTGGGAAGGGGGCTGGGGGTGGGTTGTCACGATTTCTTCATCACCCTGCTGTGCATGTCATTGGCAGGCTCTAGGGTACCTAAGAGGTAGATGGTTGGCTGGGAGCAGGGGCTCCTTGATGCTGTGGCTTGCTGTGAGCTGCCACCCTACTGACATGGGGCTCTTTGGTGCTGCAAACCGCTGTCCTGTAAGGAACCCTTTGCCCATGCTCCTGTGAACAACTCAGTTTTGTAGTTTACTTCCCTGTAGCTGTGATAAAACACTGACCAAAAGCAACCTGGAGGAAGCAAAAGCTTATCTGGCTTCCAGGTTACAGTCCATCATCAAGAGAAGGCAAGGCAGTAACTAACTGGAGACAGGAACTGAAGCAGAGGCCAGGGAGGAACACTCCCTGCTGGCTTGCTCCCCATGGCTTGCTCAGTTTGTTTTCTTTGTGTAGTTTTGGTGCCTGTCCTAGATCTCGCTCTGCAGACCAGGCTGGCCTCAAACTCACAGAGATACGCCTGCCTCTGCCTCCCGAGTGCTGGGACTAAAGGTGTACACCACCACTGCCCAGCTTCAGTTTGCTTTCTTATATAGCATCAGGACCACATGCCACAGTGGTAGCTCCACCTACAGTGGGCTGGACATTCCCACATCAATCAGCTATCAAGAAAATGCCCTGCAGGTCAATCTGATGGAGACAATTCCTCAAATGAATTTCCCTCTTCCCAGGTATGTCTAGGTTGTTGTAGTAATCAAATACCCTCACTTAGCATTGCCTTGCTAGCTCTCCTCTTCCAGTCTCCACCTAAATAACTGAGTAGCTTTTTTCTCTCCTCTCCCACACCATGGCAGTAGACAGAGTTTTCTCTCTGCCCTGCCTTGTTCCACAGCTACTTCCAAATAATCACTCAGAGGCTTATATTAATTATAAATGCTCAGCTGGTAGCTCAGGCTTGTTACTAACTAGCTCTTACACTTAAATTAACCCATAATCCATATCTATGTTTAGCCACATGGCTTGGTACCTTTTCTCAGTATGACATTCTCATCTTGCTTCTTCTGCATCTGGCTGGCGACTCCTGACTCCACCCTTCCTCTTCCCAGCATCCTTAGTTTGATTGCCCCACCTATACTTCCTGCCTGGCTACTGGGCAATCAGAGTTTTATTAAACCAATTCAAGTAACAGATCTTTACAGTGTACAAGAGGATTATTCCACAGCACATGGACTTACAGGTTCATACTCATGCACACGTGTGTGTGTGTGTGTGTGTGTGTGTGTGCGCATGCGCGCGTGTGTGTCTGTGTGTGTATGTAGAAGTCGAAGAACAACCTGCAGAAGTTGGATCTCTCCTCACACCGTGTGGATTCTGCGGATCAAACACAGGCTGTCAATCTTAGAATCCAGCACCTTTCTTATGAGCATGCTCGTGCATACCAGCTCACACTCAAGAGCACACAAGCTCGGCTTCCTTGTGTTGTAGGTCAGTGTCCTCAGGGTTCTGGTCCCTGAATCTCTGCACCAAGGGCTTCTCCTACCTGACTTGGATCCCACTCTGGGACATCTCAATCCTTCGTTGCTCCTTGAGTCTAGGCTTTGCCTGACCTAATGCAGCCTGTGATCTCAGAGGCCCACACATTATTGCTCCCTGGCCTGGCAGCCTCACAGCTTCGCCTCTTTGCTTTCTGACAGCTTCCTCTTTGATAGATGGCCCTGTCAGCAGGAAATGGTGAGTAGGGGCCTCCCAGTCGAGCGGCCTGGCAGACTGAATCCAGTCTTTATACTTCTCTCCACACCCTTCTCAGCTGGGGCAGTAACATGCACCCAGTGAGGTGGCCAAGGAGATGACAGGAAATAATGTGTATGAGAAGAATTATAGAGTCAGCCAAATGTCATTCTGGATGAGAAAAACTGGACAGCTCATGAGGAATCACTACCAACAGGAGACTGACCTGTACAAAGCCACATGACCAGCTGTTAGCAGAACTGTAACTAAATGTCCCTTCGCTTTATGTCTTGGCTGGGGTCCTTTCTACAGCGCCCACCTCTGAACAAAACATATGAAGTACGTCATGAGAAAATGACGAGGATCCTGGAGGCCACAGCGGAGGGAGCCTTTTGTGCCCCTAGATTAAGAGCTCATTGAGAACACAGTGGTGACTCATCCCTTTTAGCTACGGCAGGGGCTCTAGCTTCCTGGGAGAGCGTGCCAGACCCAGACCTTTTCCTAGTACCAAAGCGAAAGAAAAGGAGCGTTTGTCTCTGAATCAGTGGCGAGCAGAAGAACATACCTGCTAGTTTGTTGGAGATGCAAACACCGATGATCAGATGCACAAATTGAGTTACATGCCCAGAGATGCAGGCGCATCGATAAGTACAAACCCACAGAGGATACGTGGCCACAAACATGACATACATTGGGTCATGGCCGGAGGGCCCCAGAACCAGTGGACCCTCACACTCAGGGTGTTGGATGAGGGGCTGGTATTTTCAATGCCTGTGTTCTCATTCACAGGTACTCCAGTGCACACCCACATGACGTCACTCTGGTGTGTGTGTGTGTGTGTGTGTGTGTGTGTGTGTGTGTGTGTGTATGTGACAAGAACAGGAGTGAATACTAAATCTTAGCTTAAGCAGGTGTGTGGGTGCACCCTAACACACACACACACACACACACACACACACACACTCCCCAGATGGGTAGCTAAAGAGCGTGGGGCCCAGCCTCAGGGTTAGCTCAGCAACAGTGGTCCTGCTCAGGGCTGGTGCATGTTGTCATGGAGATGAGAACAGGAGATGCTGTACCAGGAGGCAGGCGCTGCCGTGTGTGTGGGCAGCTAAGCACCACAGATCCACATATCTCAAGGGATGCTGGGCGTTGGAGGCTCTGAGATGGGAAGTGGGCTCTGGGCAGGGAGAGGGCGTTCTAGAATGACGGGAAGGGGGGCACCAACAAGGTTGTGAGATTCTGAGCTGATCTTTGGCTGCCAGAATGTGAGGATTCTGCTTTCTCATGGTGCCATGGCAACCCCTTTCCTGGCGCCTTTGCTGAGGCCACAGCCAAGGCAAAGCCCACCAGCGAGGGTGAGGAGGAACTTGGAAGCCAAAGATACCAACTGTTTCTGGGAAGACAGACATACTACCAATGTGCAGAAAGAATAATTAGCTTTCCCGAATTCAAAGTCATCCTAGAGGGGTAGAACTAAAATTCAAATCCCGGCTGTGGTCAGATCTATAGGCTGTAACTCTGAGCTGTCTGTCCTTATCAATGAGTTTATGGTGCTCATTGCCTTGTCAAAGGTAATCATGGTGATGGAGAGGGTCTCAGAGTCCCTGCTCTCGGTCACTGAGCCCAGCCACCTCTCCTGACTGCATGGTAGGTGTCTGCACGTTCCATCGCTCCAGCAAGGAGCCTGGCTGGTGCTATGGCTCTCTCCCAAGTAGGGGTGGTTTATCCTGTGCCGTGAGCTCCAGCGAGCCTGCTTCTACCCTGGCTTGAGTGTGTCCTAACTGTTCTTCTCCACTTTGACTGCGTTCAGCAAGACAGTGAGCACACAAGCCAGGGCTGTGGGAAACAGCAGCGTCACAGCCTGCAGGACTCCCAGCATCCCCAGCGCTCATGAGCCAAAGCCACAGAGCTTCTTTGAGTACTGTGTCCCATCTGAAAGTCTCAAAGGGCTAATGGGAACTGCACAGGCCACAGATAGGCTGTGCTGGGCATCAGTTGGGCCCTCATCCCTCTCAGTGCCCGTGTGGTACTGTGCACACCCAAACATTTGAGCTCTGTTTCTGTGCCATTTCTGGAAAGAGGTGAAATAACGGACTTCATCACCAGGGCCGGATTCGAATCCTACTAATGCAGCTCATTGGTTGTATGTTCTAGAGAAAGCCCTGTGGCTTCCCTGAGGTTGGTCCTGGGGTGATTGCCCCAGATCTCAAGCTTCTCCAGGCCAGTGAGTCTGAGGCTGACAGGGTTGGCGAGTCCTTCTCTGAAACAGCCTCTTCCTTCTCCTGCCTCTCCAGAGGCCCCTGGCCCTTGAGGATGGGAAACGAAAGGCCCAGGGTGATGTGGTCAGTTGTATGGCTAGAGGCTGTGTGTGGGAAATCAAGGAAGCCACTGGGCAATGTATGGACCTTGTATCTACTCATATGGGTCTCAGGAAGCAGGAGGGCCCATTGCGGGCTCGAGGCCTTTGTGGGTGTGGGAGGAGACACAGCGTGCATTCCTCTGACTGCAATCTCTCCAGGTTTCTTGGAAATGTTTGCTCTAACAGACGGGAAAAAAAAATCTGTTGCTATGGCAACCTAATATCTTCCCTTCCCAAGCTGAATCCTCAAGGGGAAATAATCTCAGAAATACCAAGGATGTGTGATTGTACAGACTTAATGGGGTTTCTTGGGCCGAGATCTTGAAGCAATAAACAGTCTATCCTTCCCAGGACAAAGAGGGCACCACACCTTTCTTAGACACTGTCACCCATTCACTCAAACACTAACCAGGATGCTACACAGGATACTGTGTGGGTCCTGAGGATGCAGAAGATTATGTAATCTGGTCCAGAACTCAAGGAGCATCCATTGTGGTGGGGAGCCAGGTGTGAACTGGTGGCAGTATGGCAGGGAGCCAGGTGTGAACTGGTGGCAGTGTGGTAGGTAAGCCAGGTGTGAACAGGTGGCAGTGTGGTGGGGAGGCAGGCGTGAACAGGTGGCAGTGTGGTGGGGAAGCCAGGTGTGAACAGGTGACAGTGTGGTAGGGAAGCCAGGTGTGAACTGGTGGCAGTGTGGTAGGGAGCCAGGCATGAACCGGTGGCAGTGTGGTGGGGAGCCAGGTGTGAACCGGTGGCAGTGTGGTGGGGAGCCAGGTGTGAACCGGTGGCAGTGTGGTGGGGAAGCCAGGTGTGAACTGGTGGCGAGCCAGGTGTGAACTGGTGGCAGTGTGTTGGGGAGCCAGGTGTGAACTGGTGGCGAGCCAGGTGTGAACTGGTGGCAGTGTGGTGGGGAGCCAGGTGTGAACCGGTGGTAGTGTGGAGGAGTGAGTGCTCTGACCTGAGAAGGGGAGGCTATGCAAGCCTGGGGGGCGGGTAGGAAGGCTTCCTGGAGGAAGCTGGTTTTAGCTGGATCTTTAGGCTCCTCTGAACACTAGAAGCTCTTAGCCATCCTAGTCCAACCCATGTTACAGATGAGATCACTCATGCCCTGTGCAGACACATGACTTGTCACGGGGAAGCACATCAGTGACAGCCCCCAGGGGGGATAATGGGCATAAAATGAGAGATGCTTTTATATCTGACCTGAATAAATAATTTACTTCTGGATTTTAATAATTTAAAAGCCTTCATCTGTGTCTCATCAAAAATAGAAACTTTGCCTTCTCTTTCTAGATTTTTCTCGAGGCGGCTAGTGGGTACAGAGGCCAGAGCGAGGGTCCTTGGAACAGCCTTCCACTGAGAACCTCTGATGCCCTGACCCCCCCCCCCCCAGGGTCATCCTGTCCCCACTGAGTCCTCAGGACGGAGGTCAGGACACTGCTGTCCCTCTAGCAGGGTTCTCTACAGGAACCGAACTGATAAACCACACAGGAGGGGTTTATTACGTTGGCTTGTGGAATGCAGTCTGGGTGGTCCAACCATGGTTGTCTCACACCAGAGAGGCTGAGGATCCAGTAGTCCTTCAGTCCACAGGGCTGGAAGTCTCGACAGTCCCAGTATGGCACAGGGGCCTGGAGGACTCCTAGTCTTCAGAGAAGCTGGCTTCAGAATCGCTGAAGGGATGCTGCGGCATCAGCATAGACAGACTTGCCAGCGGGAGTGAGGGCAAGTAGGCAAAAAGCCAAGCTCCCTTCCCACATGGCCTTTTAGGCGGCTGCCACTCAGGGGGGCATCCATCTTTAGGGCGGGTCTTCCCTGCTTCCGGTCATCAGATTAAGAAATCCCTCACAGGAGTGCCCATCAGCTTGTGTTAGAGCCGATTCCAGTTGCAGTCAATTGGACAACTGAGATTAGCCATCATGCCCCCTAAGACTTGGAAGACCGCACCCCCTTAACCAGACCCCTTTCCTGAACTCATCAGAACATGACCTCCACTTCTTGGAGTTGTTGAATGAATCCAGCAAATCCATGTCTTCCTGGTTCTGACTAGGTCTCCCAATTTGGCACACAGTGGGTCCACAGCCTGTGGGAGTTTTTGTCCCTTGGGGTGAAGTCTTCGAGAGAAGCGGTGTACAAGCTACCCAGAGGCAGTAGAAGGAACTAGAATAAAGAACTGGGGGGCTGGGACAGAAGTTCATATTTCCCTTTGAGAATTCTGGAATTTTTCAAAAATGAACTAGTTCCCCCGAAATACCACTATCTGCGTACACACGCATACACACACACACACACACACACACACACACACACACACACACACACCGTTCCTGCTCTTCTGTGCCTCCTTCTGTGCCTTCTAACGGATCTCATGGGACCAGCTTCCTTCTCACTGGGAGCCAACTACGAAAATGTTGGAACAAGGTCCCCATCCTTCACAGGAGCCTGGCACCAGACAAACTTCCCCAGAGAGGCTCCCACTGCCATCCTGCGTCCCCACTGCCATCCTGCGTCCCCACTGCCGTCTGTCCCTCCTTAGACCTGGAGTTTGGCTCCAGCCCCAGACGTCCCCCAGGTAACACAGCATCACTACAGTGATCCCCAAGCCAGACAACACTCAATGTAGCCCTGGTCCACCCTCCCCTCTCTGCAGACTCCACCCTGAGCACGTCTCCAAGGAAACAGTCAAGTCTCAGGCTCTAAGCTTTTTATACCCATGATGCTCAGGTGCCAACCCCTTCTGCCTGAGTAGTCTGCGGGAGCCATTGTGGATAAGTACTATTATTTTATTTGTGTATGGGCCTTTTGCCTGAATGAATGTCCATGCACCACGTGCATGCAGTGCCCATGGAGACCAGAGGAGGGTGTCAGATCCTCTGGAACGGGAGTTATAGGCAGCTGCCAGCTGCTGTGTGAGTATTAGGAATCAAACCCAGGTCCTCTGGAAGATCAGCCAGTGCTCCTAACTACTGAGCCATCTCTCCAGCCCTGGTACTATTTTTTAATGACTCCAAGAAGTAGCAGGGTAAGGGTAGAACCCCAGCTCTTCACTGTCATTCCAAATCCCATGCCCTCCCCTTTTTCTCCCGCCTCCTTGGGTCTGGACAGCTAATGGGGAAGGGTCATGCCCTCATCTCGAGGCAGGGGAACCTAAAAAAGTTGGGGATCCAGCCATGGTTTGCTGCCTCTTTGGATTCCTTAGCTTTTAGGTGCTTTACTCGGTTTGTGTTTGTGTGTGTGTGTGTGTGTGTGTGTGTGTGTGTGTGTGTGTGTGTGTACAGTCATAGTGGATTAAAGTCCACCCTATTTGAGTATAGCCTCATTTTAACTAATTTTATCTGCTGTGATTATAGTTCCAAATAAGGTCATATGACCAGCTGCCTCAGCTCTTGCCACAGGGCCATCTGCACCAGGATAGACTGTACCCTCAAACCGTGAGCCAAAGTAACCCTTCCCCCATTACATTGCCTTTTTGTTTGTTTGTCTTGTTTTTCCAGACAGGGTTTCTCTGTGTAGCCCTGGCTGTCCTGGGACTCACTCTGTAGACCAGGCTGGCCTCGAACTCAGAGATCCACCTGCCTACTGCCATCTTGAATCAAAGTAGCCTTCCCCCTCCCCAAGGTTATACGGAGGTGAAAGTTGCCGGGGGGTGGACTCCAGGGAGGCCCTTTCCTGAAGCATCACCCACACAGTGCTGGAGTGAGGCTCCCAGAGGTGCAGTCACCACAGCCCTGTCAGGAACCCCAGAACACCCATCATCGGTTCACCAACTAAACACGTGTACGCGGATGGAGGCGTTTCCCTGATCTGTCAGCACCTTGTCCGAGGTGAGGAAGTGTTTGTTTCCCAGGAAAAGTCACACGATTGCTCTGAGGAGCGACCACTGAGCTTGTCCGGACAAAGTTCGCACTGTCCTGGGAGGGACCGCGCGTGCATCTAAGAAGCCCCCAGATCAAGATGCTAGCCCCAGCTGAAAACACACACACACACCCAGCACCATGCTGTTCATCTTCTCTGGGTTAAATACTCCCCTGAGGTCAGGTGATAGCCCACCTGAGTTCCCTCCTCTGTGAAAAACAGGTGGGAACCAGAGACTGCCATGTGAGAACCTGCTCTTCTCAGGAAGGGACTTCAATCAGCCTGCAGAGGGAGAGTGCAGAGTTTGGACAAAGGACTGAGGAACTCACCTCCGTTGTGTCTTGGGAGTGGGGGGAGGTGCCCTTTTGCCTGTGAGTTTGAGGCCAGCCTGGTCTACACAGCAAGTTTCAGGCCAACCGTGGATACACAGGGAGACACTGCTGTAACTTACCTGGAAGAAATGAAAATGTTCTAAAAAGACACTAATCTCATTCTGACTATCAGAGTACTGTAACAACAGACTGCCGAGATATGAGAATTTCCCCTGGAGTCTCTTATTGGGAGAAAGAGAAAGCCCCAGCCATTGGGGAAACTCGGCTTATGCAGACAGAGTTCATATGTTTCTAATGCGCCGGACCTCAGACTTACAGGATGAGACCGAAGCCCAGACAAGGACTGGTCAATTGTGGGCAGGGCTGCACCTGACAGGGGCTGCTTACATGTGCATATCCTTGGCCCTGTGTTTTAAACTTTGGTCTCGCTTCAGGACTCTGGAGGGACTTGGGTGTTTGCTGGGTCCCTTTGTCCCTCTTCTCAATGTGGACACTATTTGACTCCTTTGTTTGGGTTTGTTTTGTTTTGTTTTGTTTTTTTTCGAGACAGGGTTTCTCTGTGTAGCTTTGCGCCTGTCCTGGAATTCACTCTGTAGCCCAGGCTGGCCTCAAACTTACAGAGATCTGCCTGGCTCTGCCTCCCGAGTGCTGGGATTAAAGGCATGCACCATCATGCCCGGCTAACGTGACTATTTTAATTGGCTTATTGAGGAAGGGTGGCAGAACCTGACTTAGAGCACAGGTTGTGACCTACAAGTGTAATAACACTATCTCAAAAACAAAATTAAAAATAATGTTTTTAAACGGCCAATTCCTCCTTGAGTAGCCCTCACGGAATTTACAAAGCAAAGTATCCAGGAGAGCATGGAAATCCTGTTTCTAGGGCATATTTCCTTTGGGAGTCTAAATAAGCAGTACTTGGAGGAAGGGGGCCAGCCCTGAACACTAGCCCTCAAAGCCCAAACTGCTTTGCCTTCTACAGGGCAATAAAGGATGCGATATGCCCCAGGGAGGCAATGTTCCTGTTGATAGCTGTTTCCATGGTAACACCAGGCCCAGCTACAAACAGGTAGAAACAGCTGCTCTTACTCACCTTGGAGCTCAGCAGGAAACTGATTATGTTTCCTGAGACTCACAGGCTGGAGTGGGAGCAGCTTTATCTCAGGCAAGCGACTCCTCAAAGCTGCCCTGTTGGACTTGGAGCTTGCCTGGCTCTCTGGGGTGCAGCAGAGTCTCTATTTGTGGTCCCCTTCTGGGATGCTGTTTCCTCTTTCCCAGCTGCAGCTGGGAGGGTTCATGAGAAGCACAGGAAAGCCCCCGCCGGGGTAGCACACCCCCCTTCAAACGACAACATGAGTATACAGTTAACTTTGAGTCTCCCCTCCCCCCAAGGAAAAAAGCCTTTTATTTTGATCACAACATAAAGATGCTGGAAAATGGTGAAGAACAAAAAGTGAGGGAACCAGGCCTGGAGGCACATGCCTGGAATTCCAGCACCTCAGAGGCAGAGACAGGTGGACGGTGGCTCAAAACTCACCAAACAGCAGAAATGTGAGCACGACAAGAAGAGGAGGCTGGGAGTGCAGTTCAGCGGGTAGAGCGCTTGCCTGGCATGCATGAAGCCGTGTTCGATCCCCAGTACTACCTAAAGCTGAGTGTGGGGGCGCAGGCCCCTAACCCAGTCCCTGTGCCGTGAAGTCAGAAGGGTCAGGAAGTCAAGGTCATCCTCCACACACAGAGTTTGAATCAGCAGGTAAAGGTGCTTTCTGTGAAAGCCTAGTGGGCTGCATTTGATCCCCAGAACCCACAGAAAGGTGGAAGGACAGAGCCAGCTCCATGGGGTTGTCCTCTGACCTCTCCATGTGCGACGTGGCCTGTGCAGCCATGCAAGTGCACACACACACACACACACACACACACACACACACACACACACACAGTACTGATGAAATAAAAAGAGAAACCCATTATTTTGTATCTAATTTAAAAACAAACAAACCATTAATACTTCTTTAAGAATCTAAAAACATCATCTTGGCAGCTGCTAGCAAAATTCCTTGTGACAAAGCGGAAGGACAGCCTTTGTTTGAGAAAAGACCTTGAATGCCCCAGTATGGGTGACAGGCCAGGGCGCCAAGGCAGTGGGAGGGGTGTAAAGGGGACCTGGGGGTACTCTTTGCTCAAAGGGGATACTCTCTACTTTGTTCCTAATCAGAGGAGGGAAAATGCGGCCTGATAAGCTTGGGAGCAAGGACTCCAGAAAGGGAGGTAGCTGAGTGGAAGGCTGGGAACCCCCTCACTGTTGGGGGTGGCTGTGCCCGATCTCTGTTGTGCAAGGTCTGTGCTACACCAGGGAGTTTTCTTACCAGGGAGAGGTCCACACAGCAGTGCCAACTTGCACAGGGGTGGAATTCCCTGGGGTGCAGGATCCCAGAAACCAAACACGCCTTGGGAACACCGATCCTGGATAAATCCTTCAGCTTCCCCAGGTCTTGGAGCAAAGCAGGGGGATGAGGATGCTGCCGAGGCTTCTGAGAACCTGGGAGGCCATCTGAGTCACACCTAAAACCGTGGAGGCATCCCAGTGTCTGGGCTTGCCGAAGGCTTGACCTTCCACGGAGGTTGCTGGAGGGACACTTTTAGCCCGCTTTCAGGACGTGTGAGCCACGGGCCATCTGAGATCTCTGTCCCACAAAGGGAAATCTGGCCGCCACCTGGGCATTTCCAGAGTGGAGGAGAGGGACCACCTTCCAGTAGGGGCTTCCTTAGCTCTTCTGAGCCTCAGACCCTTTGACTCCTCTACAGCTGTGGTTCTCAGCCTTCCTAATGCTGCCCCCCTTTAAGACGGTTCTTGTTATGGTGACCCCCCCCCACACACACACCATGAAATTTTTGTTGCTGCTTCCTAACTGTGATTTTGCTACTGTTACAAACTGTAATGTAAACATCTGTGTTTTCTGATGGCCTTAGGTGATCCCTGCGAAAGGATTGTTTGGCTCCCCCTCCCGCCCCCACAAAGGGGTCGAGACCCACAGGTTGAGAACCAATGCTGTACACTAAGCCACCAGAATAGCACAGTTGTAGGGAGCCAAAAATAAACTCACTGCAGGGCTATTGGGGCCTCCTCAGCTAAAAATAATCAGGACAGAGCAAAGGGGCCTTGGGGGCCAGTCAGCCCTCTCAGGGACCGTGGCAGAGGCTTCGAGGGCCCCTGGTAATTCAGCTAGGAGCAGCAGGGCCAGGGTTCCGTCTTGAGGAGTCTGGCCCACTCCGCTGTCTAGATAGACGATACCTGTTCTGTCAGGGAAAGCAGAATGAGCCCTTTGCCTCCTCTCAGTGGGCAATCCTCCCTCAGCTTCGTTCTCCTTATCTGCAAGGGTGGGCAAGCAGCTTTGTCTTGCTTCAATGTGAAGGTCAGACGTGGCCCACAAGGAAACCATGGGAGGGGCTCACTCCTTGGAAACCCCATTGAGTCTACAGACGGGCATACTGAGGCCGGAAGGGAGGAGCCATGCCAGGGCAGAGAGCCTGCTCGCTATGCCCTTGACCAAAGCCCACAACTAACATCCTTCCCTAAGCCCTGTGTTAACGCTTGGAGAGCATCAGGAGTTGGGATTTGATCTTGTGCATCACCAAGGTCATCACAGACACACATCTGATGTTGACCAAGACTTCAGGTTCAGTGGTCCCTCACCTCCCTCGCTTGTTCCTGCCTGCCCCACCCCCTCACTGGCTCTGAGCATCTTCCTCAGAGTCCTCGCCCTTCCCCTTTCTTAATCGCTTAGGAGGGAGGTGTGGCCCTGTCTTCAGGGCTTCCCAAGGGCAGCTGGGATGGGGATGAAGGCTCCCTTCCCAACTCGGCCTCTTACTGGCTGAGGACTCTTCAATCCCAGCTCCGGTTTCCCCATCTACAAAGCATGGCTCATAATCACCACGACACCCACCTCACAGATGACCTTTATGACTTCTGGAGGGAAAATATATAAAACGCAAAGCTTGGGGCTGGGGAAATAGTCAGCCAATTAACATGCCTGCCAGACATGCACCAGGACCTGAGTCCGATCCCCAGCACCCACAGAAAAATCCAGGCACGGTGGCACACATTTCTAACCCCAGGTAAGACAGGGGGATTCCTGGGATTAGTTGGTCAGCCAGCCTAACCTGTCAAGTTCCAGGTCCTGGTGAGAGTCTCTGACTCAGAAAGCAAGGTGGACAGCTCCTGAAATGACACTTGGTGCTGACCTGTGGCCTCCAAATGCCTGTGCACACACATGTGCCTGAGAGTGTGCACACACACACACACACACACCACACACCACACACACACACACACACACACCACACACCACACACACACACACTCAAAGGCAAGGAAGATCCCAAAACATCATTAACGGAAATTAATGGAAATCCCTAAACAAATAAAAAGACATCTTGTGTTCATGGATTGGAAGATCTAATACCATGAGGATTCCAACCATTTAAAAAAATTATTTGTGTGTGTGTGTGTGTGTGTGTGTGTGTGTGTGTGTGTGTGTTCAAGACAGGGTTTCTCTGTAGCCCTGGCTGTCCTGGAACTTTCTCCATTAACCAGGCTGGCCTCAAACTTACAGAGATCCTCCTGCCTCTGCTTCCTGAGTGTTAGGATTAAAGGCATGTGCCACCACCACCCAGCTAAAATTACTGTTTTTAATGCCTATGAGTGTTTTGCCTACATGTATGTCTATGTACCACACGCATGCCTGGTACCCTTGGATGTCAAAAGAGGGTGTTGGATCCCCTAGAACTGGACTTACAGGAGATTGTGAGCTGCCATATGGGTGCTGGCACCAGGTTCCCCGTAAGATCTACAAGTGCTCATAGCTGCTGAGTCATCTCTAGCCCCAGGATTTTCGTGTCATCAATACACCCAAGTTGTCACTGAGTCTCCCCAGCTCAGGCCTTCCCAGGAGGAGAGGAACTGTATTCTCCCAAATTCTCACCCCCCTCTCCATCCCCAGGTCTTCCACAGGCTTTTCTGAGGGTCTGTCTTGCTGACCTAGGGGCGATGTATATGGATGATGAGCCAACACAGTTTGTATACATGCATGCCTGGTGTGCAAAGTGCAGGGGGGTATGTGCATGTGTGTACTACACGTCTATATGCATGCGGGCATGTGTCCTTGGCTGTGGAACAATGTGAGGGTAGAAACAGATAGGGAGTACACAGGCCCAACCAACCCCCCATTATCATGGTACAGAGCAGAACACCCAAGAGTCCAAATTCTAAATCCAAACTGGGTCCCTTAGGCCCTTTTGGAGGTACATTTGTCGAGGAAGAAGATTGGAGCATATTTATTTCATAGTTTGTGAGTTTGATGTATCACCTTCAAATATTCAGACACAGAGTATAGCAACCTCAAACTATATGCTTGCCCTGAGCACTGAGACTGTCCTGGAAAGACTGACCACATTCTCACAGACTCCCTTCTTTCAAGGACACCCCATACATCTGTCTGGCCTACTCAGTTCCCCTCAAACTCAGCTAAAACTCCCAATTCCCCTGGACAGATGTAGGACCTACAGTGCCTTCTTGACACCCATCACCCAGGAGGAGCCAAGGGCCCTGAGCTTCCTCCTCTTCCTCCTCTTTGGCTGAGGAGGGCGCTGGATTGACTCACACTCAAGGGCACCCAGCAGAAGTTCTGGGACCCATGGTGACACACTTCCAGATCTTGCCACCAGAGGGCAGGCGCACACAGCACCTGGAATACAGCCACTCTGGAGAAGAAAGTGAGATGTCTCAGCGGCTCGCTCAAGGGGGGGGGGGGGGGCGGGGGGGGCAGGAAGAGAAGAAAAGGAACTGAGGGCAGCCTCTGCAGGTCCCATGAGGCTCCAGCTTGAGCCCAGAGCACTCATTTTTACTTCTTGCCTTTCTATCCCCCCTCCCATGTCCCTTAAAGCCCTCCCCGCTCTCTCTTTAGAGGCTGGGAGCTAGGTTCTTTCTTGAGTTTGATAGTCGAGATACCTCTTCTCTCTAAGCCTCAGATTACTCATCTGTAAAATGGGAAGAATCATATAGCCAACTTAATGCACACCCCCCGTCCCTTTTCCTTGGGGCTTGGGACATGTTGTATAAGACAACCCCTTCTTGTTGTCCAAAAGGAGCTCCAGGCTATGTCCTGGGCAAAGCCAGTCTCCCCCCCCCCCCCCCCCCAGTGTGAGCTGGCTCATCAGGCCTCCATTCCTGGTAGAGGGTGTCATAAGGTTTTGTTCAGTGGTACCGGGCAGGCTGGCTGAACTAGACAGACTAGAGTGACAAATGTTTCTCCAGCCTGGGAACTTTAGCAATGTCAGGATGCGTTCAGAACCTCAGCAGGGCCTGCCCTGTGTCAGACCAGATGAGCAGGTGCACGGGAAGGATGGGAGGAAGGAAGGGAGGAAGAAAGGGAGGATGGATGGATGGATGGACGGACAGAAGACAGATGAGCTCATGCACCACTTCAGAGCACTTGGGACAAAGGGATTTTCATACACGGTCCCAGCAGAACCCTTAACCCTTGGAGCCTGGGTCTAGGAAGTCAATTGAGGGGTGTCCCTTCTTGAGGCTCCTTGTGTCTTAGAGCTGGTACCGGCAGTACCAGGGGTTTTGGTCTAAGATTTAGAACGAATGTTAGACCAAATCTGCCGACTCTGGGGCTTGACTCGTATTTACATTTGTGCCTTCATCCCACAGACACTCCCCAAGTCCTTCCCACTAGGGGTCCCAACAACAGAGGGGGTGCCCCAGGAATGTCAGAGCAGGCTGCTCTGAGGAAGTGGCTGTGTGGCTGGAGGAAGCTGGAGCATGGCTCCCAGAGGAGCTCCAGGCCAGAGAAGCCACTGTCTGAAATCAGAGCCGGAGGACCCAGGAGAAGGCAAGAGGACGCGTGTGTAGAGCTGAGTCCAGATCTGGGATTCCTAAACTGGCGTTCTCCCCCATTGCCACGCTTCCAGGGAAAGGGTTTCTGGGAGGGCCCGGAAATGGGGATGTGTCATAAGCGTGGGTGCTCCCTCCCCAGCCGGCCTTGCCTTCTCTCCTGGCACTGGGTCACACCTGCAGGGCCTCACCCACTACTGACCTAGATTTCCTTGCCACTCTGTCAACAGTTCCAGGGTGGAGCAAAGCGTGGCTTCTCGGGGCCCAAACAGAGTCTGCGGCCAGGATCACCGCAACCTAACCCCCCCCCCCACCAGGGTGGAGCCAGTACCACATTTGTCAGGGTGGGAGTGAGGCTTCCTGGTGGCCGCTTGGACCCAGCTGTGGCCCTGACCCTCCCTCCCAGCAAGGCCGTGCTCTGGTTTTCAACTGGGTGAAAACAGAGCCAGTGTTCGGAGCCTCTCAGTGGGCGGCACCGGTACAGGCCTCTAGGGACGGGGAACACTAAGCCCCTAGAGCGAAGGGAACATATAGTCGAGGTCATTGCTGCTTTAGAACTCTTCTAGTTTACTGCTCAGGGACTCCCAAGTCAGCTCAGCCCAGGGAAACACCAGGTTTCTTTAGACCAGTAGTTCTCAACCTTCCTCACGCTGCGACCCTTTAATACAGTTCCTCATGCTGTGGTGACCTGCCCCCCCAACCATGAGATTTTCGTTGCTACTTCCTAACTGTGATTTTGCTACTGTTAATGAATCGTCATGTAAATATTTGATATGCAGGATATCTGATATGTGACCCACGTGAGGGTTGCAGCCCACAGGTGAGACCCACTGCTCTGGAGGGATGCCCAGGCTCCTCTCTGCTAGGATCTGGCTCCCTGTTTGGTCCTTGAGTGACCCAACCTCTCCATGTCAGATACCATCCCCTCCCCCAGCACCTGCTGTGTTCTTGGGATGGTTGATCTTGTGGTCACATAGCCTAGAACATTCTGATGCAAGTCTGGGTCCCTATCGGTGGAGCCAAGCGGACCCATGAAAACCGGCTGTGGCAAGAACGTGCAGGCTCACAGGCGAGTGGGATCCCGGAGGCCTCAAAGCCTCCATCCAGGGTGGGCCCTCATCTGCTTCCCCGCCAGCCCGCTATGGGGGAGAACACTGGCATCCGCTTCTCTCGACTCGCTTCTTTGTAGCCTGCAAGAGCTCGAGCAGACCCAGTTAGCATGTCAGGGCACACCCGGACTGAGCCCTGGACGCAGATCCCGGGTGTAGAGGGTTTATGAAAATGATCCAAATCACAAGGTACTATTCTCTCTAGATTGTTCTTAGATTGCAAATTCCCAGTTAAAGATCTTTCTAAGGAGTCCCAGGACTTTTGGGGTATAGTGGTGTATTCTCATAGTCCCGGCACTCCGGAGGTGGAGACAGGGGGTCAGGAGTTCAAGGCAATGAATGCAAGGTCATCCTGGGCTAGATGAGACCTTATCCTGGAAGGAAGGAAGGCAGAGGCCGGGAAGGAGGGAGGGAAGGAAGGAAGGAGGGAGAAAGAGAGGGAAAGGAAAGGAAATTCAGGACACCCCATGATTTCCCATTTACTTAGGGGAACCACAATTTGAAAATGGTCAAGAGCTGGGAGCATGGGGTAGGAACCACTTGCGGTCCCTAGCTGCCCCCACTTTGAGTGCCCACTGTCTGTGAGCCTTGCTTCCCAATCCGAGGCTCCTTGAAGTGCTGACATCTTTGCCCCTGAGTTTTGGAGATGGCCCAGGCCTATAGCCAGTCAGACACAGAGCTTCAGGCCCAGCTTGTGTCTGAGCTCAGAGGACCTGAGTGGCAGTGTGTAGCCCTGGCACCTATGGTTCAGAAAACACACTGTTTTCCCACTAAGGACGGGACTAAGGGGGTCTAGGATGTAGACAGTGCTGGCTTCCCTGGGCCCCTAGCCCAAGCTCGCAGGGAGAAGAGGGTCCCACTGTTTACAGAAAGATACCAGCTGGATCCTCTTCATCCTGGCAGGGAGTCCTACCTAAACCTTGCCTAGTTCCCTGGTACACCTGAAATTGTGTCTGGTGCCCTCTGAAGCCAAGGCAGGGAGTGGCCTTAGTCCCCCTCCCCTGAGGGTGGGGTGGAGCCAGTAGAGTGGAGAGGATGCTATGTAAGAGCTGGAGACCGCACTCGGGAGGCCAAGCCCAGTTCTCTCTGTGCTCTGCCAACATGGACATCTGGACCAGAAGGGGAGGCAGGCACACCTGCTCAAGGTAAAAAGAGGGCTGACCCACACCCAGGACTTGACCGGAGGCATCAGGGACACCTGGACCTACCTCGTGGCTCTCTGCCACACCTTCCTCACTGGTGCACCTTGCCGCTCCCAGCTGTGGAAGGTCTCTGTGAGTCAGGCCAGGAAACCACAACGGAGTAGCCTGATAGGTGGGAGAGCCACTTGAAAGACAGAGCTGGGCACACTTCTCTGGCCTCTACTGCCCCTTTGCATCCACTCCCCACGGGTAGAACCAACGTCAAGGCTTCCACACAAGACACAGTCTTCTGGGACCATGGTTGAGGGCGCTCCTGTTTCCACCACTACCCTCTGCTACCCTCATCTAGGCTCCTGGCTCCACCAGGTCAGACAACGGCCCCCCTCCCCCCCCCCCCAGGAATCTGAACCATGAAAAGAGGGACCAGGACACTGGCCTGCATGGCGCCCCCATCCTCTGACGAAGTGAAGAGTCAGTAGCACTGGCACTGAGTCAAAGGCTGTGTCTCTCCCAAGCTTCTAGACCTTTCTTGCTTGCTGACCATGAGCAGGTCTGAAGCTTCGAGAAGGAATAAGTGTGTATGTAGTAGGTGTGTAATAAGTGTGATGCTCCTATGGGGGGAGCCTGTGGCCCTGTGAAGGAGTCTGAGCTGAGCTCGGTAGTACAGATCTCTAATCCCAGCACTCACAGGCAGAGGCAGGACTGGTCTGCATAGTGAATTCCTGGCTAGCCACACTTACAAAGGAAGCCTGTCTCAAAGACACCGAAAAAAAATCATTATGTGAGCATGTAGCAGGAAGCACCATCCGTGACCCCTCGATTCTGGATTTCTCAGCCTCTGTGAACCACGAGGAAAACCATGAGGAATGACCTCGCTGTTTATGACCACCCAGTATATGGAAACTCTTTAAAGCGGCACCCCAGCATCAGACCTCACTTGGGATTGGACTCTGCAGTTTCAGAGTAAAGTGAACTTCCGAGCCAATACAACCGGCTTTCTTTTACAGATGGGAAACGTGGGCAGGGTATCTATTTACTCAGGGAAACCCACGTGAGATGAGGACCCCACCTACAAGACAAGGAGAAGTTGTGCCAGATCCCTTCTTCACCGCCCTCACAGGAGCCATGGGCCAGCAGATTCTGGACTTCTAAACTCCACAGCTTAAAATTCCAGACGAGAGAGACCACCACACAGAACCCCAGCCTGAGTCCCCAGCCTGCCATCGTTAGGGTCAAGCAGTGGTATCGCCTGTTGCCCACGCTGCCCCCTGCCAAGCCACCTCGAAAACTTCAGGCTTGCCAGCTCCGCTATCATGTGAGACAGTTGGTGAAGATCGTTCTGCCTCAGTCGCTAGTCCCCCGAGAACTCTCAGCCAGCCTCCAAGCAGCTTTGCTTAACGTAACCTGTATTTCACATGCTTGTAAAAAACAAAAAACAAAAACAAAAACAAACCCCGGAATTTTTTATTTTTAAAAAGGTGTATTATTTTTGTTTGTTTGTTTTTGTTTGTTTTTTGTTTATCGAGACAGGGTTTCTCTGTGTAGCTTTGCGCCTTTTCCTGGAACTCACTTGGTAGCCCAGGCTGGCCACAGAGATCCACCTGCCTCTGCCTCCTGAGTGCTAGGATTAAAGGCGTGCGCCACTACCGCCCGGCGATGTATTATTTTTAAAGTGTGTGTCCATGCATGTATGTGTGTGTATATGTGTGCATGTATGTTTGTGTGTGGTGTGTGTGTGTGTGTGTGTGTGTGTGTGTGTGTGTGTGTGCAGCCTGTAGAGACCAGAGTTATCAGATCCCCTGGAGCAGGAGGTCCTGGCTTTTGTGAGCTACCTGACATTGATACTGGGAACCGAACTCAGGTCCTCTGCAAGAGCAGTACAGTTCTTAACCACTGAGCCATCCCTCCAGCACAAAATCTTTTCCAATTTAATAATGCAACTTTTAGAAGTACTAGCTCAGAAGAGAAGAGTGCCTCATGAGAATGGAAAAAGGAAGACCTGAAGGCGAAGGGGGCTGAGCCAGTGACAGTGAAGGACAGTTGGTTGTCAAGGCAACCAGTGGGGATGACTAGCAACCAGAACAGTCTGATGCCTTAGATACCAAGTGGTTCAATTCTAACATGCAGATTCCATGTTACTAAACAGACAATTGCTTCCTAGAAAGGCAAGTGTACCAGCCCTACTGATGCTAAATGTGGGTCCATATGATCTCCATCTCCTAGTAGGAATCCACATGTTGACATTTTGTATCACTAGTCAGCGGGAGACCTCCCTAAACCAGCCACTCCACCTTGTCAAGTTAACACAAATCAACCTCCCAGGCTGCAAGACTAACACACAACGCTTTGCTGATAACAACCCCTTTAGGATTCAATGCGCTGGGCCCTATGCCAACCTGTCCATTCCTGGCTGGACACCGCCCCTCTCCTCTGGCAGATCCCCAAGACTAAGCAGTTGTCTTAGTTAGGATTTCTACTGCTGCGATGAATCACCATGACCAAAGCAACTTGAAGAGGAAAGGGCTTGTTTGGATTACACTTCCATATCACTGTTCATCACCCTAGGAAGTCAGGACAGGAACTCAGACAGGGTCAGGAACCTGGAGGCAGGAGCTGATGCAGAGTCGGTGGAGCATTTTCTTGACTAATGACTGATATGGGAGGGCCCCGGCCACTATACCTGATGCCAGCCCTGAGTCCTGTGCTGTATAAGGAGACAGGTTGAGCAAGGCATGGAAAGCAAGCCAGTAAGCAGCGTTCCTCCATGGTCTCTGCTCCGCTTCCCACCCTGACTTCCTTTCACAACGGGCTGTAAACTTCAAGATGAAGTAATACCTTTCCTCCCCAGGATAATTTTGGTCACAGTGTTTATTATAGTTGAAGAAAGTAACTCGAACCTTGGTACTCAAAACTGAAAGCCCTGCTACCTGAACCATAAGAGCAAGGGTCTTTGGTACGTTTATAGTGTTTCTGAATGGCCTGAGTTATCTTAGGGGTACCCCTGGACATGCACAGGACACAAAACAGGCATCCTGGGTCCTAGCCGGTAGAGGAAGCAGGTTACAGGGGTGGCTGGTGGGAGACTCATGGAACTCTGTGCCAGGGTGCAGGGCCAAGGGTCCTGTGTCCATATTCATGCCCACTCACATTCTTTATTGTCCATGTGCACACACACAGACCGACTCACATGTGTGTGCATGCATGTGCGTGCGCGCACACACACACACACAAACACAGACAGAACTACCTCTTGATTTGCAATTTAAGGCTGTGCCCACTTACTCTTGTGTGTAGGAGCTTCTGAGAGGCAAAGGTGCGCCCTTCCGTGGTGAATCCTCTGGTTACGGGCCAGACGCCAGTGTTTGCCTCTGGATGGGCGGATGGGTGTGGACAGATCAATACAATGGGCCACCTCCCTATTTCTTTAACTGTAGCCGTCTCTTAGAGATGCTCCAAGTTGTGGTTGTGAGCCATGCTCCGTTTACGAAAAAACAAAACAAAAACAAAAACCCATTGAAATGATCTTTAAGATAAAGCACGCAGAACAAGTAAACACAGTTACGTGCCGCCTACAGGCTTTTCTGTCACCACCAAATCGCATACACATTGATGTTCCTACGTGGTTCTGTCGCCCTGTCGTAGTTCTTGTGAGCACACACTACAGAACCAGTTGCTTAGCAATGCAGGTCTCGGTAACGTCCCCGACCTTGAGTCACAGTGATGCTCAGGACCCTTCCCCGACCCTACACGGAAGCTGGAGGTCACATCCCTTTGAGTATTTGGGTATGACACATTTGAGCGTGCTCTAGGCAGGGTTTCTTTTTTTTTATCTTAATGAAAAGTCTTACAGTGTTTTACCTTATGGATTCAGCTAATGAGGCTGACCAGTAAGCTTTGGGGATCTGCCCCCTCTACCTCCCACCCGCATGCTGGGGTTACGGACAACTGCACCTGGCTTCTTTTGCAGGAACTGGAGATCCAGTCTCACATCTTCATGCTCTCATGGTAGGCACTTGACCAACGCTCTCCTTAGGCCCAAGTGCCTTCTTTTCCGGAAAATTCTGGAAGTAATCCCAGCCCACTGGCTCACACAGGTCAATGCTCTTTTCTGGCTGGTTCTCAGCAACCCGGTGGCTGACATCATGGGTCAGGTGTGTTTTCTGTGTCTTTACTCTGGTGACAGCTAGAATACCCCTGTCTCTCCAACTGCTCACTCAACACCTAGATTCCCCTGAGAGAAAATGGGGAGGCCTCCCAACACCCTCCTTTGCTCACTGTCTTAGAAGGCCTCAGGTGACCTGATGTTCCTTATGTCGGGCCAACAGCTCCTGCAGCAGGATTTCACTCACCTCCCCAGACCCTAACCCAATGACTGAGGGCTAAAAACTTCTCCTGGTAGAAAAATATGGTACCTCCATAGCCTCTCCAGGTAGGGGATACCCATCGGGGTGGGGTGACTGTGGAGGAAGCCAGGAGAGAAGGATTGGGACAGTGGGCTCTTCCCATCTCATCCTGGACAAGCCCCCTTGGGATGGATGGGGATCAGTGCAATGAAAGAAGAGTATTCCACTAGGTGGCGCCATCATCCCTCACTTCGGGCTGAGCGACAAGATTAGGGGGATCGTTTTTTTTTTAACAAGGGCACATCCAAGCCTTTCAGGAAGATGGATGCTCACTGAGCAATGACTGGAAAAGATCCTCAGGGCGGAGGGAGCCTTTTTTGGCAGACATGGCACCTCACCCCTCTGATTTTGACTTGGAAGCTCCTAGTGTTAACACACGTCTCAGTGACCGGGATCAGTCTGTACCCAAGCGGCATGGTAGCTCTGACCTGCCATTCCAGCACTTGGGATTCCAAAGCAGGCATATGGCTACAAGTTTGAGCCCGCCGGAGCTCCATAGTGAGTTCCAGGCCATCCTGGGACGTGTAGTGAAGAGCCTGGCCCACCCCCTGCCTCCTGCTTTGTCATTTTGTCCATCCCCCAGTATTAGTGTTCAGAAAGTCACGAGTCTGTGGCTGTGCGGGAGAGGTGGGCCTTGACTGAGTGAGTACAGGGTCTCATGATTCGCTCTGTGTCAAGGATGTCCTAGGGCTAGCCCCACTGGAAGAAAGACCCGGGAACCGGAAAGAGAATCAGAGAGACCAGCAAAGCAAGTGTCACGTCCTCCGGGTGGGAGCGTGTCCTGGCCTGAGCCGTGATGAGGAAGTGGGGTGAGAAGGACAGTTCCCAGACACCAGGCCTATCACCCACTCCCTCAGGGGGGCTAGCCCACGGCCTTTTGCTGGTGTCTGTACTTTCTGACCCACATCCTTCCTCGATGGCCGGCCCTTCCCCCACCGATGTCTGTACTCTGCCTTGGTGGTTGGCTCTGTCTTCTAATTAAAGTCCAACCTTCCTAGGTACTGTTTTGTTATTGTCATGGTCCTCTTCGGTCATCCGCGTCATGAAGGTAACAGGAGGGACAGGGCAATCCTGGGGACTGGGGTGCCCAGAGCGTTGACGCTGCCATCGAAACAGACAGCTCTCGGTAATGCCCACGGACAGAGAAGACCAGGATTAAAGGTCTCCGTCTCCTCCTTGGGGAACTGAGCACTAACAAGGATCCAAAGAAAACAGATCGACAACCCCACTGTATCGGCGTGATAAGGCTCTTTGTTTGTTTTCCGAGACAGGGTTTTTCTGTGTAGCTTTGGAACCTGTCCTGGAACTCACTCTGTAGACCAGGCTGGCCTTGAACTCACAGAGGTCTGCCTGCCTCTGCCTCCCGAGTGCCAGGATTAAAGGTGTGCGCCATCACCACTCGGCTATGTGATAAGGCTCTTTAATAATTTTCTCCCATTCTCCCTGATGAAAATCAGCACCAGGAAGAGACCCAGAGGCTTAATCACAACTCAGTGTTCGATAAGGACTGTCATCTATGCCCAGTCTCGCTCCATGCTAGACCAGTCTGGGCTGTTCCTGTCATCTGCCAATCACTGTCTGGTCTGTAGGTCTGTTAAGTCTCACCCGGGCCCTATCTCCTGGCTTCTCATTCCCGTTTCTCCTCTCCTACAGTCCTGATTATTTATGACATTCGTCTCAAAGCCCCTCTCTCAAAACCCTTTGTAATCTTCTGGATAGAACTTTCTTTCTTCTGTCCATTCATTTTTATTTCGTAAGCTAAACTGGTCTTACACTCATGATCCTCCTGCCTCAGCTTCCCAAGTGTTAGGACCACAGGCATGTGTCACCACACCTGTTCTGGCCAGACTTTGAAAAACAAATACCCAGGTTTGGGCGGTGTCCGCTAAGCAAAGCGTATGCGTATGGTCTGACTCAGCGACCCCACTCTTGGTTTAAACCCGACTGCCAAGGGATGGTGAGGAATGCCCAGAGCAGCTGCGGCTTCCCACATGTCCATCAACAGGAGAGTGGATAAACACTCGAACAGAGTGGAACGCTCCATGACCATGAAAGTAAACAAGCTAGCGATGTGCCCAGTGATACGACTTCCACACACATGAAGGTGACTCACAGAGGCCAAGCATGAACTATACATACATGGTCATATTTACATAAAATTCATAACCAAGTTAATTGAGTCTCTAAATGACAGAAACCAGGGTTCTGGACTGGCCGAGGTGGGGAGGGGATGGGGGTAGGGAGGGTGAGACTTTCATAACTGCCTCTTCCTTAACACAAACAGTTATTTATGTGAATGTGTCCACTTTGAAAAAAATTTAACAAGTTGTATACTTACAATTTTGGGGAGATTGTGTGCATGTTTCACAGATTTTGATTTTTAATAAAAATCGAAATAAAGACATTTATTTTAGGAAATAAAAATAAGGGGACTGGGGGTGTAGCACAGTTGGTAGTGTGTGTCTAGCATGCTAGGTAGTTTTTATTGTCAGCTTGACACCAGCTGACACCTGTGAGGAAGGAGCCACTGAGCAATTGCTTAGATAAAACACAACCTTGTGGCCATATCTGGGAGACGCTGTCCTGACTGATGATTGATGTGGGAGAGCCCCGCCCACTGTGGGCACCACTTCCCCAGCAGCTTGTGTCCGGGCTCCCCAGGCTCCCGGAGAAAGCGACCTGAGCATGAATCAGTGAAGGAGACAGTATGCAGCACTCCTCCACGGCACATGTATCAATCCCTACCTGAGTTCCTGCCCTGACTTCCCTCAGCGATGAACTGTGACCTGGAAATGTAAGCCGAATAAACGCTTTCCTCCCAAAGTTGCTTTTGGTCATGGCATTTATCACAGCAAAGCACACTAGAACATCTAATATGAAGGGAGCCCTGGTTCTGATCCTCAGCACTGTGTAAAGCTGAGTGCCAAACATGGGGAATCATGACTGCCAATCCAGCACGCAGGAGGAGAAACTTAAGGTCATTCTTGGCTACATAGCAAGTTCCGGGCTAGCCTGGGACACAGGAGACCATGTCTGAGGAAGAAAAAAAACCCCCAAAACAATAAAAACAAAGTTAGGAGCAAACATCCTCCACAGTCTCCCTCTCTCCTCCCTGAGTACAGACGATGAGGAGGCCACTGAGGATTGTAGAGCCAGAGAACGGAAGGGGTCTGGATCCTCACACAGGAACATCAGCTTTGGAAGACACTCGGGCACGTTCACAAGATTACAGAGAGGGACTCAGAAGCACCTGTTGTTCCCGGCAATGATTTCCTGGGAAGAGTTCAACCGCATGGGACCGTTAGATGACAGTGCAGGCAATGATGGGCAGTCCTTCCTGCTGCTGAGACGGAGGATGTGTACACTCCAGGGCTGAAGGCTCCCAGTCAGTCGCTGACGTCAGGGTATTTTCTGCTCAGTCTGCTTCACATGAGCCACCCTGGAAGCCACCACACACGGTGACAATGCCGTTTTACTGAAATGCCGTGTGTAGCTGAGTCACAAAGCCAGGTCTTGGATAGTAGTGTGGAGGTGTCCCCATGGCTCCTTTGTAGCAATACTGAAGACCTGGGGGGCAGGTGCTCCTAACACTTACAGTTCCAATATTTGAAATTGATTGTCAGAACTTACTTATTCTGCTGTTAATTATGAATGTAAGAATTTTAGATGCTTCTAGAACTCAAGCCCATGGAATTCTTCAGGGCCGGCTTGCTGCGGCCCCAGCTGGATCCTGCTCTTTGTCCACACTGGAGCTCAGGGGGACCCACCACCATGCTGGAAGTGCAGGATGCCAACCTGCAGGGCTTCAGCCATCTTCCTGTCTCCTCGCACTGGACACGCCGGGAAGTCAAGTCCAGAAAGGTCAAAGGTCACACACACTTCACGTTGGAAGAAGTGTGAAGTCATGGAAGTGAGGTTAAGAGGCTGATAACAAAGACTAGAGTATATCCGGTGATACCACCCACACCTGGTAATGTCACAGACTCAATTGCTAGGCCCTCCCAGTGCCTGGGTTGGGAGGTCAGGGGTTAAGAGCTCAGAATCTGGATTTAGGAGGATAAGGATTCTAACCCTGGTGGCTGTGTGAAACTGGGTGACCGGATCAACTTCTCTGTTCCCTGTTTTCTCATCAGTGAGATGACCCATGCCTCTGTGGGGATCATAAAGAATATTTGAGTAAAATAAACATGGTTTACAGCATTATGGGAAGAGGTGGTTGCCCCTCTCCCCCCAACGCGTTGGGAGAGGATTCTGGAAGCTTCTCTCTGCTATTGATCTCTGCTATCCCCTGGGGATAAATAACTCATCCCATAAGGAGCTAGTGTGTGTGCAAGCACTTTGAGAACCAAATAGGCTGGATGCAGTGAGGGAGTTCCCACTAGCCGGGGTCTAGGCCCCGACTTCATAGGAGGGGAAAGCGAAGCCCAGAAGACTCGTGGCTCAACTTTCCCTGGAGTCTCCATTCGGCTGTTGTCCATCGGCTCCCCTTATCTGTCTGACCTTAATCTGAGAAGTCAGCTCAAGCCTGAGTTATTCCATTTGCCTATACCCCTGTTCTGGGGAGCTTTATATTTACTTGACACAAGCTGGCGTCATCTGAGAGGAGGGAACCTCAATTGAGAAAATGCCTCCGTGAGATCCAGCTGTAAGATATTTTCTTAATTAGTGACTGATGGGGGAGGGCCCAGGCCCTGGTGGGTGGTGTCACCCCTGGGCTGGTGGTCCTGGGTTCTATAAGAAAGCAGGCTGAACAAGCCATGGGGAGCAAGCCAGTAAGCAGCACCCACCCCTCCATGGCCTCTGCATCAGCTCCTGCCTCCAGGTTCCTGCCCTGTGTGAGTTTCTGTCCCGACTTCCTTCAGTGATGAACAGTGATGTGGAAAAGTAAGCCATGTAAACTCTTTCCTCCCCACATTGCTTTGGTCATGGTGTTTCATCATGACCGTAGAAACTCTAACGAAGACAACCCCCAACCCCTCCTCACCACGCCAACCCCAGTGAGCTTTCTTCAGGATATCTGATACCTGGGTCAGTTGTGCTTGGAGACAAGGCAGAGGGCTTGGCTACAAAGTAACACCAGGTCATAAAGATCCAGCTGCTGTCCAGTTATTAGCTTCCTGGAAAGGCCAGGGTGGCCACAGAAGATCTGAAATCTCTCGCCTCAGCCCTGTTTACTTGGTTTGTTTTGTTGAGGGAGTGGTTTGCTTTGTAGCCCAGGCTGGCTTTGAATTCACAATGTCTTGCCTTAGCTTCTGAGAGCTGGGATGATAGGAATGTGCTACCACACTTAGCAGCCCTGTTAACTCTTTTTTTTTTTTTTTTTTTTTTCGAGACAGGGTTTCTCTGTGTAGCTTTGCGCCTTTCATGGAACTCACTTGGGAGCCCAGGCTGGCCTCGAACTCACAGAGATCCGCCTGGCTCTGCCTCCCGAGTGCTGGGATTAAAGGCGTGCGCCACCACCGCCCGGCTAGCAGCCCTGTTAACTCTTAAACGGGACTGATAGAGATATCAAAAAAAAAAAAAAAATCTAAGAACAAGGGCTGGAGGGTTGGCTCAGCAGTTAAGAGTGCTTATTGCTCTGTTTGAGGACCAGAGATTGGATCACAGTACTGATATCAGAAAGCTCACAAACACCTATAATTCCAGTTCCAAGGGTTGCGATGGCCTCTTCTGACTCCATGGGCACCAACACACGCACACACACACACACACACACACACACACACACACACAAATAAATTAATCCTTTTTAGAGTAAATCTGAGCGCTTTTGGAGGTGGAGTCTAGTTCAGTATGCCTACACTGTGGATGGAGAAACTGAGGCCCAAAGTGACGAAAGAACTGGTCCAGGACCACACAGCCCAGTGGTGGCAACCATTTACTCCCAGCATCTATGAGATCAACCTACCTAACATCCACATACGTGCGATCACATAGCTCTGCGCTTCCAAGCCTGGCTTATTTACTAACCTAAAGGATCTCCAGTGCCATTCATGTTGGTTCCGTCATTTGTATAGCTGGATAGTATTCCATTGTGTATACTGGCTGTATTTTCCCGGTCTACTCATCAGTGGGCAGACTCATTAGACTGTGTCCACACTTTGGCCGTTGTGGATAGTGTGACAATGACCATGGGAAGGGCAGGTGCTCTCTAACACACTGGTATCATTCCCTTTGGAAATATGCCCAGGAGTCGGGTGGTGGACGTATAAGAGTTCTATTTTCAGTTCTTTGAGGATTGGCCAATGGCATTCTTGGTTTGTGATCCAGATCCAGTTTAAGAGTACATTTTGGGGATTATGTGCCTTAAGGCCAGAGGCCCCTGACCTTGGTGCCCTAAAGAACTTATAACCCTATTGATAATATTATTTGCATGTTACCACTAGATGTATCACACTTACAAAGAATTTCCCTCCGTCATCTTGCTCAGCCCTGTCAGAAACCCTGACAGGTCAGCAGGACGGCGTCTGTCTTGCAGGTGGGGAACCTGGGCTTGGACAGATGGAATGGGTGTCTGTGCGGGAACACACCACAGAGGCTGTGTGCTGGAGAGCCTCCTAGACTCATGTAGTATCTTCGTTTATTCTGGAAGAATCTCTTCTAGGGGCAGGGTCTGGGCCTCACAGGAGGTGTCCGTGAGTCTTTGCACACAAGCGTGCTCCGCAAACATGTAGGGAGCTGTGGTGCTGGGTGTGGAAAGAGTGGGCACTCTGCTCCTTGAACTACCCCAGCTGATCTGCCCCACACTGGGTAAGCTCCTGAGCTGACTAAGTGTCCCTAGTACATGCCCTAGACCTGCTACTCCCCTCCCGGGTCTTTAGGGTCCCCTCTGAGAAATGAGAATCATAACCTAGGTGTCTTTGTATGTCTTGGCGGTCCACTTAATTAGTAAAGGCTAGGGCTGACAGACTCACTCATCCCTTCTGTTCTGGGCCCCATGTTGTTTCTAGAGATAGAGACCCGCCTGGGGCTCCGGAGCCATCTTCAGTCTGTCTCTCTCGTCTATAATTTTCAGTCTTTAATGAGACTGCAGAGCACCTCTAGGCTGTGCCCGTGCCCACTGATTATCACTTTTAAGCAGTCTCAAGGCCTGGGAACAGCAAAGGAAAATCCGTCAAGGTGAGAATTCTAGGCTCCCTGGAGCACAGGCCTTTGTTAAGTCCCTGATCTCTAGGTGACATTTCAGCATGTACACACACGTGCACAGGTTGGTGCATGCGCGTGCGCGTGTACACACACACACACACACACACACACTTGCACTATGTATAGGATGACTGTAGAGCTTAAACTTTTTTATTTTATCGGTTAGTAGTGTGTCGTATATTATATGTGTGTGTATGTGTCAGAAAGTATGCCAATGGTGTGTGGGCAGAGGTCAGAGGACAACTTCATGCAGTCCTTATTATTATTATTATTATTATTATTATTATTATTATTGGTCTAGGAATCAAACTCAGGTTATCAGACTTGTGTGGTCGGATAGCAAGTGCATTTACCTACCAAGCCATTTTGTTGGTCCTCTGACTTTTTCCCAGTGTGTGTGTGTGTGTGTGTGTGGGAGGGGTGGGGTGGGGTCTTTCTTTCCTGCAGAGACATGAGCAAATGTCCGTTGACTCCCAGGTAACACACCAGTGACAGACCAAGAGAATGACTCCACCCAAGTCTCCAGGTCTGTCTCAGCGAACCAGTGAGTTTACTGGGGCTCCTGGCTGGAGTGTGGGTGAGGGATTCCTTCATCATCACCAAGAAGCCCACTCTAGTTTGAGTGACAGCTCAGAAAAGCTGCATCCCCAACTCCATGCAGACTGAGGAGTCTCCTCTTCCCAGCAGTTGTTACTGACCACGTAACATTGGGGAGGGACTTTGTGAATCTTGTAACTTTCAGGAGCCTCCTGAGACTTGGGTGTTTTACTTCCTGAGCCTTAATGGAATGTTTCAATATGGAGGAAACAGCAATAAATTCTTACTTTGCAGCCCAGGCTAGCCTTGGATTGGAGATCCTCTGGCTTCAGCCTCCTGAGTGCTGACATGTACACAGTCACATGCGGCTCACAGTGGGTCTTAAATGAGTAGCTAGGGCTAGAGAGACTACTCAGCAGTTAAGAATGCCTGATGCTTTTGTAGAGGACCTGGGTTCAGTTCCTGGCACTCACTTGGCTGCCCATAACTGCCTATGACACCAGTTCCAGGGGACTGGGTGCCTTCTTCTGGCCTCTAAACGCTCCTCCACGCACATGGCACATATAAACTCATATGAGCACATACACATAAAAATAATAAGTAAATAATAAATCTTTAAATCAGCAGCCATGGGGCAGGCAGTGTGGGGCCAGCTGGTGCCCTCCAAACAGCACTTCCCTGTTTAAAACCAGACACACCTTAACTATTCATTCTTTCTTCAGCCTTGTGAGGACTGGAAAGGCCAACAGGAGGGGAAGCCAGGGCTAACCTGGTCTTCACTCCAGACTCAGTTCTGTGCACCATGTCCTGCAACCTACAGATAGAATGGAGCAGATATGACACACAGGACGGAAAGCAAAACACAAAACAGAAACATAGTTAAAAAGTGAAAGTGTTTGTAAGAGGCATAGGTCTGGGGCTGGAGAGATGGCTCAGAGGTTAAGAACACTGGCTGTTCTTCCAGAGGTCCCGAGTTCAATTCCCAGCAACCACATGGTGGCTGAAAACCATCTGTAATGAGATCTGATGCCTTCTTCTGGCCTTCAGGCATACATGCAGGCAGATCACTGTATACATGATGAATAAATAAATCTTTAAAAAAAAAAAAAAAGAAGCGTAGGCCTTTGAAATGGCAGGGTAGTTTCCCCCCCTTTTTTTTCTATATTAACATGTCATGACAGATGGGAGGTATAAATCTATAAAGTGGGGGTGGGGAACAAGCATGGGGCCAGCAAAACGGCTCAGTAAGTAAAGGCCCTTGCGGCCCAGCCTGCTGACCTGAGTTCAATTCCCGCACGGTGGAAGGAAGGAACCAGCTCCCATAAGCTGTCCACTGACTTCTACCTTCCTGTGTGCGTGCATACACAAGTACTCTAAAAAAGAAGAAAAACACGTAAAAACAAAACAAGCAACCCACCTTGTGGCCCCAGGTAGCTATAGGTGCTGCTTCTGTAATGTAGAAGTCTTTCCTTCCATGGTTTTCCTCCACATCTTTTTTCTTCAGTTGAGGACACGATCTTTCTATAATCGAAACATGGACTTTTGCTTTAACTGGCATATTAAGATGGATTTTGAGTGGTTGAATTCCAACAGGAAGTGATGGCGCAGGATTAGAGAAGTCTGGACCAGGGATCCGTGGAAAGGCAAAGACAAGAACATTCAAGGGGCTTGGGGATAGGGTGAATCGTTCTTTAAGGCTAGAACCTGTGCCCCTATCATGACCTGGGAGTTAAGGATGAGTCAGAAAGACAGGTTACATCATGTGGGGAAGAGCCTGCAATAGTGTGCTGGAGAATTTCTATTTATTCCATTCTCATTAGAGAGTATGCCACGTTGCGTATATTTACAAGAGATATACATAAGAAACACTTGGAAATAATTCACAACCCAAATGGCCATGAATCATTTCTATTAATATTCTGGTACTTATGTAGCTTCTCGGGTTTTTTTTCCATACATACTTTTCTTTTTCCTTTCTTCCCCCATTGACATAAAAACAGGAATTTTTTCTAATCCCATTGTTAGCTTCATCAGTCATTAAAATAGCAGGGCGGTGGTGGCACACGCCTTTAATCCCAGCACTCGGGAGGCAGAGCCAGGCGGATCTCTGTGAGTTCAAGGCCAGCCTGGGCTACCAAGTGAGTTCCAGGAGAGGCACAAAGCTACACAGAGAAACCCTGTCTCGAAAAACCAAAAAACAAACAAACAAAAAAATTTTTGCAACAACAGTTTTTTAATTTTTAAAAGGAATTACTATTTTATTCTGTGTGTGTATGCGTGTACAGAACGTGTGTGTGTGTGTGTGTGTGTGTGTGTGTGTGTGTGTGTAGGTAGTCACTCACATGCCCTGGCTCGTAGATGGGAGTCAGAGGACACCTTCCAGGCGTCAATCCTCTCCTATGGTTTCTGGGAACTAAGCTCAGGCCATGAGGCTTGCACCGTCAACACTTTTACCCACCGGGTCATCGTGCCAGCCAATAATAGCTTCACAACACTTTCTTCACTGAGACTGTTTTTCTGTTTTTTTTGTTTTGTTTTTAATCCTCTCAGGAACTGTAACATTCGAAAGAGGTAAAAATAGAGCTCGTGTGACCAGAGCTTGAGGGGTGCTCTGACACCTGCCTGGACCTGTCCCGCAGCCTGACCCCGTTCTGAAAACCACGATTGCACAACCGCACTCTTGAGGTTGTGTTGTGAGACCGGGGCACCCTTCGCTTAATCAGCCTGCTCTGTTGCTTCCAATTTTGCCCATTGTAAATTGATACACTTATTCCTCGACCGTATCCCATAATTATTTCCCAATGAATGTTTCTGAACATGGGGTGTGACATCATCCAAACTATTAGTGTGAATACTAAATGCAGCTGACTCTTCCTTAGCTGAAATTCAGCTAACCACAATTCCCAATTAACCAATTTTGTTTTGCTCAACTTTGGGAGCATAAAGGGAACTAGCTGTATGTCACTCTTGGCTGTCTCTCTGCCTCGGTTTCTTTATTACACAGAAAATTAGGAAACTGAGATTAATTCAACAAAAAATGTCAATTAGCTGTATTCTCAAAATTACAAACCATTACTGAGAAAAATTAAAGATGAATAGAAACGGTGAAATACACTATACTCAAGGATAAAGCGCCAGCTCTCCTCCCCAAGTTCATCTGCCGATTCAACACAATGACATTCAAGATCTCAGTAGGGCTGTGTGAAAATGTTTTAGTAAGCCAAAAAAAAAATTAGTAAAAAAAATTTTTTTTGGCCATAGTTTAAAAGCTGAAACAACTTGGAAGCAAAACATTGCTGAAAGGCTTATTTGCTGATTTCAAGACCGAGTATGAAGTTCACCGTGACCAAGGTGGTTTGGTATCCAGGCAAAGGATGGCATAAAGGTCCCTGGAACGAAGCAGGAAAGCCAAAAATAGACTCACATCTTCACAGTCAATTGATTTTCAGCAAGGTGCCAACACAGTGAATTGTGGGAAAAGATAGGCTTGATAAAAGTGCCAGAGAAGTTGGTTGGCTGTGGAATGAAAACGAGTCTTAACTCTTATCTCACACTATATTTGAAAATTAACTTGAAGCAGGTCATAGATCTAGAGGTAAGCTGTGTGTGTCTGTATGCATGGTATAAACATATGTGTACACATGTACACATGTATGTGGAAGCCAGAGGTCAAAGTTGGGTGTCCTTTTCTATTACCCTCTGTGTGCGTGTGTGTGTGTGTGTGTGTGTGTGTGTGTGTGTGTGTGTGTAGCATATGCATATGAGTGAGTGTGTCTGCCTGTGTGCATGCAGAGGCCGGGGAGACACTGGGTAGTTTCCTATACAGGTCTGTCTCATTGCCTAGAACAGACGAGGTCTCTCACTGAACTGGACTTTCACTATTTCAGCTGTGATGGCTGGCTTTCTAGCCCCTGGGGTCCCCTTCTCTCTTCCCCACTAATTCTGGGGTTACAGATATGAGCAACACAGGAGCTTCACATTTCATAGGGCAGAGCTGTGACATTTACTAATGTCTTCATGATTTTTCTCTTTCCAGTGACCAAACACCTGACAAGAAAGAATGGGTTTGTCTTGGCATACAGTTTAAGAAGAACTATAATCTGTCACGGTAGAAAAGGCATCGTGGCTGCTCACACTGCTACCACAGTCAGGAAGCAGAAAGACAGGAGGAAGTGGGGCCAGACTGTCAAACCTCACGGCCCACCCAGCAAAGCCCCACTTTTAAAGTATTTCCCCCAACAGCGCCACCTACTGGGGACCAAGTGTTCAAACAGGGGAACCTGTGGAGGATATCCCACACAAACCACCATAGTTATAGCTAGTCTCAAGCAAAGTTTGTCAATACAGATTTTGTTGTTATGTCGGATGCAGGGCCTGTGTGTGATGTTAGGCAAGTATTCTATTACTCAATACAGCCTCAGCGTTTTTGTTTTTGTTTTTGTTTTTTGCTTGGAGACAGGGTCTCCCTGAGTTGTCCAGACTGGCTGGTCCTAGTCTCACTAAGTTGTAAGCTGGTCCTAGTCTCCTGAGTAGCTGGGCTCACACAGGCCTGGCTATGCGTTTCTTATATTCTTTTGTTATTTTGAGATCATTTTTGAGATTTTATAAAAGAACTGGGAACATCTTTTCCTCATCGCCTTGAACTTGGAGTCTCTTAGATAGTGATCAAAACCATTTGTCACACATTTGCTGCTTGCCAACTAGCCTACGTATCTTACTGATCTCCTTTTCGGGATCCCTTCCACCTGTCTACAGAATCAATGCCATGGGCAGGACTGGTGCCTCAGCATACAGCCTGAGTCCCTGGCTTTGTACTCAGAAGGCTCTTCATTTAGCTCTGCCCCCACTGTTGCCGTCTTGAAAGGCCCACACTTTTGTTGAACAAGACACTCTGCATTATTATGCTGTGTAGAGTCTCCAGCTTAGGTGTTCTGTTGTGAATACAGGATGGCCAAAAGCCAGAGTTCTCTATCCAGGACCTTAATGCCTGTGACCAGAGCCACGGTGTCTGATCATTCTCCTTCCTAGAAGGGAGGAGGAGAAAGACCATGTTTGCCTTGAGACTATAAATGTGCAAACCAGCCCTGGACAAGTGCTGCAATTTGCCTGAGATTTTGCTCACATAAGAGTTTGGGGAAACTCTAGGATACCTCACCCAAATCTTAGAAGGTCACTTTATTTCTGCTGAGTTGGAAGTGTGCCTTCAAAACCTGTCAACGTCCTCAGACAAAGTGGCTCTGGATTCAGCAGAGTGATTCGTTTTGCCACTCATTCACTAAAGAGACCTTTGGAGGCAGCTACTCCCTCAGCAGGAAGGCTGGAGAAGAATGGGCTTCTAACCTACTACATGACCTGGTTGACCTCTCAAGCCTCAGTTTCCCCTTCTGTGAACAGACAATGATTATAATCTAGCTTAGTTATGACAGGACTTGAGTAATGGATCTGACGTTTGATATATAAAGTAAATACCTAGCAAATATCCCTTCTCTCTCTCTGTTCTCTAAGACTATGCAAACACAGAGGGGTTCAGCTAGCTGTGGGCAGGCAGGGACGCCAGAGCAGACCTTGGAACAGCTGGAGGACCCATTTAGGGAATGATACTCCATGCTTTCTTCTCTCCAGTGGGGATTTTGAGGTTAGCTGGGAAGGAGGCTCCATATAAGAAGTATCAAGGCCAGTGTTTGCTCTCTGGAATATCCCTGTGCTCTGTGATTAACATTTAATAAGTTCCCAAGAAAGCTTTGAAGATAATAATATGTCTACACTTCCTTTCAACTGGTGATCTTGAAGCGATACATTTATGTCAGCGATGAAATTGGAAGGCTTTTGCAAGGAGCCAAGACTCTCTCCTTATCTTGAAAAAAAGTAGGGTGGTTGTGAAAATTAAGCCCACAGAGGTCAGTGGCATGGGAGGCTGCCCTTAGAAATGCATTCCCTGCAAGATGTTTTGGGGCACAAATACAGTAAACTAACGATAACTAATGAGGTTTGTATCCTGTTGTTCAGTTTATGACGTTTTGACAAAGGTCTGCCATATCCAGGATCCCAACTAAACCTTGTTATCTCATGAGGTGATGGTAAAGTTACCATTCCCATGATATAGAGGGGAAGTGAGCCTCAGCAATGGGACTTGAGAGGATCATCTCAGTCACAAACTAGCAGGGACCTGTTGGGGTGGGGATTCCTGGACACAATACTTGGCACCCTCTGTACTCAGAAGAGCTTCTGTAACTGTTCAGTAAAGCTGTCCCGAGTTGCAAGCCCTTAGATGTTGGCAGCCTCCGGGATAAAGAGGAGGCAGTGGGTGGCACTGACTAACTGGGCCATTTCAGCAGGCCAGGACTCCAGCCTGCTGCACAGTGATCACACTCACTGAATTCCAATGATCTGGTCACTGAGATAATACAGCCCTTCAGGGTGGCCTCATCAGGGGTCAGATCTGTCCCTCTCACCCACACAAGGACGTGCCTGTCATCTCCCTTCCTTTACCGCGTGACTGACATTTCATTTACCTTAGCGCACAAAACACTGCATCATCCATGTTTCTTGACCCCTCTCTCCACGGCTCCCCTCTGCACTGCACGGGTCTTGACTTCTTTTCTTTGTGGACTTGTGCTCATACAGCAGCCACTCTGCCTCCTTCTCCTCTACCTCCAAACCTCTTTATGCAAACTTTTTTTTTTTTTTCCCCAGACAGGATTTCTCTTTGTAGTCTTGGCTGCGCTGGAACTCATTTTGTAGATCAGGCGGGCCTTGAACTGAGAGATACTTCTACCTCTGCCTCCCAAGTGCTGGGATTAAAGGTGTTCACCACCTGGTCCAACTGTCTCTGTTTAAACTTTTCATTCCTCTCCTTGCCTTAAACTCTTACAAATCCTGTGCCGAGTTTGCCCAGACTCCTCTGCATTTGGTGATTCTGTACCCCACAATCCTGTGTCTCCTCCCCCATATCTTGACTGTCCTACTCTGCCTGACTTCGGAGAATATAGTATCCTGTAGCCCAGTCCCAGGATTCCCTTCTCTCATTTGTTATCCACTCTCATTGCTTAGATGTCCCTGTTTCCCCACCACAGACATAAGTGCTCCTTGTAGACACAGTTGACTCTAAAATGATGACTCTGGGCATGTGGCCCAGAATATCTCACTAGTCCAGATTCCCATTCCTAACTTGCTGCTCAATATCACCTCTTGCAGTCACATTCAGTGTGACCCAAATCTTTATTTTCACCCCTGCCTCTGCTGACAACTATCCCAGTGATGGATTTGACCTTTACCTCAGTGTATCATCTCTGGTTCTCTTTTATTCCCTCACATCTACATCCACTCCAATGTTGGCACTGCTGTTGTGTGATATTTTGTTTGTGTTCTGACAAATAAAGCTGGCCTGGAGATCAGAGGGCAGAGCTAGCCACTAGTTAACCACAGAGGCCTGGTGGTGGCGGTGGCAGCAGCGGCAGCAGCAGTGGTGGTGTTGGTGGTGGCGTGCACGGTGGTGCACGCCTTTGATCCCAGCACTTGGGAGGCTCACACCTTTAATCCCAGCACAAAAGAGGTGGACATAGGACCTTTTCTGTCTGAGGATTTGTAGAGGTAAGAAGTCTCTGGTGGCTGCTGCTCTGCTTTTCTGATCTTTCAGGTTATTACCCCCATATTTGACTCTTGGTTTTTATTGATAAGACTAATTAGGATTACGCTTCACACTGCCTTAAAAATAGAATTACCAGGGCTTGGAATAATGGTTCAGTAGTTAACACCTGTTGCTCTTCTAGAGAATCCAAGTTTGGTCCCCAACATCCATGGTGTGTGTGTGTGTGTGTGTGTGTGTGTGTGTGTGTTACAACTGTCTGTAACTATAGCTCCAAGGGATCCAATGCCCTTAACTGGCACAAAATATAAATTTGTATGACGTTTATCTTGCAGAAAGGTAATACACCTGCCTTACTGAATATTCCAACCAACCCCGAAGTGTCTGAGGGGGACTTGGAAGGTGTCCCCATTGAGGAACATCTGCTTTCCTGGTCTCTCTCTGTCTGTCTGCAAGTCAGAATCCTGAGAACGCTGCTAACTGCACACACAAGCACAGGTCAGAGGGCGCCTGGGTAGCTGTGACCGGTTTCACGGCACCGGCTGATCTGCCGTGGGTTCTTCCTTCCTCTCTTCCGTGCCGAGAACCCATGCTGGTGGCTGCGAACAACTCAGGCTATCTGTAAATTCCAGCTAAATCTTAGGCCTGCAGGCCAAGAAGACTTTCAGCAATTAGGCCTTGCCCGGCCGTCTGATCCCACAAGGCTGCCTCTCACCCACTAACCTGGGGCCACAATGGCCTCTTCAGTTTCTCAAACTTTCTGCTTGGGTTCTGCCTCAAGGCCTTTTTAATCTCTAAAATCTGATTATTTCTCTCTCTCTCTCTCTCTCTCTCTCTCTCTCTCTCTCTCTCTCTCTCTCTCCTACACCTCTCTGTTTACTCCTTATTTTTCATCATCTTGTTTTTTTAATTTTTTAAAAACTTTTTTAGCTAGTGTTTTACTATGAGCCCAGGCTGACCTGGTTTGCTATGTAGCTCAGGCTGGCCCCAAACCTACACTCTTTCTATTTTAGTTTCCCAAGTGCTAGCTTGTATGTATGTACCGCCCTATTTGGTTTCCGGTTCTTCTTTGTGTATATGTTTATGTGGGGGCGGTATATACATGTATGTGCATTTGTGTGTGTGTGTGTGTGTGTGTGTGTGTGTGTGTGTCTATGTTGAGTGTTTTTCTCCCTTGCTTTCCACCTTATTTTTGCAAGACAGGCTCTCTCACTGAACCTACAGCTCCCCATTCAGGCTACACTGCCTGCAGCAAGCCCCCAGGTCCCTCTCATCTCTGTAACCTCAGTGCCAGGTGATGTTCCACGTGTACTGCCATGCCTGGCTTTCATGTTGGCACTTTTGATCCAAACTCAGGTGTTCATGTGTACATAGCAAGCGCTTTACCCACCAAGCTCTCTCCCCAGCCCCCTCCCGTGTATTCTTCTTCCATGCCTCTCACACCATCCCACCATCCCCATCTCTGCTCAGCTGCTATTCTCTGCTCAGCTTTAGAATTGTCTTACAACTGTACAAAACTCTTCATCCCCGCCCCTAGTCACCCTAAGCACACAGCCTGCTACATCGTTGCATTTACATTCGTTGAAGTGACATTTCCTATTTGGCTGTTTTCTGTCATTTCCTCCCATGATAAACATGGCCCAGATACCACATGACAAATACCATTGGATGGCCCAAAGAATTCTGATGAAAATTCAAAAGAAATAACTCCTGGATTAGGTCACTGAGCCCTTTGGAAGTTCGCTATACAGGTGGATGAAAATATAAATGTTAAGCCAGGCGGTGGTGGTGCACGCCTTTAATCCCAGCACTCGGGAGGTAGAGCCAGGCGGCTCTTTGTGAGTTCGAGGCCAGCCTGGGCTACAGAGCGAGATCCAGGAAAGGCGCAAAGCTACACAGAGAAACCCTGTCTCGAAAAACCAAAAAAAAAAAAAAAAAAAATGTTTCTCATCTTTGCTCCTGATCGAAGATTCAGTTTCAATAATGGAAGGCAGAAAGTCTCCCAAGTTAAGCATCTAATGAGCACCAAGGAGCATATATTCCAGGTAAATCATTTCTCCGTGGTGGTTGCTCAGCAGGTAAAGGGCCCTGCTGCCAAGCCTGAGTTTGATTTCAGAATCCACGGTGTGGAAGAAGAGAATTGACTCCTATAAAGTGTTGTGACCGCTACATGCGTGCCATGGCAGGCTCTCCCAGTCCCCAATAATTTTTTTTAATGTAATGAAAAATTGACAAACAACATTTTGTGGTACAATCATATTTGTGTAACCGCTGAAGGAGTGACTGACTTAATTATTGAAAATTCACTCACTGCCTCTCTTGCCAGCCAGCAGGAGCTTGAAGGCAGAGCAGCACATCCTACTGCAGTCAGGATTTTTTTCTTTTTTGGTAGAAAGTTCTGGAAGATACTTTTGAAACACTGGGTCCATCCCTTTAGGACAAAGGGGAGTCTTCGGAAAGCGAGCAGCAGAGGCCAGGGCGTGCTTAATGCTCCAGCGGTTTGCAAGACTTCAGACTCAACTCTCTCTTTCCTTACATGTTTTCTACCCATGTTCTCTTTGTACAACGACTTTCTCCTTTACATTGGTTTTCTCTTGTTTTGTAGATTTCATTTTTCTTCTTTAAAACAATGACTTGTTTGTGTTTATATGTGGACATGTGCATGTGACTGAAGGCACCCACGGAGGCCAGGGGACAGCAACAGATCCCCAGGGAACTGGGGTGACAGGCCGCTGTGAGCTGCCCACACATAGGTTCTGGGAACCAAACTGGCATCCTCTGCAAGAGCAGTGTACCCTCTCCACCACTGAACCAGCTCTCCAGCCCCCTGTAGAGTTTTACAATTCCAGATTTAGTTATTTATTTGGTGTGTGTGTGTGTGTGTGTGTGTGTGTGTGTGTGTGTGGTGTGTGGACATATAAGTGTCATGGCAATGCGTGTGTCAGTCAGAAGACAATTTGTGGGATGTGGTTCTCTCTTTCCACCATATGGATCCTATGGATTAAATTCAGGTCATCAGGCTTGGCAGCAGGTACCATTGCCAGCTGAGCTGTCCTTGCTCTCACTCTGCGATGTCTCTTGAAACCTCTCACCACTCTGCTGGCTTCCTGTTCTCCGCTGACTTGCTTGAAGCAATCCGAGCTGACCATCTCTGGTTTCCCAGCCTACCGAATCCTTGCCTTGCAGGTCCTGTTCTCTCTCTCCATCTTGTTGAAAACCCCTGGAAACCATGCCCCCTTCTGTCTCTTGGTCATCATTTTTCTCCTTCTGAGCAAGTCAAGAAAAGAGCAAAAGGAGCTGGAAAGATGGTTCAGTGGTTAAGGCTACATAATGCTCTTTCAGAGGATCCTCGTTCAGGTCCCAGAATTCATCTCAGGCTGCTCACAACCAGCCATTAACTCCAGCTTCCCGGGATTTAATGCCCTCTTCTGGCCTCTGAAGGCACTATACTCATGTACCCCACCATCACCCCTGGCACACATAGGCACATAATTAAAAAGAAAAGAACAAATAAATGAATAAAAGCCTTTCTTTATTGTCTATTACCCATGACTGACAGCAACTGTTTGTATTTTCAATAAAAACCATAACAAAGCCAGGCAATGGTGGCACAAGCCTTTAATCCCAGCACTCAGGAGGCAGAGGCAGGTGGATCTCTGTGAGTTCGAGGCCAGCCTGGTCTACAGAGCAAGATCCAGGACAGGCACCAAAACTACACAGAGAAACCTTGTCTCAGAAAAACTAAAAAAAAAAAAAAAAAAAAAAAAAAAAGAAAAGAAAAGAAAAAAAGAAATAGCAAGAGTGGTCTACATGCTTCTCTCATTTTTTTTTTTTTAAAAACCACACTTTTACAGACTTTCATCCCCAACACTCTACTGAAGTGGGTTTCATTACTCAGGTTTTTCTAGAGGAACAAAACTGATAGAAATCACATGTCTATACATACATACACACATATACATATATACATATATACATGCGTATATTATACACATGTATATGATAGAGTATGTATTGAATCAGCTTACAAGCATGTACAATCCATGGTCTGTGGGTCAAATGTGACACACACAAACGTGTATGAATGCATCCCAACTCAAAATTACAAGCCTATTTGAAACATGGTGAGGGCGTGTGTGTGTGTGTGTGTGTGTGTGTGTGTGTGTGTGTGTGTGTGTGATATTTAGCAGTTCGAAAAGTTCTACATGTTTATTACTAAGCCAGCCTGCTTGCTCCTGCAGTTCAACACGCCCGTGGCTCCAGAGATGAACACTTTCACCGCCATCTGGTAGGATGGATGATCGTGATTCAGCATAAAAAGCTGTGTCACCATACCAGAACCCTTACAGCCCAGGTGTGGCTCTACTCCAGTGTCTGGTCTTGGAATCGGCCCCGATTCCGCCACTAGTTTTCATTCCAATCCATTGAGGGAATGGGACCATTTTTGCTTTTGTATCATGGCCAGAAATACTTTGATTGTGAAAGTCTTGTGAAAATATATGGTGAGAAAGTTCATTGGGTGTACAGTTCACAATGGCGGAGGGGGAAAAAAAGGGAGGTGTTTTTCTCTCTCTCTCTCTTAACTCAGTTGTTCAGCTCTTGAGTGTGAACTCTGGAGATGACAATGTCCAGCTACAATGTCAAAAAAAGGTGGACACCCTTGGTGTTCATCGGAAGCTGGGTGAGCCAACGATGACCATCTGCACATTAGGGGTGGGGGCGGACAACCAGGTAGCTTCTGTGTCTAAGAAGCTAGAAGCCTCAGAATAAGGGGCTCAAAGATGCAGCCCCAGTTTCAGGTTAAAAGCCCAGAGGCTCCCTGCAGGGCTGCTGGTGTGAGTCATGTGGAAAGGTTGGAGCAGCTGGGGTCTGATGTCTGCTGATAATGATAACTGCCAGATGAACTTGCCAGGGAGGAGGAAGCCAGTTTTTATGAGGTGGGGGCTTCCTCCTCCAACTTTGGGTCCCTCCAGGTCCCTGGCTTATCAAGACGTAGGGTCTTTCTCCACTCTGTTGCTATGGCACACGTCAATCATCCCCCAAAACACTCATGCAGACACGTGGTTCACTGATCTCCTAAACATTCCTCTACTCAAGGTGTCAATCAAGATTAGCTGTCACACTGCTTTCCTCTCTAGTGACCCTCATGTCTAGATCCATCAGTCATCCGGCACATGGGAAGGCGATTCCATCTTTCCCTCCCTGCGGGTCTGAGGAGCATCCGCTGAAGGTGAAGGGTCTTCCTCTTGGAGACTGTTGACTTCCAGGGTGCCGTGTACTGCTGCTTTTCCTTCTGTGTCAAGGACACTCATTGTCATGGTCCTTTACTGGCCTCAGTCCTCGGACCTTTTCCTCTCGGGACACTCCCACCCTAGTGATCTTACCCAGGTCATCCCCACATTCCTATCCTCGGTTGTGCCCTTTGCCCTGAATGTCCAACTCATCTCGTCAGCGTGGTCCTCAGGGTCCCCACCTGGATATGGGATAAGAAGCACTGAGACATATACCAAAACGAAATACCGTTTTCTCCCCCTCACTGTCGTGTGCCTAGGAGGAAGACTTTCTGCCTCGGTAAAGGCTGTCTTCTCACAGCACGTCAGGTCCTGACATTTACAGTCCATCTTAACTCTTCTCTCACCCAATCCATCAGGTTTGGCTTTTGCTTGTATCCAGAGGCTAAGACCCCCCCCCCCTTTTTTTAAACCATCATTGCTACCCCTCATCAACGTTTTGTTTTTGTTTTTGTTTTTTCGAGGTAGGGTGGGTATCATGTAGCCCAGGTGATCCTCTGACTTATGATCCTCCTGCTCAGCCTCCAGAGGAGCTGGGATTAGAGGAGTGTGGCATTACTGCACTCTGTTTTTAACTGGACTGTTCAGTGTTGGCTTGTATGGAATCTTGGTTAACCTAAGTCTGTCGCTGACTGGCGTGAACACTTTCTGTCTTTTCTTTGTCTTGCTGTTGTTTCAATTATCCATTTATTTCCAGTCTTGGAGCTTGAGGCCATGGTCTTCCGCATGACAGACAAACCCACCTCCACTGAGTGACATCCCAGCCCTAAGTCAATCTCTGAAATAGCTAGCCTGGCTGTCCTGGAACTCGCTCTGTAGCCCAGGCTGGCCTCAAACTCAGAGATCCGCCTGCCTCTGCCTCCCGAATTCCGGGATTTAAGCCGTGTGCCACCAACACCCAGCCTCTCCTTGTATATTTTAATTATGTGTTTTCTAAAAACATGTCCGTTTCTTTGAAAATTTCAAATATAGCTGGGCAGTGGTGGCACAAGCCTTTAATCCTAGTGCTGTGTGGGCCCTGGGAATCAAACAGAGATACCAGTGTTCTTAGCTGCCGAGCCATCTCTCCAACCCCATGTTGTCCTTATTTTTGGTTTTTTGTTTTGTTTTGTTTTTTTTTGGTTTTTTCGAGACAGGGTTTCCCTGTGTAGCTTTGCGCCTGTCCTGGAACTCACTTGGTAGCCCAGGCTGGCCTCGAACTCACAGAGATCCGCCTGGCTCTGCCTCCTGAGTGCTGGGATTAAAGGCGTGCGCCACCACCGCCCGGCCGTTTTCCTTATTTTTGTCTCCTCCCACCATAGCACTGATATCGAAGCACTGTCCCAGTAACGTCGATCAGCCTCGATTTACCTAGTTTCTTCCATAAGCTGCTAAGCTCCTAGCATGTAGCAGCCCCAAGGCAGGATGGGACGATAGGAGCAGTGTCCTAAATTTTGGCCTTCTATCCTTCTTAGTGCCTTGATTAATTTCCTAAACACAGAGACCCGTCTCCTCTGGGCTTTGAAATCTTTTCAAACCTCTAATGTCTATAAATATCAGGATTTTCCTTTGTTCTGCAGGGTGCTGCAGGATCTCCACCATATATATCCCAGCTTCCCCTGCTGAGGACCTGAAATCTGTCTCAGCGCTTGTCTCTACCGACCCAGGAAAAGATTTTTAGCATTTAAAACAAATTATAGGCGAGCAGTGGTGGTGCACACCTTTAAACCCAGCACTAGGGAGGCAGAGTGAGTTAGTTCCAGGACAGCCAGGGCTACACAGAGAAACCCTGTCTCAAAAAACAAACACAGCAACCCAGCACTCGGGAGGCAGAGGCAGGCAGATCTCTGTGAGTTCGAGGCCAGCCTGGTCTACAAAGCGAGTTCCAGGAAACGCATCAAAACTACACAGAGAAACCCTGTCTCAAAAAAACAACCAATCAACCAAACAAACAAACCACAAACCACCAACAACAAAATAATTCAGATAATAATAATAAACCCCAAATATAATCTTCACCAAGGTGGAGACTTATTTTGTTCATAGCTAAATCCAAAACTTAAAGCAATTTTGGTTTAAGGAAGCAAGGAATTAGTGTGTTCAACTAAGGAACAAGAGCTAAACCTATCGAGACTTTGTAAGACTTAATTATATCCACAGGTAAATATAAAATTTTTACACAGAAGGAAGTAGAGGCACAAGAAAAAAAGAAATTAATGATCTGATATCTAGGTCTAAGAGCTGGGGGATGTTGCACGGTGGTGTGACGTACTGTACTCAACAAACACGTACAAGGGTTTGGTTCCTAGGATCTGGAGAAGAAAAAAAAATCCAAATAGAAACCCAGGTCTAACTCAACAATCTGTGTTCTCTACCTCAAACATTGAGAGCACGTTTTGTAAAATCTAGAAGCCAGGAGGTGGTGGTGGTGCACGCCTTTAATCCCAGCACTCAGGAGGCAAATGCAGGCGGATCTCTAAATTCGAGGACAGCTTGCTCTACACAACGAGTTCCAGGACAGCCAGGGATACACAGAGATACCCTGTCTCGACACATACCCCACCAAAAAAAAAAAAAAAGACACCTCCTCGTAGGTCTGAGTCCGGTCTCTGGAGCCTGGCCCTGATCCTGCACTGCGGACTCGCAGCCTGAGCCTGGGTCCTGCGGAGCAGCAGGGGCGGTATAGGAGACTAGCGGAACGCAAAGGCGGGAGTTGTGTTTCCGGCCGGAGCGCTCTTCCGCCTCTCCCGGAAGCGGCTCTCACTGCCTGGGTAACGGTAACCCCGGCCGAGCAGCGATGGATCTGGAGGAGACCGTAAGGACCTAGGGGGCTGCGGGGAGGTCGGACTTGGCGTTCCCTAACTGAAAGAGCCGAGGGGAGCCGGGGGAGGAAGAGCAGCCCGGGGAGGAGGTGTCGGCTGGGGGCGGTGACCCGCGGAGAGGGCGGAGCGAGGGGGCGGCGGCCTCGCGGCCCGGAACCGGGCTGTGTTCCCACCCCCGGAGGGTGCGGGTGCAGGTGCGGGTTGGGTGGAGTGTTTGTGCACGTGGGGCGTGGGCCACGAGGAGGATGAAGCTGTGGGGCTGTGGGATGGCTCACTCTCTCTGGAGGGGACCACCCAGCAAAGCTCCCTTTGGTGTTGGGGCGGGTGAGGAAGCGCGGGACCTGGAACTTGTGATGCCTTCAAGGACCCCTTGTCAGTCAGTCTGTCTCATTCCAATGTGCTGTCATAGTTAGGGTTTCTATTGAAACGAAGAAACACCGTGACCAAAAAAAGCAAGTTGGGGAGGAAAGGGTTTATTTGGCTTACACTTCCATACCGCTGTTTATCATCTAAGGAAGTCAGGTCAGGAATTCAAACAGGGCAGGGACCTGGATGCAGGAGCTGATGCAGAGGCCATGGAGGGGTGCTGCTTACTGGCTTGCTCCCGATGGCTTGCTCAGCCTGCTTTCTTATAGAACCCAGGACCACCAACCCAGGGATGCCACCACCCACAATGAGCTGGGCCCTCCCCATCAATCACTGATTAAGAAAATGCCCCACAGGCTTGCCTACAACCCAGCCTTATGGAGGCATTTTCTTAGTGGGGGTTCCCTCCTCAAATGACTAGGTTGTGTCAAGTTGACACAAACCTATCCAGCACATGTACCTATACCTCATCATAAAAACGATCAAGATGTTGTTGAACCTGGAATGCACTTTTAATATGATAGGCATATTCAGTAACTGAATACACCAAAGAATTAGGAACCAATTCTTTTCCTGTGCGTGCACACTGGCAGAATATTGATACAGTGTCTCATAGTAGACTCTCAGTAAATACTAATAAATGTTGAAAGATAGATGATTGAAGACTAGATAATAAATTGATACAACTGAAATTACATTCCACCATGACCCATCCATATAGACCACGAGTGAATCCCATGCTCCTTTTGCTTACAATAGAACCCCAGCACCCAGTTAAATATCTAGTACACATACAGTTGATACCCTTTATGTTGCTGGATGAATAAATCAAAACTTGAGACATCTGCTTTTGGTTTGTTTTCAGTGCCTCAAAGGAAATGACAACAATGTTTCTTTCTTTTTTTTTCTTTTCTTTTCTTTTTTTTTGTTTTTTTGTTTTTTGTTTTTTTTGAGACAGCCCTAGCTCTCCTAAAACTTGCTCTGTAGACCAAGCTGGCCTCGAACTCACAGAGATCAGTCTGCCTCTGCCTCCCGAGTGCTGGGATTAAAGGTGCTGGCTGCCAACAGTGTTTCTAATCTTTGCATTTTTGTTTTGCCTGTCCATACACTGGGTCATCTTTTCCTCCCTCAGCTCTTCCAGCGAGTTTTCCTTACGTCTCCGATTCCACTTCAGCCTTGTCCACCTTTCCCTTCTTGGTTCTCAGTTTGCATGTCTTAGTTTTAGTTACTGTGTTTCATACTTTGGAAGAGACTGAACTCCTTATTTCTAGATAGATAGTCCAATGTATTTTTAATTTTTTATGATTTTTTTTTTAAATTTTGGGGATGAAATTGCCAGGAACCCTGGAGGTAGAACTTAGAGCCATGAAGTTAAAGATGCAGTGTATCAGCCTGACAATAACAGTTCTTCTACCCTCTGTAGAAATCCTTCACAGACCGCTGTTCGCAATGTGCTGCCGTGTCCTGGGGCCTAACTGATGAAGGCAAATACTACTGCACTTCCTGCCACAATGTCACGGATGTAAGTAACATGCCACTCATGAATCTGCTTATGCTTTTAAAATTGCAGTTTCCTCCCGGTGTGTGGCCTGACTCCTAAAAACGCATCTGTTTTCATTCCTCGTTCAATGGCCAAATTCCAGTAGAAACAGTTTTCAAGAGCACAGTCTTGGATTAAGAACTCTGCAAATAGCTGGGCGGCGGTGGTGGTGGTGGCGGCGGCGAACCCCTTTAATCCCGGCACTTGGGAGGCAGAGCCAGGCAGATCTCTGTGAGTTCGAGGCCAGCCTGGGCTACCAAGTGAGTTCCAGGAAAGGCACAACGCTACACAGAGAAACCCTGTCTTGAAAAACCAAAAAAAAAAAAAAAAAAAAAAAAGAACTCTGCAATTTAGATTGGAGATGAATTTTTCAAATTATGTTGAGCCCCTGGGCAGTGGTGGCACACTAAAGAGTCCAGGCACTCAAGAGGCAGAGGCAAGGTGGATCTCTGAGTTTGAGGCCAGTCTGGTGTACAGAGCGAGAGCTACACAGAGAAATCCTTTCTCAAAAAACTAAAAAAAAAATATGTCGAGCCACATTTATAAATGAATGTTTCATTTAGACTGTGTGTATGGAAATACCTAAAATTATACTTGAAAGAGGTTTTGTTTGTTTGTTTTTGAGTTTTTAATGTGTTGCACTACCATAGAGATTTGGAAGGTGGGATATAAGATGATCGGGGACTGCTGGGAGTATTGGAAACATGCTTCATTATCACTTATCTTTGTGTGATTCCTTTATGAAGTACTGAGTACTTTCTCATATATTATGTAATTTCTACCTCACAACAACCTGTGAGACAGTGTGATGCCCTGACAGACGGAGCAAGTAGAGCTCATGAGTTACGTTAGTGGTTTCTGTTGTTTTTGTTGTTGTTTTTTTTTTTTTTAAAGATAGTCTTACTCTGTAGATCAGGCTTGGCTCCAACTCAAAGACCCAAGAGAGTTGGGACCAAAGGCATTCGCCACCGCACCTGGCACCAGTTGAGTTAGTTCGCTAATGTCATAGGAGTGCAAAGATTTGAGGTGGGATTTGAACCTAAGTCTTCTAACTCCAAGGTTCATTTCACCCCATCACACCTGTTTCTTGAGGTAGAGACTGTCACTCTGCACTGTGGAACCTTGGTAAATGAGGCCATCTTCACACTGGAAGTTCTAGGTCTTGTTCTGGTGAGCATACCTTTCTGATACGAAACCAAAGTAATCAAAGCGTGGACAGCCTGCTGCTGGAGCCTGAACATGCCAGGACTGTTCTCCACAGGGAAGGATTTGCTGGAAGTGCAGAGCCAGGAAGGAACAGGTCCTCCCTTTACCACTTATTCAGAAAGGCTACTGCATCCCAACATAGAGTGTGGTAGGGACTGATTCGTCTTTCTACCTCAGACAACTAAAAATCTGGACAGAAGATGTGAAACAAACAAAACCCTTAAGAAGCTAATTTAGCCGACAGCTCAGTTACACAGTGCTTTTCTCTTATAAAAAGGCGTGTGTGGCCGGGCGGTGGTGGCGCACGCCTTTAATCCCAGCACTTGGGAGGCAGAGGCAGGCGGATCTCTGTGAGTTTGAGGCCAGCCTGGGCTACCAAGTGAGTTCCAGGAAAGGCGCAAAGCTACACAGAGAAACCCTGTCTCGGAAAAACCAAAAAAAAAAAAAAAAAAAAAAAAAAGGCGCCCGCGCGCGCGTGTGTGTGTGTGTGTGTGTGTGTGTGTGTGTGTGTGTGTGTGTGTGTACATGAGTGCAGGTGCCTCTGGAGTCCACAAGAGGGGGCCTGGTTGGGGATCGTGAGCTGCCTGACATAGGTCTGGAAATCCAAGGGTCCTCTGTAAGACCTGCACATGCTCTTAGCCCTGAGCCGTCTCTCTAGCCCCACACAGGTGTGTCTCCTTGGTGGCTTCTTCAGTCTACAGCTCAGGTGCTTGTTTGTGTCCCTGTTAGTCAGACAGGGTATCAACAAGATGTATACTTAACCGAAAAAACCCTGGGGAATGATTGAGTGCTAATCTCCTTGATCATGGCGATGGTCTCATGGAGACGTGTCTCATCAAGATGCGTAAGTACTCATGTACACAAATACATCAGATTGGACACTTGAGGTCTGCAGTTTGTCCTCTGCTTTGATGCTCATGGAGGCCCTAGTGGTTTAGTCACTGTTAATTTCAGAGTGTTGCTCGAACGTAAACATAGTGAAGGAGCGGAATGTCATGATGGAGAGTCTCCGTTTGCAGGTGGAGTCAGGGCACTGTTTTTATAGGAGTTGAACAGCCGTAACTAATGGCTTCTTTTATTTGTCTTTGATGCTTCTTGCAAGGTCTGTCTGTTTAAATCTACCATCATTTTTGGTTTGAAAAAATATAGTATTGCTACCTAGTTTTGTGTTTAAGACTCTCAATCCAATATGGTTCTTGAAGGTGGGTGACATTTCTTTTTCCTACTGTGTAGGGGATGATCTAATGCCTTCTTCACGCTAGGCATGTGTCATACTAATGACATCTCTGGTCCCTACATGTTTTTGTAAAAGGCCATGAACCTCAGAGTCTTCCCTCCACACAATAGGCAAACCTCTGTGTTGTACAACAGTCCATTGTTACTTTTGGCGTACACTAATCCAGGCTTAGTCAACACATAGTATACAGCTGGTGCTTCCTGGAGTTGTGTAGTGTGGAGGTGTTGAAATTCAATGGGTGAAGAGATGACCCGTGAGTCAGTATGCCTGTGACAAGTGGAAGTTCTGCTGCAGCAAAGCCTTCTGGTTAGAAGGTTCTTCCTGGTGTGTTTTAGTCAGGACAAAGGATGTGAGCTCCGTAATCTGGCTGGTGTAGACACCATATGTTTTTTGCAAGTTCTTAAATATTTAATCAAAGTATGGGCTCAAATTACGTGACTCTAATAGATTTTCTGAGAACAATGCATGCAAATGGAAGACTATGCAAACAGCAGAGATCACTGCTGTTCTCAGTGTGCATCTGCAGCTCCGTGCAGTCTTGTGTTTCTGTGAGTGGAAAGGCAAAGGGAGACTTGTGAGCCCCGAGTCCTTTGTCTTGACGATGTTCATGGTGTTCTTCTAAACACTGCAGGTTTCCGTTAGGTGTGTAGATATTCCTCAGCCTGACTGGTCAGTCAGCTCGTCACAGCTTCCTGGGATGCTCAGCCTTCCCTATTCTGTTTTTGCCCTACACAGGTCAGGTGTGAAGCGCCTCCATCTTATGCCTCGTTTGCCTGTCTTTTTGCAGTAACCGCATTAGTGGTTTCTTAGTGTATCACATCGCTTTGAAAATCAGAGAGACTGCAGTCCAGAAATCCTGTGTTACAGGCATGCCTCTTCTTCTGTTTGTTTGAGACAGGGCCTCATGCAGCCCAGGCTGGCTTCTGGATGTTGAACCTAGGGTTTGGGTCCTGTTAGGCAAGCGCTTTACCAGCTGGGTTACATCCTCAGCTCCTGCCTTTTACTCTTAATGGGACTCATTCTGCTGGTGTGGGATAGCCTGGGATTCCAATACTTGAAGGTCAAGGCATCCACAAATTTGAGGCTTTCCCAGACTATCTGGAAACACATCCCCCTGTCCCCACAAAAAAGATAAGCTTCATCCTCAGTCTTTAAATTTAGAAAAATACAGTAATGCCATTTATTATTTAAAAAAGTTTTACTTTTCTCTAGAAATCAGACTCAGTATTTTGTTTTTGTTTGTAAGAAAATCAGTCTGAGATAATTGCCCTTGATAACAGTTGGCATTGATCAGTTTGTTATGAATGTTACTAACCATTACCATTCCAAAATTCTGTTTCATTGAAAATAAAAAGTAGCACTTTTATTTTATTTATTTTATTTTTTCGTACAGGCTCTTGCTGTGTAACCCTGTCTGACCTGGAACTCACTGTATAGACCAGGCTGGCCCTGCTTCTAGAGGAGGAGGCTGTAGCTGAAAGTTTCCCTGTGTCCTGCCTGGCCTATGGTCAGGACAATCTCTCTCACCTGTCGGTCCTGCAGTCGCTCAGACCCAAATAAACACACACAGGCTAATATTATTTTTAAACTATGGCCATGGCAGGCTTCTTATTATCTAGTTCTTATATCTTAAATTAACCCATTTCTATAAATCTATACTTTACCACATGGCTCGTGGCTTACCGGTACCTGTACATCTTGCTTCTTCTGGTGGCGGCTGGCAATGTGTCCCCTGCTCTGTCTTCTTCCTTTCTTCTCTCTCTCTCTTTAGAATGTCCCGCCTAACCTTACTCTGCCTCATGATTGGCCAAACAGCTTTATTTGTCAACCAGTCAGGGCAACACATTTTCACAGCATACAGAATGACATCACCCATCATTTCCCCTTTTCTTTCTATTCAAAAGGAAGGTTTTAACTTCAACACAGCAAAATTACATATAACAAAACAGTTATCAAGCAAGAAGTATAGTTATAATATCTGTTCTATTTGTATTTGGCAAAATCAAAGAAGATATCCTATCTATCCTATATTTGTGAGTCCAAGGTTTCATATCTACCTTATCTCCTGTCAAAACCAAGGAAAACCATAATTATAACTATCTAGCCCTCAACTACATCAAAGACCTCAGAAGGATATAATATTACCTAAGTAAACAGGAAGTTCATTCCAAAAATCTAGGATGACAGAGACAGCTGGCTGCCTGGACAGTCATCCAAAGTTCCTCTGCAATGTTGGGACATCCATTTTATCCCATAGGCCTAGAGTCTCTCAGTCATTTTTTTCTATGTCCTGTAGAATGTCTGGCAGTTTCTTCTGCAAAGCAGGAACCTGAAGGACCATTTTGCCTTGCAAAGTCCAATGGTCACCTTCCTATGGGTCCTGCATGTCCAGTCGATACAACATTTTGTCAAGCAGTCCAGGCAAGAAGAGTTTCTTGCCCGAATGGCTGTTTCTGCTAAGAAGAAGACAGTGTGGGGCATCAGTAATCTCACTGAGTCAGTAACTGGCTGTTTAGTTGACTGTTGTTGTTTACTTTGAGGGAGGGTCTGTGTAGCCCAGGCTGTCCTTAAACTCCTGATCTTCCTGCCTTCACCTCCTAAGTCTAGGACTGTGGGCATGCGCCACTATCCCTAAATATAAATTGTTCTAGTGGTAAAGTGTATTTTGCGTAGATAAAAAATTGAGTCTATTTTATTCTCGTTCTGCCTTGAAAAGTTAATATATTTTTTACACAGTTCCCCTTATTTTTAAAAAATTAAATTAATTTTTAATACTTCTTTTGTTTTGTTTTGTTTTTTCAAGACAGGGTTTTTCTGTGTAGCCCTGGCTGTCCTGGAACTTGCTCTGTAGACCAGGCTGGACTCAAACTCACAGAGACCCCCGCCTGCCTGTTCCTCTTGAGTGCTGGATTAAAGGCATGTGCCACCATGCCCAGCTTTTTAAATTTATATTCAACTAAAATATAATTACATTGTTTAAGTAAAGGTGTATTCGTTTGGTAACTGTGTGCCGGCTCTTTCAGAAACCACATTTTAAATGAAAAAGCTGTATAATGATTAACCAGCATAGTGTGGTTTCACCGTCGTCGTCGTCGTCGTCTGTCTGTCTGTCTGTCTGTCTAGTCACTCAGTTTGTTTTCCAGACTCTTCCCAGAGCATCCTGGGATACAGAGCTCTCTTCCTCACTGTCTGTTCTGTTCCCTGCAGAGATCTGAGGAAGTTGTGAGCACTGCCGTTATTCCTAATACCAAGATCAACTCCATCCGCAGGGGGCTGAGAAAGAGAAGCAAGCACGGTGAGCACCCTCCCGTCACTCGTACTTTAAGGCTCTGCTCACGCCTCCCTCATGGCTTGAGGGCGCAGGAGGGCACTTTCAGTCAATTCCAGACAAAGTGTCAGCAAACTAGAATTAAAGCTATGGCTGATGGTAAAACTGGAAGCAGGTGCATTGGAGCATGTGTGGTCGGTAAGCCACACTTCTGTGTGGCAGCTGTCCTGCTGTGCTGGTGGATGTCCTGCTGTGCCGTTGACTGTGATGTCACTTTCTGAAATGGCTCAGCTGTGGCTTGTCAAATTAGGCAAGTTAAACATCATATTCAACTTTCCAAACACCATTTCTCACATTGCATTGTAAACATACCTTTTTAAAATAGGAAAAGGTAGTTTTCTCTAAAATGGCTATAGCACAGGTGTGAATCCAGTGAGTCCTTACAGTGGGCCGTTGTGGAGAAGGAGCTGGAAACATCTGGCTGGTGGTTTCCTTACAGTGGGCCATTGTGGAGAAGGAGCTGGAAACATCTGGCTGATGTTTTGTGTTTTTGTGACTAGCTAGGACCAGCTAGATTCTCAAGTCAGAAACCACTGACCTCATGCTGACAGTGGCCAGTTCTGCAGTAGGTCGCTGTGAAAGTATACATGCAGATATCCTTGTGTATACATGTATATGAACTTGGGAATAGACAGACATGGCATACTTATACGAAATACATTGACATTCATAGGTGAATAGCAGAGGGCAGGCTGCAGTATTAACACATATTTAACAATGACTTTAAAGATTATTTATTTTATATATATGTATGTAGGTGTTTGTCTGCATGGATGTCTGTGTACTGTGTGTGTGCAGGTACCCTTAAAGGCCAAAGTCCGTGTGGGACCCTCTGTGACTGGAGTTACACATGCTTGTGACCCACTGTTTAGGTGCTGGCCACCAAACCCAGGTCCTCTTCGAGAGCAGCCAGTGTTCTTCATCACTGAACCATCTGTCTCCTCTCCCCAGCCCAGTAGTGGCTTTTTACAGGCCCAAGCCTGACTGATTGGTATCCAGTTTTATCAGAGTAACTCTGATATATGTGAGGAGTTAGTGTGTAGTCTGGGCTTAAACTGTCTACAGAACCTTGGACGCTGTACTAGGTAATGTCTCGTAGTCAGCACTGTGTAGACATTGGCACTTTACCTGCAAAAGGAGCGCAGTGATGTTATATGCAGTAGGAGAGTGCAGGTAGTTTAATGCAGCGTTATCAGTGTCCACGTTTGCATGACTGGGCACAGGGAGCCCTGTATATACATACAGCTCGAAGGGTTTAAATCCTCTTAACTTCTGTATCATCAGAAATCACAGGCTCTTTGGTATATTTGAGACTCTTTCCAGGAAGAATTGGATAGTCAGTGGGGTCAGGGAGCCCCTGGGATAGTCCGGTAAGTGAAAGGAGTCTGAATCTTCACCATGTGCAGAGAAGTTACGTGGGAGTCAGTAACGAACTTCAGAAGCCATGCATGAGAAATCTTGATAGCATGCTTTTGAACGCGTTTCTGTGTTTGTCCCACAGTGGCTTCACCATTGTAACATTTTCTTCAGCTGGTCATTGTAGCAGGAATCTTCAAAGTTCTTACTAATAAAACAAACCTCAGCCGGGTGGTGGTGGCGCATGCCTTTAATCCCAGCACTCAGGAGGCAGAGGCAGGCGGATGTCTGTGAGTTCAAGGCCAGCCTGGGCTACAGAGTGAGTTCCAGGAAAGGTGCAAAGCTACACAGAGAAACCCTGTCTTGAAAAACAAACAAACAAAAAAACACAAAAAAAACAAAAAAACAAAACAAACCTGGAGCCAAATATTGGGGAAGCTGGAAGATCAGAGAGACAGAACAAGCCACAGCTAACCTCACCTGGCCAACTTCTCAGCTGGTCTTGTTTCCTCAGACTGGAAGCTTCTGTGTCCTCATCCCAATGTCTCTCAGCTGAACTGCTCGAAAGCCTGAAGCTTAACCAGCTAAAAGCTTAACCAGCCAAATTCTTCTAGTTCCTGGTCTTCACGCCTAATATACCTTTCTGCCTTCTACCACCACTCCCTGGGATTAAAGGCTCACTTTCTGGGAATAAAGGCGTGAGTCACCATGCTTGGCTGTATCCTTGAACACATGGATTTCTGCCTCTGGAATGCTAGGATTAAAGGCGTGTGCTACACTTCCTATCCTCATGTTTAATATTGTGGCTGTTCTGTCTCTGACCCCAGTAAGTTTATTAGGGTGCACAATATTTTGGGGAACACAATACCACCACAGGTCATTACCATAGTTAAATGTATATTTCTGACGGATCTGGCAGATTTCTTCATGGCCTCTTGGGTTGTTGTGAGGCTCACGAGAATAGTCCGTTTAAAATGTTTAGGAGCTGGGAGCATGGCACCGTCAGTGACGTACCTGAGCACAAGGACTGGAGGACAGAGCCCCAAAACTTACATGGACTGCTAATGACAGCATGCGTCTGCAACCCCAGTCTTGGGAGGATTGAAGCAGGTGGATCCTAGCCAAATCCATGAGTTCTAGATTCACTGAGAGACCCCATGTTAAAAAATAGAGGTGGACAGGCCGGAGAGATGGCTCAGTGGGTAAGAGCACTGGCTTTGCTGGGACCTTCACTCAGTTCCCAGCACCTGCATGGTGCTCACAGCTGTCTGTAACTCAGTTCCAGGGGATCCTGGGCAACATGCCTGTGCACGTGGCATATATACATACATACAGGCAAAACATCCATACATATGAAATAATAGTAATTTTTAAAAAGATGCATTATGATCAAGGAAGACCCTGTCTCTGATCATAGACCTACATACACCCACACATGCAACTCACCTACATGCACACACACACTAACAATTACACACGCTGCACACACAACCACATACACACATTTTAAAGGGGAGGAAATAAAATACTTAGGATACATCTGTACCTAGGCACCAGTGTGCACCAGATTCCTTATTTTCAGTTTCTCTCTAACCTAGAACCATTTTCACAGAAGCAGATCGCCACTTCAAGTTTGCTTTCTTTAAATGTGCCTATGTTGCCCATTCCTGGACTTCTGCACATTAGTTCTTGGATCATGACATTCGCTTATTTGTTGACCAAGATATGTGCTGAAATGGACCAGAAAACTGTAGAAGCAGTGCCCGAGTATTTCCACATAGCAATGTTTTGAGCATTGTAAAATACACATTTAAAAAACTTGCACACACCTTCAATTCCAGCACTCAGGAGGCAGAGGTAGGCAGAGCTCTGTGAGTTCCACACCAGCCCGTGTATTGAGTTCCAGGATAGCCAGGACTACATAGTGAGACCCTCTTCAAAAAGAAAACAAAACTAAAAACAAAAACAAACAAAACCCCCAAACAAACGTAAATTTTACCTGTTTGTTTTTTTAAACATGCTGACTGGTCAGTTTTCCACCTTTATGACAGATAATTGAAAACAATTCAATACGTTAAGAAAATGCTTAATTTTGTTAAATACAAATATAGACAAATGTATCAGTTTGGAAATTGATACAAATATATCAGAATGCTAAAAAGAGAATAAAAATAGAAACTGTTCCCAGTTGGAAGTGGTAGTGGATGCCTGTGCTAAGGGCACTTAGGAGGAGACAGAGGCGGGGAATGATACACATCTGTGGCCCACCTGGTCTGCATAACAAGCTCTAGGCTGGGCAGAGTCGCATAGTGGGAACTTATTTCAAAAAAACAAAAAAGGCTGGAGAGATGGCTCAGTGGTTGGGAGTACTGGCTGCTCTTCCAGAAGACCCGGGTTCAATTCCCAGCACCTGCATGGCAGCTCACAACAGCCTGTAACTTCAGTTCCAGGGGAACTGACACCCTCACAGACATACACACAGGCAAAATGAATGAATGAATGAATGAATGATTTAATGAATGAATCATTTAGAAAAAAACAAATATAAAAGTGTATACACACACACAAAGGAAGAAAAGAAACTATTTGAGATACAAAAATAGTCTTTTGGCATGTGTGAACAGAAATCGCATTATGTAGAAGAATCATAGTAAATTAGGAATACATGTGTCTAAAGCTTGTTATTTGTCCTTTAGAAAAAGGCTGGGATTGGTATGTGTGTGAAGGTTTTCAGTGCATACTTTACCACCAGGCAGAAGCCCTGAAGACCCTTGGAGTAGGCCCAGAGCTAAAGGTAAGTCATGTGTGTGGATGTTAGCGCCTCCATGTTTGAGTGGACTTGAGGGGAATTACAGGAAGAGCCGGGCTCTGCCTGACCAAAAGTGTCCTCCTGTATAAACTGTTTTCTTTCTGTGGTCCTGATTGTGTAAACAGGTCCATGGTGATCTCTAATGCCTGGTCCTTTCCCTCGCTCCAAGATTAGAAGTGTATCTTAGGTCTGTCTTTAATCTCCAGCCCTGAAAACAAAAGGAAGCTTTTATTGAGTCAGTGTTTCCCCGTCGTGTCCCTGCTAAGGAGACGCAGGGGAGACCGCATTTGACGGGAGGCGATCTGTGAAGTGTGAGCGGTGTGTGGTGTAGATGTGGCTGTGTGCCCTCATAATCGTTCCCCACGTGTTTCCCTTCCCCTAGAACGAGGTTTTACACAGTTTTTGGAAGCGCTACCTTCAGAAGAGCAGGCAGGCCTATTGTGAAAACCCGGTTCGTACAAGAGGAAAGAAAGCCAAGGTGAGCCACGGGGCTGACGGGTGGGAGCAGAATCTGCCTTGTGTGGCAGAGACAAAGGTGGTATTTGTGGCTGCCTGAGTCTGGCTGTGGTGCTTGTTTATGGATTTTCAGGGAAGAGGCTTCTGGTGCAATCCAGAATGATCCAGACTCCACAATGAATCGTGGCTGTTTAGTAAACTAGTTGTGACATAAAGGCAGTTAAAATTCCTCTTCCTTTTCCAAGTTTGTATTGCCGGTTTGGTTTTGGTTCTTGATTCTGGATCTCACTCCATAATCAGGCTAGCCTTGGACTCCTGGTAATCCTCCTGCCTCAGCTTTTCAAATGCTATGATTACAGCCACCACCACATCCAGCTCACTCGAGGAACTTTAAGGAATTTCTAACTTGTTTTACAGTGTTGGGGTCAAACTCACATGCTAGGAAAGCTCCGTGCCTCGGAGCTCCACCCCCAGACTAGAAGAGTAGAGGTTCTCAGGGACTCCTGTCATGTGGCTATTTAGTTTGTGGGGCTTCTTTGTCTTGTTTACTGTTGTTGTTGGAATTTTTTGCATATGTTATTCCTATTAGTAGTAGTAGTGTTACTGTTTTTTTGAGAGTTCAGGCTGGCCTTGAACTCAGAGAGATCCGCCTGTCTCTGCCTCCCAAGTGCGGTGATTAAAGGTGTGCACCACTACCACCCAGCTTATTTTATTTTGAGATAGGGTCTCCCGTATCCCAGGCCAGGCTTGCTGTGTAGTCAAGGGTGGCCTTGACTAGCCTCCATCCCCCAAACTACTAGATTGACAGACATGAGCTAGGTGCCCTGTGGACGTGCAGAGGGCCGAGCCAAGGGCTTTGTGCGTGCCAGGAAGCAGTCTCCCAACCACATCCGTAAGCCCTGTATGTGTATTGCTCCCGCTTGACCTTCCTGCTTGCTGTACCCGGTGTTTCCATATCCAGCCCCTGTCTCATCTCAGCAGCGTTGAAATGAGGGAAAGTCAGTCAGGCGGCCTATTAGAGCCGCTCTCTCTGTGAGTGGTTTGTTCTGAAGTGCTCCAGAGGTACGCTGCGGTACCTTTTGCTTGGAGTAGAGAACAGTTCCGCTGCAGAGAAAGACACGTGTCCCAACCACAGATGTGTCCGATGAGGGGTAGCTGCCCTCCAGGGCTGAGATGAGATTCTATGTCCATGTGACTCAGGTTTGGTAGAAACTTGGGAGCGTGGCCCAGCACTTCCTTGTTTGGTCAGGTCCTCCTCGGTCTGCGTGCAAAGGTCAGTGATCCAGGATGAGGGTCCTGGGGCCAAGATGGAAGGAATCGATTACAGAGGTGAGCAGGGGAGGTGCCTCCGAGCTGCACACGCATCCTCGGAGCTGCACACGCATCCTCCGTGGTTAGGAACCAATCCTGGGGCTGAGGTTAGAGTCGTCAAATCATGCAGGACACCACTTAGGGAGATGACCTACGGAATGACCCTCTTAAGTATGAGGTGATAAACTTCACCCAACTCCCAAAAGGTAATTTGAATTAACTGGAAAAGGAAACATTTTATGATCATAAAGTTATGGAACACTAGCCTGTCTGGATATATGAACCACTTGCTTGCCAAGAAAAGCAAAAGATGCTATATGGTTTTATGGCGACTCTTTAAAAGGGAAAAAAAAAAAGAGAGAGTTAGTCACCGTAGTAAGACCGTGACCTTGGACTCTCACACTTGGTGTTTCGTTTGTGCTTGTCTTTGTGCACTGGGATGCTGCCTGGTATGTAGAAAGCAGGAATGAGAACCTAGGATGCTCTGTGACACTCTGGTCTCGTTAGGTTAACTGAAACTTACAGACAGAAGTTGTGTTGGTGTGAGTAAACACCTGGGTGAACAGTATCCCACTAAATCCTGGTGAATAAACAAGAAATGAAATTGGAAGCTCATGGGTAAATTCCATCATTTATGTCTCACGGGTACAGCAATGCCCTTTTTGAAAGGGAGAGAAAATTACATTTTAAATTAGAAACGGGCTTGGTGTGTAACTCACAGGCAGAACTTGCCTAGCAGTTCAAACCCATGGATTCTATTCTCAGAAATGTGAGTTTCTCAGTAAGTCTGCAAATGTGGTCTTAGAGCTCTGAATGCATCTGGTCCAAGAATTAGAGAGGCCTGCATCTGAATCCTGTCCTACAACTTTTGGGCTATCGAATAAACTGGAAACTTCCAGAACAAGCAAACAAATGTGCATAATGGAGCATCAGGAAGGGTGTTGTGTAACCCAGATGGCCAGGGAGGGCTTCCCAGTGGGGTGAAGGAGCTCTGGGAAGTGAGATTAACATGAGGTGTGGAAGGGAGGAAATGCTGAACTTCAGGCCTCCCTGGGACCAACAAGCCAAGCCTCCCTTTGGCGAGCGGTAGCGGGCTGGGGTCTGGCAGTGGAGAGGAGATCCAAGCCTACCTTTGGTGAGTGGCATCAGGCTGGCTCCTGCAGTGCAGAGGAGATGAGGACGAGGACTCTGGATGAGCTCTGGAGATAGAGCCAAGAGGATTTCCTGATGGACTAAGGTGGGGTGTGGAGACGGGAGTCCGGGATGACTATGAGCTTCTCAGTCTAAGCAGCTAGAAGGAAAGCCACTGTAGACTGAAAAGGCAGGTGGGACTGGAAGGAGTCGGGCGTGGGACGTGTTAAGTTTGAGGCCGCTGTTAGACATCCAAGAGGAAATGTCAAAAGATAGTCATTTAAAACTGTCACTGTGCATTATATCTTTCAATCTGAAGTGTTGTTCTTCCTAAACATGCCCCTCCCTGCTTTAGAGACAGAGTCTCAGGCAGTCCCTGCTGGCCTCAGACTCAGTTTGTAGCTGAGGATGACCTTGAACTTCTAATCCTGCTGTCTCTACCTCTTGTGCTGAAATTACAGCATCCATTACCACACATAGTTTGTGCAGCACTGAGGGTTGAATCCAGGACTTCATGCAGGTAGGCAAGCATTCTACCTCTGAACTACAGCTTCTGACCAAGTCTTAGTTAGGGCTTCTTTTGCTGTGATAAAACATCATTATCATAAGCCAGCCTGCGTAGTCAAGGACGACCTGGACTTGCCTCCACCTCCCAAGTGCTGGATTGACAGACATAAGCTACGGTGCCCTGTTTATGTGCAGAGGACCAAGCCAAGTCTACCAACTACATCCGCAAGCCCCACATATGTCATTCTTTTTACACAACAAGAGAGGTGCTCCTGGGAGCAGGAGACCTGGTGTGTGTGTGTGTGTGTCTGTGCGTGTCTGTGTGTATATATATGTGTGTGTACATGTGTGTGACTGTGTGCTGGTGCTGGTAGACTGTTTCCCCTTTTTTGCAGTTGCTCTCCGGGAAGCATTGCCGGGTACTATTGGGGAACACTTCCCCAGGCAGGAACGCTCACAGAAGCTGACCTTTAAACTCAAGCAGTCATTTCTGTGTCTGTTATTTTATGGACAGGTATTGGAAGACAGTCTACAGTGTTCAGACTGGGCCAGTGAGCTTGAGCTGCCAAGTGACACCACCTGTCCCCTTGAAAGTGGAGCAGAGTTCCAGTCCGACCCCGAGATTCCAAAGCCTTTCCCTGTTACCAAAGCATCACCAAAGTCAGGTAAAAGGAGAACCGTTTACTTATTGTACGTGTATGTGACAGTCAGAGGCCAACTCAAGGGGGTGGCTCTCTCCTTCCCTAGTGTGGGTCCCAGATCTCTAACTCAGTGCTGACTGCTGGCCTGATGCTTAGAGGCTTAAAGCCAACATTGCGTCTTCAGACTAACACAGGCCAGCCAGGTGTGCTGTGCATACCTGTAATCCAGCACTCGGGAGACAGAGGCAGGAGAATCGGGAATTCAAGGTCAGCCTTCATTGAGACCCGCTTGGGCAGAAACACGCCTGGGCAGAAACACGGTCTCTAAAACAAACAAGCCCATTAATAACTTAGTCCTGCCGGGCAGTGGTGGCGCACGCCTTTAATCCCAGCACTTGGGAGGCAGAGCCAGGAAGATCTCTGTGAGTCCAAGGCCAGTCTGGTCTACAAAGTGAGATCCAGGACAGATACCAAAACTACATAGAGAAACCCTGTCTCAAAAAACCAAAAAAAAAACAAAAAAAAAAAACTTAGTCCTGTCTAAGGAAGGGAACTTGACTCAGGAATCATGACTTCCTGAGTCACGTGACGAAGAAGAGCAAACTGAATGAAATTTTAGTGCTGTTTTTGAAGAGGCACTTTGAGGGCTGGAGAAATGATGTTAAGAACATTGGCTGTTCTTCCAGAAGATCCAGGTTCGATTCTTAGCACCCACATGGTCACTCACATCTGTGTGTGATTCCGGTTCTAGGGATCTGAAACCCTCTTCTGGCCTCTGCAGGCAGCAGGCCTGCTGGTGGTCACACACGTTCAGACATACTGACACAGAAATAGAAAAATAAATAGTTTTACCAATTTGTTTCTAGAACTTTCTTTTAGTTTTTGTACTAAAATTATAAACACAACTCAATATTAAACTATAAAATGCAGTTACAAAGAAGATAAAACTCCAGCTGCCATCCCACTCAGATATAACTATTACCACCATAGACAATCATCCAGAAAGGTTTTTATTTGAAAATGTTAGGGAGAGAGGCAAGATTGTATGTGCATATAATTCAAATAGCTCTCCATGTTACTAAAAAAAAAAAAAATAACAAAAAGAGAGAGAGAAGTGTAGTCTACTGTCCTCACAAAATGTTCTGTTCATTTTCAACATTCATTTAATATTACATCTTAATCCAAATATTATATCTTAATCTAAACCAAACCAAAACAAAAAACCCATAAAAATGAATGCAGAATTAGAAAGAAGGTGAAATGGATCTAGGAAATCAATCCAGCAGGAGAGAGGAGACAGGACAGAGGATCAGGAAGGTGGTGAACAGAAAGTCCAGAGTCAGCCTCGAGTCAGCTCAGCGGGCGTCCGCCCACAGACGGTTCACTAGAGCAGAACCCGACAGAAGATGAAGGTGAAATGTCTCTTGAGAGGAGACTGTCACAACGCAGAGGAAATGTGATGATGTGCTAAGAATAAATGACAGCCAAGCCACAAACAGAAAGCTAAACAATAACAGAAGAAATCAGTGCTGAGCACACCAAAGGATGGACGTAAACCGTAATAACGACAGATCCGGCCAGATGGTCTAGGGGTAAAGGAGACTGCTGCTAATGGCCTGAATTCCAGCCCAGGAAACCACATGGCAGAAGGAGAGAACTGACTCCCACAAGTTGTCCTCTGACCTCCACATGCACACCAGCATGGGTCCCCATCCAATGCATGCATACACATAAACAAAGTAAAAATAAATGGAGTAAAATCCACCTTTGGAAAAAAGGTAAAAGCAACAAGCTCCACATTTCATCTCTGCACAGGATTTGCACAGCTTGAGTCACTCAGTCTGGTGAAGCACAGTCAGGACACAGTGACCACCTGGGAGTGCGTGCGTGCGTGCGTGCGTGCGTGCGTGCGTGCGTGCGTGTCCGTGTGTTCAGCACACACATGTGGAGCTCAGAGGACAACTTTGAGGAGTCAGATTCTCACCTTCCACCATGTGGGTCCTGAGGATTGAACTTGGGCTGTCAGAGTTGGTGGTACATGCAAAGTTGGATTGTTTGTGCAAAGCAAATCAGCTACACTCTATCTTGAATGCCCCTAGTTTTTAAAATCTTGCTTTGTTCCTGAAGAAGCAGCAGATGTCTGTTCTGGATCTGTTGATGGAGTGGAATACTCGGACTGGAAGGAGAAGGGTGTCCTGAAGATGACTGTGCCCAGGACCCTTGCTCTCTGCTACCTGTCCTTGCTCTGGCAGAGAGAAACAATGACTCTTTCGGACCTTTTGAGGTGAGCTGAACTTACTTCCTGCTCATTTTGTCATGATAATCTGTGTGAATTTAGGAATAGCCTTTGGATATTCTTTTTTTTTTTTCCTGGAGCTGAGAATTGAACCCAGGTCCTTGCACTTGCTAGGCAAGCGCTCTACTACTGAGCTAAATCCCCAACCCCGGGATATTCTTAATTGTACAAGAAAGCCTAAAATGAGGAAAGGCCTGGAAAGCTTGGGTGGTGCCCGGGTTACTTCTCTCCTTGTTGTGACTAAGAGCTGACGGAAGGAGCTCACTTAGAAGAGGAAGATTTGTGTCGGCTGGTGGGGTGAGGGATCCAGTCCGCCATGTCGGCTTGTGGTGTGAGGGATCCAGTCCGCCATGTCGGCTTGTGGGGTCAGGGATCCAGTCCACCATGTCTGCTTGTGGGGTCAGGGATCCAGTCCACCATGTCTGCTTGTGGTGTGAGGGATCCAGTCCACCATGTCAACTTGTGGGGTGAGGGATCCAGTCCGCCATGTCTGCTTGTGGTGTGAGGGATCCAGTTCACCATGTCTGCTTGTGGTGTGAGGGATCCAGTCCACCATGTCTGCTTGTGGGGTGAGGGATCCAGTCCACCATGTCTGCTTGTGGGGTGAGGGATCCAGTCCACCATGTCAACTTGTGGTGTGAGGGATCCAGTCCACCATGTCTGCTTGTGGGGTGAGGGATCCAGTCCACCATGTCTGCTTGTGGGGTGAGGGATCCAGTCCACCATGTCTGCTTGTGGGGTGAGGGATCCAGTCCACCATGTCTGCTTGTGGGGTGAGGGATCCAGTCCACCATGTCTGCTTGTGGGGTGAGGGATCCAGTCCACCATGTCTGCTTGTGGGGTGAGGGATCCAGTCCACCATGTCAGCTTGTGGTGTGAGGGATCCAGTCCACCATGTCGACTTGTGGTGTGAGGGATCCAGTCCACCATGTCTGCTTGTGGGGTGAGGGATCCAGTCCACCATGTCTGCTTGTGGGGTGAGGGATCCAGTCCACCATGTCTGCTTGTGGGGTGAGGGATCCAGTCCACCATGTCTGCTTGTGGGGTGAGGGATCCAGTCCACCATGTCAACTTGTGGTGTGAGGGATCCAGTCCACCATGTCGGCTTGTGGGGTCAGGGATCCAGTCTGCCATGTCGGTGGTGGGCGGCTTGCTCATGTCAGATCACTAGTAGAGAAAGATGCTGCTGTCTACTCCATTTCTCTTTTGTGTTCGGTCAAGGACCCCAGCCCATGGGGGGGGGGGTGCCACCTGCACTCACGGTGGATTTTCCCTTAGTTAACCCCCCTGGGAACATTTCTCCAGATGCCTGAGGTAGATGTGTCTCCTAGGTGAGTCCAAATCCAGGCCGACTGACAGTGACGCTTAATCATTTTGTGGAGCTTGGCTTCTAATTCTTGAAGTTAATTATCTTTAAGTCTAATAATTCGAGTTTTTACTGGTATAGCAGAAATTGTAGTGTTCTCCTCACATGAGAGACTAGAAAGTTAATAGTCTAATATGAATAAAATAATTTGAAGAGAAAAATGACATTAATATTCCTGTGGAGACATCTTAAATATTTTTCTAAGAAAAGATGAACAGGGTATCTTTTACTAACAAAATGGCCATTAGTAGTTATATAAAACGATGTATTGTGGTTGTAAAAACTAAAATATAGACAGTCTGTTTATTAGGAAAAGTTGATATCAAAACTACAGAAAGGCCTTGTTATGCTGTAGTAGGCATTTACATATCCCAAGGTAGTCTAGAGATTTCAGACAGAAAGACTGACCTAAAGAAGATGCTTGAGCTAAAGCCAGCTCCATTATCCAGGGTTTTTTTTTTTTTTTTTTTTTTTGGTTTTTCGAGACAATGTTTCTCTGTGTAGCTTTGCGCCTTTCCTGGAACTCACTTGGTAGCCCAGGCTGGCCTCGAACTCACAGAGATCCGCCTGGCTCTGCCTCCCGAGTGCTGGGATTAAAGGCGTGCGCCGCCGCCGCCGCCGCCGCCGCCGCCGCCGCCGCCGCCGCCGCCACCACCACCACCACCACCACCCGGCTCCATTATCCAGGGTTTTATTACTAATGAACTGAGTGCATAAGAATCAGTCACTTACTAGGCAGAGCAAAACCATTGACATGCTCATTTCTCCATTCCTGTGTGTGTTCTGCATAAGAACGTTGAATCTCGTCAGCAAGTGGAGTGCCCACAAGGGCACAAGTTGGAAGCCAGACTTCTGGCTCTGCCAGTTCATCGTCATGTGACATGACATTGAGCAAGTCAATTTCTGCTTCCTTTGGGGTAAAGTGGGCCTGTGTTAAAATGGCACCTTAGGGTTCTAGCCACTGCGGCCATTGGCACTGCAGTTAGAGCAGGTCTGGGGGGTCATTAGAGCTCCGGCTGGTCATGGTTCAGTTCTCCTCATCACCATCATTGTGGTCATCGTTGTTACTGGCGCTTGGCCTTTTTATTAAATAGAATGCTTCTAGTAAATGATGATAGTGCCTTTGATTTTGGACACTAACTGAATAACAAAGCTTTTCTGGGGTGTGAGCAGCCGCACAGGGACCACTCGGAATTCTCTCAGTTGAATATTGCCTTACTTTGTGCCCTCACGAGATGACATCATCTGCTCCCAAGACTAGTTATTATCTATATTCGGAAGACTCCCGACTCTGCCACCAGCCCAGGCTTGTCTAGTGAGGGCTAGACCCTTGTATTCACCTGTAGAGCTGCCCACTGGCCATGACTACTCGATGTCTTTATGGTTAAATCGGTCTGACTAAAAAGTACCTCACCATCTGTCTCCTCGACCCTGCTCTTGGCCAGTGCTCTCAGCACATGCTGGGGAGCCTGGTGTTCTGTCGGGAACCTAGGGTTCTCCTGGACTCTCTCTTCACTCTACACACAGTCAGTCATCATGATCTGTCACGGCTACTCCCCAAACCCTGTAACCCGCTCTTCCCCCACCTCACCTGGGTGCTCCCTGATTTCCCAACTGAGCTCTGTCTTGAGTCATCAATCATTCCTACCCATCTTCCTGCTGGTAATCATTCTTACCCATCTTCCTGCTGGTAACCAGAGGGTCTTTCAAAAAGATCCCTAATCATGAGAACCTAATGGTGTCTTCAGAGCTGGGTCAAGGGGCCAGCTGCCCCAGGGCAGTCTGTGAGTGGGCAGCAGAACTCTCCCAGAAATTGAACAAGTGAAAAGACTTACCTGCACTTCTTCTCAGGGAAAACATGGTGTTCATGGAATAGACAATTCCAGTCCCTCCCTGGCTCACCCTCCTTCGCTCTGACTCGCCTCCCCCACAGAGGGCAATTCTAAAATGCCTTCAAGGAGATCGGATCTAGTTAGCTGGAGGGCTGTCACCGTGCTCCTCCGTGGGGTGTACAAGTTGGGGACGGAGCTTAGTTGCTTGGGGCAGTGGGAGAAAGGACTGCCACCGTGGTTCCTCGTGCTCTGCTTTTCCTCCACTTGCAGCTTCTTGACCTGCAGCTCCAGCATTATCTGGGGACTTGGCAGAACTGCAGGGGTCAAACTCCGGGCCAGGGGCTGTTTATCTCTGCTGAGTTGCCCTGCAGGAGATTCTTCAGGTGTTCAGTCTGAGCGGTGCTGCTAAACTTTGTGAAGCTAAAGAGCATTGGTGTGCAGAGAGATGCCTTGAGCTTGGCCAGATGCGTATATGTCCCCCCCCCCTCTCCCTCCTTCCCTCCCTCCCTCTCTCCCTCCCTCCCTTTTCCTTCGTTCTTTTGGTTTTTTTCGTTCTTTGTTCCTCTTTTCTTGAGACAGCGTTGCTCACTCTGTAGCCCAGGCTGGCCTCTAACTCAGAGATCCCCCTGCCTCTGCCTCTAGCGCTGGGATTAAAGGTGTGCGCCCCCACACCTGGCCCTACATGTCTTAGCAGTGATTGTAAGCTGATGTTGCCTGTTATCTTTAGACCACATCCATAGGCCTCAGGATTAGGTCCTGTCCCTTCACATTGACTATAAAGGACCCTCCTGCCAGCAGTGATGATAGGAAGTAACAACAGCCAACACTTTCTGTAAAATATGTGTTGACTCTCTGCTGTACTCGCACAGTGGGCTAGAGTCCAGATACAGCTGGGAAGTACGTGTGTCAATGTCCTGCTCTCATGGGGTTGAAGACTAGAGGGGGAAACAGATAGACATGAATAAAGGAGAAAATGATCGGCCAGGCAGGTGCAGACCCGAGGCTGAACAAATGCTGTGGAAGAACACGACTGGACGGCAGCTTCAGAGCATCAGAGGGAATTTGAGCTGTACTTGGAGTGAAAGAGCAGCCACCCCATGAATGAGAGAGCGCTGGTAGCACTGTGTGATCCAGGAGCTAAGTGAGCAGCCAACCCATGAGGATCCAGCACTCTGGGTGGAGAGTGATGGTAACACCAAGCTCAAAGCAGGAGTGGGCTGTGTATGATCAAGGAGCAGAAGGTGACTAGTGGGCCTAGGGGACGAGAGCTGATTGGAGGAGGGGAGGACTGAGAAGGGAGCAGGACAGAGGTGTCCTTGTAAGCTGTGCTAGGGGCAGGAACTTTCCCCCTTTAAAAAAACAATTCTTTGATACCTTCATACGTGTCTATAATAAACCTTCATACATGTCTATAATAAACCTTCATACATGTCTATAGTAAATCTTCATACATGTCTATAGTAAACCTTCATACATGTCTATAATAAACCTTCATGCGTGTCTATAATAAACCTTCATACATGTCTATAGTAAATCTTCATACATGTCTATAGTAAACCTTCATACGTGTCTATAATAAACCTTCATACGTGTCTAAACCTTCATATGTGTCTGTAGTAAGTCTTAGTTGTATTCACCTCCAGGTCTCCTCTCATCAACCATAATTTAAAAAATTGAGGTATCATTTAGGAATAAAATTCTCAACCATTAAAAATATTCAATTCCTAAGGCCTGAGAGGTGCTCAGTGATTGAAAGTACTTCCTGCTCCTTCAGAGAACCTGAGTTCGGTTTCTAGCATGCCCATGGCATCTCACAATTTGTCTGAACGTCCACTTCAAGGGGACCCAATGCCCTCTTCTGGCCTCTGTGGGCACCAGGCACACGTGTATTATACATACAGATGTGCAGGAAAACACTCATGTATAAAATAAATAAATCTTTAAAAAGATACACAATTTATACCTGGTGTGGTGGTGCAAGCCTTTAGTCCTCTGCACTCAGGAGACAGAGGCAGACAGCAGTGTGAGTGTGTTCCAGGCCTTCCCGGGCTACAGAGTGAGACCATCTCACATAACAGAACAAAACAAAGTAACATGTGATCCAGTGGTTTCCCACATATACCATCAGTATAGCCACAGAAATACGCAACCATCGCTTTGGTACACTTCCAGGACGTATTTTATCTCCGCAGAAATAGCCCTGTGCCCATTAGGACTTGGGGTTCAAGTGCTATAGTCAGCAGCTGGAGAGACCATCTGAGCAGCTGTGTGCAGGGGAGGAAGGAGGGAGGCAAGTGTCTTCTGTCCTCAGGCAGGTGGTGGCTCGGGTAACGCTGGGGATGAGGGAAATGAGAAGGACGAACGGGCAGGACTCCTGCACAGTGCACACAGCTCTAATGAGGCGCAGCTTTAATGCTCTGCGGCCAACGGCAGCTGGTTAAGTTCCAGTGGGTCTCAAACCACGGCTTCCGGACTGCACTAGGATTAGGAGTGGAGAGTGTTTCCAGGAGTCGCTCGCTGCTGATGCGTGCGCTCCGTTGGGCAGGAGAAGCGTGCAGGATGCTTTCATTTGGTGCCAGTTCCCCGTCAACACCTTCCTGGATTGATCCCGATAGCCAGCTGTTATCCCGACTAAGGGAAGTAGTGTGTTCGAATTTTGATTGAGCTGCCTGTCATTTGGGGAAAAAGTTTCTCTAAAAGAAATTTCAGATTCAAAAGTAAGCAGGCTTTGAGAAGAGGTTAAGAACAGTACTGTAAACAGTGAGTCATTGTCAGAACCCCACATGCTTCAAGACCTGCTTCCCCAGAACGTGCTTCCCAAGATTCATTTCTCCTTCTTGTCTCTCCCCTGCTGCACTGAACAGGCCTCTCTGGTGGCCCTTGTGTCATGTGTCTCCTGTTACCCTCTCAGTTCTAGCACTGGGCACACTGCTGCCATATGTTCTCACACGTATTATAGATGCATATTTACATATGTATAGATCATATGTTATTATTACATATTATATATGTATGTGTGTATATATATATATCAAGGACTAAATAAAGGATGTATATGTTAGCATTTGAAAGTCTAGGTAGGCCGGGCGGTGGTGGCACACGCCTTTAATCCCAGCACTCGGAGGCAGAGGCAGGAGGATCTCTGTGAGTTCGAGGCCAGCCTGATCTACAGAGTGAGATCCAGGACAGGCACCAAAGCTACACAGAGAAACCCTGTCTCAAGAAAACAAAAACAAAACAAAACCAACAAACAAAAAAAGTCTAGGTGGTTTTTGAAGTGATAGGTATGTATTATATCATATATATAATAATATTGGCCGGGGTGGTGGTGGCGGCGGCGCTCGCCTTTAATCCCAGCACTCGGGAGGCAGAGGCAGGTGGATCTCTGTGAGTTCGAGGCCAGCCTGAGCTACAGAGTGAGTCCCAGGAAAGGTGCCAAAGCTACACAGAGAAACCAAACCCTGTCTTGAAAAACCAAAAAAAAAAAAAAAAAAAAGAAAAAAAAGTAGCGGAAGCCCAGGAGTATAATAATATTAAGCCAATATTGTAGTTTTCTATGCGTAAATACTTTATATAAACTAAAATAACTAATGAAAACCCAGCTGGGAGAGGTTTTCATTCATTTGTACCTTAAATATTTAATTCTTAATTTCAGTAGACTAAAAGGAACCACCTTTTAATTTTGAAATTAAGTTTAGGTCCACACTTTCTCTAGGAAGCTGGTGACAGTGGCCGCTGAGGCAGTGCATTCTGGGTGCTTCTTCCTTGCTGGGTTCACACACCAGTGCGCGCTCCCCCGCCCCCAATGTCTCTCCCTTAGCACACTGTAGGTTTATTGTGTGCCCACATCTTCCTCTTCTCGCTAGAACACTAGCTCCGTGGGGACAGAAATTTTAACTCTGGTTCACTGCTGTTTCCCAATAGGTCCATGTCATACCCCACAACTTTATTTGACTTGATGAATGAAACAGAAATAAATGTTTTAAACATGTGCAGTTTTCTTCATACTCAACATTTGACTCAGAATGCCTGGCCTCCTGCTGTATACAAGGCATTGGGATGGAAACGTTAATAGTTTTTCCGTCAGGTAGCATGCACTGGGCTAGGACCTGAGGACAGAAGGGGGCCGAGGAAACAGGGACCAAGGGAGAGCTTCCTGAAGAAGGGATTCACAGGATGAGCAGGAGCTAGTCATGTGACAGCAGCCAGCCCTGGCAGGAGTGCTCTGGGAGCCTGGTGGTGAGCGGGCAGATACATACTTCTCAGACTCACTTAGCATGTTACAGAGTCAGACACTCTGTAGACGGTCAGCTGACTGCTCTCCCCAGGGGTGTTGGGGACAGTGGCTTTCTCTTTTAAAATAAGCGGGAGAGAGAAGCCGCTGAGCCTTGTGAAGGGGGAGATTTTCAGAAAGTTTACCAGAGCCAGGGCATGGCTCTCATCGGGTCTTCTTTCTGTAAAGTACAGGTTTGTGGAAGAGGACCGCATCCCGTACATAAATGCTTTTCAGGTGTTTCCAGAAGAGATGAGAGTGTATGGTCGAGACAAAGGCATCTTCGCTGTAGAGGTAAGTTGTGTTCTTCTGTGTGCTGCATTGACTAACAAGGCAGTAGTACAGTGTTTGCGTGGTGTCTGGTGCAGCGTTGATTCTGTGGGTTTCTAACCTGTCCAAAGTCTAGTTTGAATGGCTGTAACTTAATGATGTAGACGTATCCTTTTTTAAAATTTGCTCATGTGAAAAAGAGGCCCGTCTGTCTCTCATTGCTCTCACACAGCGTGGCTTGTGCCAGGAGGTGCCAGTTCAAGTCTTCTGCATATGTTAGTTTATCCTCCTGCCTGAGACAGGGTCTTGCTGCGTCACCTGCTGGCCTTGAACTCACATCCCTCCGTCTCTGTTATCTTTCTCTAGACCTCTTTCCGGTGACAATGCTTCTGTCTTTGAATTGTGTGTCTTTATTACTATTAGAGTACTCAAAGGTTACCTCCCCTTTATTCTTCATTAGATGGTTGTGAGTAGGCTAAGTAGGGCTGGAGAGATGGCTCAGTGGTTAAGAGCACTGACTGCTCTGCTAGAGGACCCAGGTTCAATTCCCAGTCCCCACATGGCAGCTTACAACTGCCTGTAACTCCAGTTCCAGGGGATCTGGTACCTTCACACAGATATACATACAGGCAAAACACCAAAGCACATGAAATGAATAAAATTTAAAAAAAAAGTAGGCTAAGTATTAATAGTAAATGTTTTCTTCCATTTTCCACAGAAGGAATTGTTGTGCTGTTTGCAGTTTAAGAGACTTCTGTGGAATCATGCCAGTGGTTTCTGACTCTAGTAACGCGTGTGGCAACCTAATAAAGACAGCGGAGTTTGTAATACAGGGAAGTTAAGCTAAAACATTATGGCTTTTCCATAGCCTTATACGACAGGCGGATCATGAGGCCTGGGTCTGGGCTGGACCTCCCATGTTAGAAGTCTCCTGTGCCATGACATTTGTCAGTCTTTGGTGAAAACAACAGCTAGCGAGGTCACAGATCTTTTCTTTCAGAAACAAGTAGAGGACAATAGTGTCTCAAGACCCCCAAGAACACGGGTCTTGAGACACTGACCAAAGTGAACAGTACATTGAGAAGTACTTATTTAGTTATGAAAAACAAAAAACAGCAGCAACAGAAAACACTCCAGAACTTTGGGTAAAAACGGGGAATCTGGAGCATTTTTACCTGAGGTTGCTCCCACCTGTCACCCAGCTTAGTCCCAGCTGGTGGGACAGCGCTGCCAGGGTGTGACTGTTACATTAGCTTCATTGCTGGAGAGAAACAGAGGCCAAGTGAAGTAGAAAAGTCCACAGGGAATGTCCAGAGGAAGGCCACACCCTTCCAGCCTGAGGTTGACCAAGGTAGACTACTAGCTGATGGACCAAGCCGAAGAGCCATGGTTAGTATGGAGACAGCGGGGATTCTGAGCAAGTGTCCCTACTGATGTCACGAGGGTGGAGAGAAACTGGCATCAGTCAAAAGCTGGGGCACAGACTGTCACATGTGTCTGTCTGTCTATTATCCATCTATCATCTGTCCGTCCATCTATCTCTTTGTTACTGTATACATTATTGTCCAATCTTTCAAAAGTAGGTAAAGTCCCTTCTTCAGAAATTGAGGCAGGAGAAATAAAAAAAAAGATTAGGACCAAATAGTCTGAGAATTTTTTTCTCCTCAGCTAGTTAATTCTCTTAGAAAATACTTCATCTTTGTTCTATCACAAGTAAATAGGTTACCTAAGTAATTAATTACTTGATAGGACATGATGGGGAGGACCTTTTGTCATGTTTATTATTAAAAGATTAGTGAGGAAGAATATCAGTGTGATACAGACTATGTAGAGAGCTCACTTTTCAGAAAATCATTCTGTTCAAATGCCCTGTGACATAAAGGTTGAATCCGCTCCTGTTGTTGATATCATACAGACAGAATTTGGAAAAAATTCCAGTATTTCACCTTGTCTCTGAAATTAGAGGAACTGATTGCAGTCCATTGCCAAATCAGGGTCTAACAGGACCATAGCATACCCATAGGTCTAACAGGACCATAGTGCCCGTACGTGTAACGGTACCATAGTGTACCCATAGGTGTAACAGCACCATAGTGCCCGTAGGTGTAACAGGACCATAGTGTACCCATAGGTGTAACAGGACCATAGTGTACCCATAGGTGTAACAGCACCATAGTGCCCGTAGGTGTAACAGGACCATAGTGTACCCACAGGTGTAACAGGACCATAGTGTGCCCATAGGTCTAACAGGACCACAGTGTACCCATAGTTGTAACAGGCCCATAGTGCCCATAGGTGTAACAGGCCCATAGTGGGTAAAACCGTCTTACCCAGGCTTTTAGTTGTCTGTGGTCAGCCACAGTACTAAAAATGTTAGATGAAAATTTCAAGAATTAACTCAGCAAGTTTTGGGTAATGTAAGGAACATCCGTGTTTTGAGTTTTGAGTGGTGTCATGGCCTTCCTCTGTACGGCTGCCAGGACGAGAGTCATCCTTCTGTGCAGCCCATGGACACCCGGCACGTGACCTGCCCTCGGCAGCCCTTTCGTTATCAGTACCAGCCACAGTGCTTGGAATCTGTAAACACTAATGTACTTAGTATGACGGAAGATACAGGAGCGGTGATGTCAGCAGTTCAGGTGTGCCCAGGAGCAGCCGTAAAGTTTACCTTTATGTGGGAAGGCCAAAACACAGGACAGTGTTCTGAGAGAGCAACCCCATTCACATCACTAAAAATGATTCATTACTTGAATCAGGTATGGGGGGTCGGGTATGTGCACGTGAGTGCCGTTGTCTGAGGGGCGCAGCGGCTTAGGATCCCCTGGAGCTGCAGTTAGAGGTGAATCTGAACTGCCTACATGGGTGCTGGGAACCCGACTCGGGTCCCTGGGATAACAGCCCGTGCGCTTAACCCCTGCACCTTCCTCAGCCCCTGCGCTAACTCCTGGCTGCTGTTTGTTCTTCTCTCTCCCTGTGCCGACTTCTGAGTTAAAGCACGTCACAGGTGTATGTATGTCTGCATACGGAAGGAGCTGGTACATACAGGGCTGGGCACTGCCTAGGAGGTTTCAGGCCTCCGTTAAGGATTTTGGAACATATGCCAGGGATTACTGTAGTAGTTTATAATGAAAAAAGAGTCATTGATGAGAGGCAGCTCAGGTGCTTTGAAAATGATAATCTGGATATCAAAGTATTAAGAGCATTCCCTGGCAAACCAATGGAGCCTGTAGAGTTTGCAAAGTGGTTCTCTTTTACTTCTTTAATGTATGTGTACATGCCTGTGTGCAAGGGTGTGGATGTGTGCCTGCACGTGTGACGTGTGCGTGGACGTCTTGCTGCTTACTGAAACCCAGAGGTGGCCCTGAGGCAGAGGTGGCCCTGAGGAACAAAAGGCCTGTGATAGAGGACGAGGCTGGAAGTCCTTGCGGCTGGTGGTTCAAATAGGAGCTGTTCCGTTTCTGGCCTGAGGCCAGGCCTGCAAGCCAGAGCAGCCACGTGAAGTGGGCTTCTTCCTGATAAGGCAAGTTAGTGTTTCCTGGCTTGGGTAGGAGTGAGGTCATTTGTGTGGAGGACAGAGGACACCTGTTTTCCAGCAGGCACTCTAGGCCTCAGCCAGCTTGTCAGAATGTGGTGGAATAGCCAAACCTGGTGATGCCAAGGAGGAAGCTCCATGACTGAAAACCCAAGTTCCTAGTCGTGAAATTGGCCTGGACTCAGAGTTGGTATTTATCTTTATGTATGTTTGTGTTACATGTGGTATATGCACAGATGTGTGTGCATGTGTGTATAGGTGCCTGCACCCATGTACACTTAGGCAATGGCCAGAAGAGGATGTCAAATGCCTTCCACTATTGCTGTTTACCTAACTGCATTGAGACAGGGGCTCTCACCAAGCCTGACTTGCTGCTTTGGCTAGGCCAGCTGATCAGCCAGCTCCCAGGGGCCACCTTTCCCCACCCACCACTGCAGCCGTGCCTGGATCTCACCTGGTGCTGGGGAGTTAGACCCTTGGGCTTGTACGCACATGCCCTGCCCCCTGAGCCGCCTCCCCAGCCCTAGTTTCTATCTCTTAAATGGCATCCTGCATGCACTGAGCAAACCCTGGGCTTTGTAGGTTTCCTTTCAGAGTAGTAAAGGCACCTGAAATCACCACGCAATAGGAAGTTTGCTTTAAAAAAAAAAATTGGGCCAGGTGGTAGTGGTGCACACCTTTAATCCCAGCACTCGGGAGGCAGAGCCAGGAGGATCTCTGTGAGTTCGAGGCCAGCCTGGTTTATAGAGTGAGACTCAGGACAGGCTCCAAAACTACACAGAGAAACCCTGGCTCAAAAAACAAAAACAAACAAACAAACAAACAAAAAAAAATTGATTTGAAGCCAGGCATGGTGATGCACACCTTTAATCCAGCATTGTGGATGCAGAGCCAGATTGATCTCTGTGAGTTCAAGACCAGCCTGGTCTATAAAGTGAGTTCCAGGACAGCCTGAGCTACACAGAGAAACCCTGTCTCGAAAAACCAAAATAACATTAATAATGACAATAATTGATTTGAAATCTTTAACTTTAGACTTAGTGGCTGAAAAATTGCTTATGGTAGCCACCTGAGCCTGGTTGAAATGTCCTGCTAAAAAGGCCAGAGATCTGTCCCTTTGTTCTAGCACGTGTCTTTATGTCGTTAGATGTTTGGCTTTCCTGGAGGGCCAGTGCAACTGGCTTATCACCTTTGTACTAGTTCTCTGCTTAGCCTTGGCTTATAAAAATCCCTCCTTTTTTCAGCCCCGGCTTGTTTTCTTTCCCGACTCTCCCTCTCTGCCTTTCCTTCTATGGCAGTGTGTCCTGCCGCACACCTCCTGACCCGATAAGCTTACGTGATTACTCACGGCCGCTGCTCATCGAATACTCTGATTTTGCTTGGACAAGGCTCTGTGTTTGCTCTGCTGGTACCTGGGAGTATTCTGTTGGTCAACTCCCCAAACAAATTGCAGCCCAGGACAGACACCAGCATCTTTATCCTAGACGACTGGGGAGGAATTGGGTGATCACACGAGCCTCGTTTTGTCGGTTCAAATGTGGAGACTGACCTAAGCATCCTTCAGTCCATGAGGATTGTCTGTGAAGTGCAAGTTTATGACAAGCATCCACACAGCAGCTGCCCCACACAGCAGCTTCCCCACTTCAGGCCCCAAGAAGGAAGCGCCCTCCCTGACGGGAGTGAAGAGAATGATAAAGCTGTTGTGGGGGTGATATTAGTTTTGAAAAATAAGGTTTTCAATATAGATTTCTGTGAACCTTTGACTGTACCCATTTCTAGGGTTTCTCAAAGTAGGTTCTAGGAAGTTTGTGCTTCTTTAGTACATTATAATCTTGGCTATAGAGGATAATGCATCTTGAGCTGAGTTTATGTGTGTTTGAGATTAGTATCAAAATAGTTCCTTTCTTTTTAACTGGGAAATGTCGTTTTACTGTTTTTGCATGTGGAATGTACACATGTATACCTACCTATGTGTGTGGAGGCCAGAAGTCAAGTGTCTACCTCTCCATCTTTGTTTGAGAGCATCTGTCACTGAACCTAGGACTCCCTGTTTTAGTTATCCTGGCTGGCCAGCAAGCCCAGGGTCCTGCCTGTTTCCTTGTACCCCCTTCCCGGGAGTGGGGCTGGGGTCACACATGTGCACACCTGGCGTCTGTGTAGGTGCTGGGGATGTGAATTCAGGTCCTCATGCTTGCACAGGAGGCTCTGTGCCCACCGAGCCACCTGCCCCGCCCGAGTGTCTTAGTTAGGGTTTCTGTCGCTTTGATAAAATGCCATGACCAAAAGCACCATGGGGAGGGAAGGGTTTTATTTCAGCTTAGAGTTCCACAGCACGGCCCCTCAGGGAGTGAAGTTAGGGCAAGAATTCACAAAGGGCAGGAACCAGGATGGTGCAGAGGCCGTGAAGGAGTGCAGCTTCAGGCTTGTTCCTTGTGTCTTGCTCAGTTTGCTCTCTTAGAGTATCCAGGACCACCTGCCCCAGGGGTGGCTCCACCCACAGTGGGCTGGGCCCTATCACATCAATCGTTAAGATAATTCCCCACGTATCTGCCTACAAGATAATCTTATGGAGGCACTTTAATTAAGAATCCCTCTTCCCATGGGCTGGAGAGATAGCTTGGCGTTTAAGAGCACTGGCCGCTCTTCAGAGGACCAGGGTTCAATTCCCAGTACTCACAATTTTCTGTAACTCCAGTTCCAGTGGATCTGACTCCCTCACACAGACATACATGCAGGCCAAATACCAATGCACATTGAAAAAAAAAAAAAAGAACCCTTGTCCCACACTTGTTTAGATTTGTGTCCAGTTGACAGAAACCAACCAGCACGCCTGGTTTTACTTTCTTCCACCCTCTCCACAGTTCCTTTTTAGTTATTAATTTCTTTCATAAGCACATATGATATTTCCTTAGGACATTTTGTGCATGTTTATCATTGTGTTTTCCTCACATTCGCCGATCCTGTCACCTTCTCATTGTCTCTTCGACTCCTCAAGTAGTACCTTTTCTTTCCAGAAAAGGTGTGTACACGACTGGCGGGAATGTAAATTAGTGCAGCCACTGTGGATGGCGATATGGAGATTCCTACAACATAAACAAAAACTAAGGAACTACCATATGACCCAGCGTCCTGTCTGTGTGAGGGAGTCAGATCCACTGGAACCCTTGTCCCAGACTTGTTTAGATTTGTGTCCAGTTGACAGAAACCAACCAGCACGCCTGGTTTTACTTTCTTCCACCCTCTCCACAGTTCCTTTTTAGTTATTAATTTCTTCCCAGGGTTGAACTTAGAGATGGAGCCTCGCAGGGTCCCAGGGTGGGACTGTGGACACTTGGTTTCCTCGTCCTCTCAACATGGTTACATACACTGTGACTGGGGACTTTAAGCTGATGGCAGTGATGGGTAGAATAGGGGGAAGGATAGGCAGGAGGTTGCAGGTGCAATTATGTGATCACTCTTTACATACGCATGAGCTTGCACATAAACCTGGGCTGGATGTTGACCAGTCTACATGGCTGTTTCCTGTTTCTCTTTCTCTCATTCCTCTAGGCTGCCCTCCTTCCCCTGCCCCAGGACGCTGGGTCATATGGTAGTTCCTTAGTTTTTGTTTATGTTGTAGGAATCTCCATATCGCCATCCACAGTGGCTGCACTAATTTACATTCCCGCCAGTCGTGTACAAGGATCCTACCCACCCTCTCCTTGCCACACTTTGTGGGTTTTGTATGTTTGTGTGTGTTCTTAATGACAGCCATTTTGATTGGAATAAAATACTCAGTATTTTGATTTGTGTTTCTTTGATGTTTTGAGAGACATTTTCACTAGATGTCAAATTCAGGCTACTTTATTCCAATACTAAATAAAAACGTTATTTCATTGATTTCAGGTCTGCTTGATCTTAATCCACATAATTAATTGTGCATATTTATGAGGCATGATCTCTTACTTCAGTACAGGTGTGCAGTGATCAGATGGGGTAATTGGCATGTCTGTCTTTGCGCTGGGAACATGGCAGTCCTCTCTGCTAGCTGCTGTTGCAAGCTGTCCTGCTGTGCACTAGACAGTCAGAAGCCCCAGGCTCTGGCCGTCACTCCTCTCTCCGACCTCTTGAACTGCCACCCAGGAGAACAGGCTATATCACCTCTCTGTGTCTGACCCCTTCACCGCACACAGGAGAACACGCTATATCACCTCTCTGTGTCTGACCCCTTCACCATGCCCAGGAGAACACGCTATATCACCTCTCTGTGTCTGACCCCTTCACCATGCCCAGGAGAACACGCTATATCACCTCTCTGTGTCTGACCCCTTCACCATGCCCAGGAGAACACGCTATATCACCTCTCTGTGTCTGACCCCTTCACCATGCCCAGGAGAACACGCTCTGTCATCTCCCTGTGTCTGACCCCTTCACCATGCCCAGGAGAACACGCTCTGTCATCTCCCTGTGTCTGACCCCTTCACCGCACACAGGAGAACACGCTCTGTCATCTCCCTGTGTCTGACCCCTTCATCGTGCCCTGTAGGCTAGTCCGGGTTGCTGCATCCCAGGGTTTCATTCTTTATGGCTGAACACGTCCTGTGGATGCAGGCCATGTTTTCTTACCAGGTAGTCGGGAGACACCTCAGCAGGCTCCACACCTGGACTGCTGTGAGCTGTGCTTCAGGAAGTGTGTGCATGCAGCTCCAGTGGGAGTCTCCCTCCTGTGGGTGCACACTAGTGTGACTTGGACTGAGTGCTGACCCCCCTGTGGGTGCACACTGTAGTGTGACTTGAACTGAGTGCTGAGCTTTTAGGTTTGGTGTTTGGTGTTCTTTGGTATTTGTTTTCCAGATGGTGCTTTCATGGTAGCAAAGGCAACAACCTCACACTCACAGTCCCCTGCCTCCGATCACAGGCATGTGCCACTGCACCCATTTCTAGTTTTAATTTCTACGATCACTATTCCAGTTTACACGGACACCACAATGTAGATGAGTTCAGGTCAACAGTTGGGCTTTTGCCCATTTTTTACCTGGGGAGTCTTTAAGATTTTTTCTCCTCACTGTGCCATTTTATGAAAGGGAAGGAAAATGTTCTCATCATTTTAGTGGGAGTCGTCCTGAGTGAGCGAGATGATGTCCACTGGGTTTCCCTCAGGGCGTCCTGACAGCTGGGGTGTTGGGTGTTTTTTCATGCATGTGTCACCCATTTGCACATCTTTTGAAATGTTTTGTTCAAATCCCTTCCTGTTTAAGAAATTGGTTTAATCTAAAATATTCTGTTTCCTTCTTTAAGTGGTCTAAGTGTCTATCGCTCGTCAGACGAATAGTTTCTTCCATTTTGTGGGTTGTTTCTTGATTCTGCTGTTTGGAGTCTGACATAATTTCATTTATCTATTTCTGCCCTAACTACCTACACCTTTGATGTCATATCCAAAAAAGTCTTTGTTCCGACTAAAGCCCTGAAGCATTTCCCTTTGCTTTCTTCTGGACTCTTCATGGCTTTAGGCCATATCTTTAAGCCTTTGGTCCACTTTGAGATGGGTTGTTTTTGGCTGTTGATTATGGTGAAAAATGGAAGTCTAGTTATGTTGTTTTCTTTTTGTGCACAGGTCTCCTGTTTTTCATTTCCAGGTGCCATTTAGTAGCAGGTGTCCTTTCCCCACCATAGGTTCCTGGCATCTCCACCAGAACCGTTGTCTGTCGCTCATGGATTGTCTCGGTGGCTCTGTTTCGTTGTGGTGATCTTTGCGCATCTTTTTCTGCTGTTGCTGTGGTTACCATAGATCCACAGCACGTTTTGAAGTCGGGTATTACAATCTGCCGGCTTTGTTCTTGTGACTTAGTGTTGCTTTCCTTATGGAATCTGTTGTTTCCTAGAGTTGAGGTTTGGTTTTCTGTTTATGTAAACACTATCGTTGTAGTGGACAGAGATTGCACTGGATGTGTGCTGGGTCACTTTGAGTTGTATGGACATTAAATGATTTCTTTCGATCCACAACTACGGGTTGTCGTGTGTGTGTGTGTGTGTGTGTGTGTGTGTGTGTGTGTGTGACACACATACACACAAACACAAGGTTTCGGTGTCCTTTGCAGTCTCTTTATCAGTGATTTGCAGTTTTCATTATGGAGCTCCTCATCTCTTGGTTAAATCTTGATGGGACATCTACATTATAGCTCCACTCAGGCCACTTTTCTGACTCTTCGGTAGTTATTGGAGCACAGAAATGCTACTGGCTCCTGCATGTTGATCTTGTGTCCTGCAGATTTATTGAATTCATTATCAGTTCTAATTTTTGGTTGGGTGTTTAGACTTTTCTACCTTTCATGTGAAAACAGGAACAGCTTGGTCTCTTCTTTCCTATTTGGATGTCTTTTCTTTCTTTGCCTTACCCAGTTGTTCTGGCTAGGACTGATTACATACTTGCTGGGAGATGTGGGAGTGGGCAGCCTTGTCCTGCTCCAGCTCTTCCCGGAAATGTATTCCACTTTGCCACCTTTAGTTTGATGTTAGCTGCGGGGTTTTCATACATAGCTTTAATGATGCCGAAATACATGGGGCACACTGCTGTTTTCCTTCATTCTGTTGGTGCAGCGAGTCACATGCCCAGGATAAATCACACTTGATTGTGCGGTGTGACTAGCCTGCTCCTGGATTCAGTTAGTGTTTTGTTGAGAATTTTGCATCTGTACTCATGTGCGACATTGACCTATAATTTTCTTTTTGTTCCTCTGGTCTTGTCTGGTTTTGGTGTCAGGTAATGCTGTACTCACAGAATTTTACCCCTTTCAAATTTTTGGAATAGTTTGAGAATAATTAAAGCCGGTTCTTGAAAAGGTTGGTGAACAGTGAAGCTTTTCAGTCCTGGACCTGTCCTCCTTGGGAGAAATGTATGTTTTGTTGTGCCCTTGGCTTTTTAGGCTGTCTGGTGCTGATGCTACAGTCTGGGAGGTCATGCTAGTTCAGGAACGGACCAGTCCTTCTAGGTCTTCCAATCTGTGGCACGTAGTTGTGCACAGGAGTCCCTAATGCAGTGTTTCTCAACATGTGGGTCATGACCCTTTCACAGGAATCACCTAAGACCATTGGAAAGCACGGATATTTACATTATGATTTGTAACAGTAGCAAAATTATAGTTATGAAGTAGCAACGAAAATAGTATTATGGTTGGGGGTCACCACAACACGAAGAACTGTATCAAAGGGTTGCAGTGTTAGGGAGGTTGAGAACCACTGTGCTAATGTTTCTTGTAGTTGTTCATAAGAGTTCCTAAATGCATGTATTTCTTTTTTTGTTTTTGTTTTGTTTTGTTGAGACAGGGTTTCTCTGTGTAGTTTTAGTGCCTGTCTTGGATCGATCTCACTCTGTAGACCAGGCTGGCCTCGAACTCACAGAGATCCGCCTGGCTCTCTTCTCTCTGCCTCCCGAGTGCTGGGATTAAAGACGTGTGCCACTGCCGCCCAGCACTGCTTGTGTTTCTTTGGTGTCAGTTGTAATGTCATCTTTTAGTCTCCTGCTTTGTTTGAGGCTTCCCTCTATTTATTTCTTAGTCTAACTAAATGTTTATTAAAAAAGATTTTAAAATCTCTTTTTTAGAAAATCACCCCCTGTGTTTTTTTTTGGGAGGTGTGGATGGTGTCAAGAGTGATGGTGTATGCCTGTAGCCCCAGAATTTGGGAGGCTGAGGCGGGAAGGTCCAGAGGTTGAGGTCACCAGCCCAGGCTCAGCCTCAAAACCAAAGCAAATCAGTAACAACCCCTTTTTGTCTCACTGATTTCCTTTTCCCTCCTGGCTGGAAACCGGACACAAAGCCTTCTTTGAGCTCTGGAGCTTCCCAGTAATGGTGCTGTGGTGTTCGCTGGCCTCGACTGTTTTCCCCCAGATCTGCCCGAGCTGCAGGCTGGGCAGGACCCTGGTGCGCATCTCTGCTGTGGTAGTTTACTTGGTTTTGTTTTTTTTATTTTTACAGTGCTAGGGATTGTGCTCTACCACTGAGCTTCTGTGTTCTGGTAGGCCTTGAACTCAAAGCATTCCTCCTGCCTCATCTTCCCAAGTGTGAGCGTTACACACAGGTGCTCCTGTGCCCCGCTTCCTGTAGAGACCCCTGAGCTTCCTCTCCATGCAGCTTTTACCCTGTCTGGGATCTGCCTGTGAATTGCAGCTGTTTAACCTCTGGAAATCGATTCCTGACACCTGGCTCCATCAGACCGCAGGGCTGCCCCACCCCAGCTCCTTGCGTAGGTTGACAAGTGCTCAGGCTGGTTCTAGCCGGGTTCTAGCAGGGTTCCTTGGTTTCTTTGCTCAGGGTTCTAGCTCCCTGTGGCCTGTTGTCCCACAGCTGAAAACTCGTTTGCATATCTTTTTTACTTCTCTGTTGTTTATGGTGAAAGGTCATTCCCCACATAATTAATCTCCCAGGGCAGACACAGGCGTGTTCCAGTGTTGGGCTTTAAACATAGAGAATGGAGTTGGGATGCCGAGCACTTCTTTCCTGGGATGCTTGCTCGTTCTTAGACTTTAAACCCCTACTTGTAATCTCTATCACCTCTTCACAATCAGGACATCCCCCTGCAGAGGTCTAGCTGAGTGGTAGAGCACTTCTCTAGTAAACGTTTCCTGTAGGTGGGGTGTGGCTTTAGAGGCCATGGTTTTGGGTTTGTAGAAGGCTTGTTTTATAATCCCTTCTGTCAACTGTGTTTTCTTCCTTAGTACTTTAAGTTGATACATTTATGAAGTACATCTTGATACCTCACTACTGGTATTCCAGTGGAATAATCCGGTAAATTAACATACTCATCACTTTATTTTACCCATTTGTTTTGTACAAAGGGTTGACTCCAAGGCCCTGTGTATGTCAGACAATCACTCTACCACAGAGCTACATCCTCAGCCTTTCAAGTTTTCCACTTTGGTGCAGAGTCTTGCTCAGTTGCCCAGGTTGAACTTGAACTTGTGATCCTCCTGGTATAGCTCCCCAGTAGCTGAGATTACAGGCATGTGCCACCAGACCTGGTTTATCTACCTCATTCTCACAATGTGACCTTTGAAATTGGCTTTGAGTTATTCTGAAATACTCGATACATTGATGTTGACTGTAATTACTGGCTGTGTCATAAATTGCCACATTTATTCCTCCGTCTGTCTGTCTGGAACTTTATACCCTGTGACCAACAGTCCCTGTTTCTCTCTGTCATCCCAGTGCCGAGCTTCTGGTAACCATCTTACTGCTCCCAACTTCCATGAGTTCAGCTTCTTAAAAAATCCCACATGCGAGTGAGATATTTGGCTTTCTGTGCCTTATTTCATTTAGCATAATATACTCTGGGCTCGTCCATATCATCACAAATAGTGGCGTTTTCTTCTCTCTTAAAGCTGAATAGTGTTTGTTTTATAGTCTGCCATTGTGGGCAAGTCACAGTGACAGGCACCTGAAGCAGTTCTTCATATCACATCTGCAGTTGAGAGATGAGAGGAATCAATGCATGCTACTGGCTTGCTTACTTGCTTGTACACAACTGGATTTCTCTACTCCTGTACAGTCCAGGGCTGTTTGTCTAGGGAATGATGCCACCCACTGTGGACACGTCAATTAACTTAATTAAGTCAGTCTCTCATAGACATGCCCATGTGGATAATTCCTCATTAAGACTCTTTTTCTAGATAAAAGGTTTTATAAACTTCACAATTAAAGCTAATTGTCACACTTCTTGTCAATTGACAAACCAAACATCACTTTTAAACTATAACCTTCCACATCTTGTCCCCAGCGTCTCTTTTCAGTATAATATAAAATACAGCCCAACTTTAAAAGTCCAAAGTCTCTTGACTATGGGCCCCTGCAAAATTAAAAACAATTTATTTACTTGCAATATATGATAACACAGAATAGTATTCTTTTTCCAAAAGGGAAGAATCAGGACATCACAGGAAATAATTAGATCAAAACAAAACCAAATCCAGCAAATATCACATCCAATAGCTCAGTGTCTAGCACCTGGGGCTTGTCTTCTGGGCTTCAAGGGGCCTCAGTAGCAGTTCTTCCAGTTCCACCACCTGCAACACACGCAGCTTCTCTTCAGGCATCAGCCAGCTCCACTCTACCCTACAGCTCTCCTTGGTGGTCATCCTGTGGTTCTTACATCACCGATGTCCTGAGGTCTCCATTGTGAGATTGCTGAGGCTTCACTTCACTATTGGCTTCTCAGGGCCTCTTTGCAGGGACTCTGACCCTGCTACACAGTGCCAGCCTCAGCTGCTCTCCACAAACCCCTCACTCAGTCTTGCATCTTTCATGCCGTCAAAGCCAGTACCAGGCAGGCAACATTGAGACTGGCAGGCCCTGCTGTTGGCTGGAGTTATAGGCAGTTCCTGCTGTTGGCCGGAGTTATAGGCAGGCCCTGCTGGACCACGGCTATATCAGCTTGAGTGTGCTCACCCTGAGAAAACACTTTCCCATTGCCTAGTAGAGCACAAGCGTTTCCCTTCAGTGATGCTCTGACTCTGCCGTCAGTCTTCAGCACACACAGATTCTTAGCCAGAATGTCACAGCAAAGCCTTGTCTGGTTGTCTTTGTTTTTCCTGAGCCCCTGAGCCAGGCCTCAACTGTCTACATTCCTCTCAAGAGTCTCTCTTTTAGAGAGAGAGAGAGAGAGAGAGAGAGAGAGAGAGAGAAAGAGAGAGAGAGAGAGAGAGAGAGCGCCCACGAATCTCCTCGGCTGGAGTTGTGATAGCTGTGAGCTGCCTGGCATGGGTGCTGGGGTCCGAAGTGGAGTCTGACAGGAGCGTACTTGTCCTCTTCACTGCTGAGCTGTCCCTCCAGCCCTCTCTCATCATGCTTGTCTGCTAAGCTCCCACTGTGAAGCCCAGTATGCTTTGCCCATAGCACTCAACGGTTTCTCCAGTTACAAGCTCTTCCCCCCAAAATAGTCGAAAGGTATAAAAGCCACGTGGTCAGGTCTACCACAGCAGTTGCCGCACCTCCTCAGTTCGTCCCTCTTCTGGGTTCATCTGTTGCTGTGGTAAGTAGTAGTCTCACAACAAGCAGTTTAGGGAGGAAAGGATTTATTTTTGCTTCCAGTTCCAGGGTACCGTCCGTCATTGTAGGGAAGTGAAGGTCACGGGCGTTTCAGGTCACGTCACACCCACAGTCAAGAGCGGAGGCTGTGTGTGTGTGTGTGTGAGTGTGTGTGTGTGTGTGAGTGTGTGTGTGTGCTGCCCATCTGCCTGCCTGCACTCAGCTCCTTTCTGCACTCCAGAGATCAGGGCGGGGTTGGTGCTGTCCACCCACCAGTGATGGGCCCTTACTGCGTCCAGCCATGCTGCAGCGAGCCTGCGAGTGCAGAGCTCAGTTCCTTGCGATGTGTGTCCGGCGTGGGGTTGTGTGGTGGAAATTAATGAGGCAGTTCCACGTAGTTTATCTGACAGTCAGAAGAGGTTTATTTTGGGTAAACTTACAACAAGCAAAGGGGTCGGTTACGGGATCCAGGAGAGGTGAGGTGCAGTCCAGTGCGGTTCTCTGGAGAACTCTGACTTGGTCTGCAGTCCAGCATCCGGCGTCCAGGATCACGAGGTAGCCAAGAGACAGTGAGCACGTACTCATCTCAGGTCTTAAGGGGTCCCGTCTCGGCCACACCCCGGGCAGGGGCAGGTACCTAGCAGTTACGTGCTGCCTAGTAGGGGCGGTGTTTCAGGGGTGAAGCCCTATAGGTTCGATCCATTTCTAGTGCCTCCGTATTGTTTATCACAATGGTTACACTAATCCTTACTCCCACCAGCAGTGTGGAAGAGTTCGTTTTCTCTACGTCCTTCCCAGTCGTCTTTCATCCCTCAGAAGTAATTCTGAATGAAGTGTTACGAAGACTAGGGAGATTTCTTACAGTCTTCAGTAGAAAATATAAATATAATAAAGATAAAGAATTATTGGTAACAGCCATTGAATTGACTTTTTCACTTATATATTAGAGAGCTTTTATCCATTTTCTTTCTATTTAAGAAAATTACGTGTGTGGGGGTGTTCTGCCTGCATGTATATCTGTGCACCACATGAATGCTAAACTCTGGGAGGCCAGAAAAGGGTGTCAGATCGCCTGGAACTGAAGTTACAGATTATCATGAGCTGCAGTGTGCGTGCCGGGATCTGCAAGGGCAGCCAGTGTTCTTGACTATGGAGCGTCTCCAGCCCCAGCCTTTCCCTCTACTGTATCCTCATTACATTTATGGGCGTGGGGGTGGGGGGTACTAAACCAAGATGCACAGGTGGAGTCTGGAGCAGATCACAGGAGTTGGCCCTCTCCTTTTACCTTGTTGGTCCAGGGATCATGCTGAGCTTGTTAGGTGGTGGCAAGCTCCGTTACCCTCTGATGTATCTCTCTGGCCCTCTTGGAGAACTTTTGAAAATCAACATTCTTTTTGGGATGACCTTAGATTTCTAGGAGAATGCAATACTAAAAGCAGTAAAAAAAAAAAAAAAAAAAAAACAAAAAAAAAAAACCATATTCTGGCCTTTACTCAAATTCAAGTATTGTTAACATTGTATTCTTTTTAGAAGTACTGCTGCTGTTGTGTGTCTCTGTCTACCTGTGTAGCTACGTAATTCTATGTCTGAGTCACTGAGACAAGTTACAGCCATGGCTTCGTGCCTCTAAGTACTTTAGCATGCATTTCCTAAGACTAAGAATATTCTTTTACATTCTGCAATTTACTTACAAATTTTTATTCTCTTTAGAGCTGTGGCATAGATTGCCATAATTTAAGTAGCTCTCTTGATACAAGCTTTGTGTTTGGGGAAAAAGGCTAGAGAAAATGTCTACAGTAGGAAAATTGATAATTGATAAGACATGTTAAGTTTGTATTGACTGTATTAACAAATGTTGAAATAAATAGGCTGCAGCTACAAGGACCAGGGGTGGGTCTAAGAAACATGTAGACTCAGGTAAGTCTATATAAAAGGGTCTCATCTTTTAGTATAAGTTACTGGTGATTCACATTCAGGATACCAGGAAACTCCCTCCAGTGGACAGAGGGCTGGGTGGGGAAGGCGCGTCCTGGGGTACATCCATAGCAGTGAGGTCCTTAGTTCCTGAGCAGGTAGAGGTGCATAGGTATTCACTTTCCTGTCTTACTTCAAGCTGCAAATGTGTTCTTGTGTGTTTCTCAAAAGTTTAAGGGTAGTTCAAGGATGCTGTCTAAGTGGGGTCCCTGAAAGAGAGGCCGTGGGCAGCTTATGGTTTAAGGATGTTTCTGTGCCTTCTATATCCGGCTGTGAAGCATAAATGCTTTGTGACTTCGGACCATATTTGCTGGTTCAGTCCACAAGAACTGTGTGCATGGAAGCGCTTAGTCTGTGTGTTGAGCAAATGATAAGAAACCAATATGAAACAAAATATATTTAAACATTTTGCTCTGGGGAGATTCAAATTGATTTGCTGAAGTTTTTACTTTTCTACCCAAACCAGAAGTTTCCATCTGCTTCCGACATAATCATTGTGTAATACTTTAGAAGTTCATTACATAGTAATATTTAGTTTTAAAAAAAGAATTTGGGCTGGGGAGATGGTTCACTGGTTAAGAATATTAGCTGCTCTTCCAGAAGACCGGGGTTCAATTCCCAGCACCCACATGGTAGCTCAGAACTGTCTGGAACTCCGGTTCAGGGGATCTGACACCCTCACACAGACATACATGCAGGCAAAAAACGCCAATGCACATAAAATAGAAATAAAACAAGAATTGTATTAAGTTTGTGTAGTAAGTACCTGAGGTGTATAACTCCTGTTTATAACAGTAAGAATCATGGGCGTGTCAGTATCAGCTGTGAGATACATCATTTTACCAGTGTGAGCTCCTTGCCAGCCCTCACCAGTCCTCACCAGTCCTCACCAGCCCTCACCAGCCCTCATCAGCCCTCAAGCCAGCCCTCACCAGCCCTCGCCAGCCCTCGCCAGCCCTCGCCAGCCCTCGCCAGCCCTCGCCAGCCCTCACCAGCCCTCACCAGCCCTCACCAGCCCTCAAGCCAGCTGTGCTCAGGAAGGGTGTCCATGTGGGGACATTTATATTGCTTTTAAGAGAGCCATACTTCACTGCCAAGTGAAACTGGTGATTTCATGTGGATTATCTGTGATTTAGTTTGATCCTGAGCTACTACACCCCAGTACCCACTGTGCTCAAAGGTTCTCCTCCCTGCACTACCCGGGGAAGAGAGTAGGAACTTGCTCTGCACTTGATACTGACAGGCATAAATCTGCTGCAGAGAAATAGTCACTCCACTCCTGCAGCATCAGCTCCAAGTGGGGATTATCTGCTCCTCTGGACACGAGCTCTTAATCTCCTTTAGTAAGAGGTTGTGACATTGGATGCAACAGTCAGCACAACCCAAAAGTTGTCCCCAGCTCCGATCCTGGGGCCAGAACAAGTCACCATCTCCTGGAGGTGGCAAGTCCTCCCTGATTGTCAGTTCCTAATTTCGTAGTTTCTTACAGGGCTTAGATTTACCTGTGCAAAAGTTTGTGAGAAGCTGTTACCCCAAGGCTGCACTCCATACACGCACCACATTCACCACAATGACATGATGAACGTAAGAAGTACCTTTTGTTACTGCACAGTACATGTGTAACCATTAATATCTAATAACTAGCAGTCTAAATAGCCTGGTGAGCTTTTTGAATCATGATGTATGTGGAATTCATTTTATCCTTTCTCCATAAAGAATCCATGCTGCAATGCTTTTTTATTGTGATGATTCCTTGTCAGCGCTCTTGGGACGGAAGTCTTGTAATAAACTTGGATTTACAGGTGCATGCAGTGCTGGCTGGCTGCTTCTTAGCTGGAGTTCAGCTTCACGGCAGCAGCAGGCAGGGTGCGGCCGCACTCCTTAATAGCTGAGCAGGAAGTCGGCTCTGATGGGGTATTGTAATCTGCTTTATCACAGAAGCCTGCTGTTGTGAAACAGAAACTCCAGCTTGTCCTCGCCTGTCCTAAAGCATTGCTTCATGAAGGGAAATAAACTCACCGGAATATTTGTGAAATTCAATTAAAATGCTTTCCCAAGCACTCCATTTTTAAATGCGTGCTGGGACAATTTATGACAGCCTTGTGGTCTTATAGAACACATGAATCGGGTGATTCCCTCACTTGTAACCGAGGGAACCTGTGTCACTCTGGAAGCCCGTGTCAGATCTGTGTCGGGTGGAGTGGAGGCCTCTCTGCTCAAGAGAAGGGGACGCAGTGTTTGTTTAATGCACAGGCAGCTTTCCTTCACGGTGTGCTCTGCCTCTGTTCACAAAAGTGCATTCACGCCACTCTGTATGATGAAACCTTTCAGTGGAAACGGCTTTTCACTAACAAAGGGAGCATTTTCTTCCCCTCTCTGTCTTAGCTTTCCCCTCGAAGTCTTGGCTTCTTGAGCAGCCGCACTTCCACCAGAAGTGACAGAAGGTGTGACTGTGCTCAGAGATGGCCCTGAAGATAATGGCGCTGGGGTTTGTGTGGGCTCTGGGGACTGGCTTTCTTCTGGGTGTTGTTCTAGTTCTGTTATTTCAAGAGGTTTGGCATGCCTTAAGAACCCCCGGGGCAACCACCCCACCGAAAAGGGCTTGAAAAACTCTTTTTGAATCTTTGCTGGAGGAGAGCCGCTTCCTCCCATTAGCTGGGTCAGTTCTCAGGAGGGCCCTCTGCCCGGGAGCATCAGGAAACTCACTTAGACAGGAGGAATGGAGGGGACCGAAGAGTGCTGAGTGGGTTGTTTCTCGAACGCAGGCCAAGAGAGTTTCAGTGTGTGAGTTGGGCAGTCTGCCGAGCAGGGGGTGTGCACATTTCAGTGTCTTACTTCCTGTGAGCTCCTTTTCTGAGTTGTGACTTCCAGCCCCACGTGGGCAGTCTTCATGCTGTGCCTGTTTACTTAATTAACTTGAGGATAACATGTCTGCATCCTTCCCGATTCACTCTTCACTCAAGGTTCTGGACGTGGTGCTGCTTCTGAAGCAGCATTTGCTTCTAGCAAAGCTCTCTCAGGTCTTGTGGTAGAGTTAATCTGAGCACCTAGTCCTCTTCAGGGGCACCCTGTCCACACAACAGGAAAGTCATTAGTGGAGCCGAAACGTTGGACCTAGCCATACTGGCCTCCGTTAGAAACAGGATGATGACCAACAGGCAGGCAGGCAGGTTCTTTTGGGCTGTGATTCTTGTACATATTTATAAATAGATACTAGATAGTGTACATGTCCAGCCGCTGTCCTTGGCAGGTTTTCTAAGTCTTCCTCTCAAGAGTTAGCTGTTTTGTCATTGCTCATTAGACTCGGCAAGTGGGGATAAAAAGGACAGCAGAGTCCTTCTGAAGCCCGCATGCGCTGTTCTGAGTCCTGACAGCAGGGTCCTGAAGTCTGCATGCGCTGTTCTGAGTCCTGACAGCAGCATGTCTCCTTCCAGACAAGCAGAGAGAGAAGATGTGGTCGATGCATGCTCAGCCAAACCCACTGAGTGGCTCTGTGCCATGATGATTCATTCTGTTGGAGCAATCTCACACCCTTTGTGAAACTAGGTCCCTTTTGGTGGAGGGGAGAAAAAGACTCCTCCGGAGCTGTCAGTCACGGCCTAAGCAGCACTTAGGACTTGGTGGATCAGGGTTAATGCACCCCGTCCTCAGACCTTCCTGCAGACCTGCTCACCCCCACTCAGTAAGTCACGTGTGCCCCTTGAGTGTGCTTGTGCAGTCTGTGTTAGAATAAGAATCTGGAGTTGGGGATGTAGCTCAGTGGTAGAGCGCTTGCCTAGCAAGCGCAAGGCCCTGGGTTTGGTCCTCAGCTCTGGAAAAAAAACAAAAGAATCTGACAGTGCAGAATCTGCCTGAGGGAGGTGAGCCAAATGTGTGGCCACAGGTGTGCTCGGCTCCCTGGCCCCACTCCTCCCCGGGGAGCACTACTGCTAGACAGCATAGAGGCCAGCCTGGATCTTAAACATCACTGGAATGTGTGTGCCCGCTTCTCAAAGAAAAACCAGCTGAGGGTTTCCGCCACCGCAGAAGGGAAACAAGGATGGAGGCCACCGTGTCTGTGCATTGGTCCTCACCACACACACTGGCTGTTGTCCTCCCTGGGGATCCACTGGAGTGCCTCCAACTTTAGTTAGCATAAGACTATGGCCCACACCTGTTAAGGATGAGGCAGGAGAATTGTGAGATCTGGGACAAGCTTGAGCTTTTTAGTGAGAGACACTGCCTCAAAAAAAGGAAAAAAAAAGAAAGAAAAAGAAAAGAAAATTAGCTGGGTGGTGGTGGTGGTGGTGGTGGTGCACACCTTTAATCCCAGCACTCAGGAGGCAGAGGCAGGCGGATCTCTGTGAGTTTTGAGGCCAGCCTGGTCTAGAGAGCGAGATCCAGGACAGCCAGGGGTACACAGAGAAACCCTGTCTTCAAAACAAAACAAAACAAAAAATGAAACATAATAAATTCTGAAGTGGTTGTTTAGCCTGTAGGCTCGACCCAGATGGACTCAGGCAGGAGATCTAGTTATGCGATCTAAGCAGATGCCTGCGTAATAAGCATCCTGGTGGAGGTGCTGCGATGCACCGAGCGCAGAATCTTATCTCTCGTCTGCCCTTCCCTTGTAGTCCCCACGGGGCCACAGTGAGTTCGAGGTAGGAGTTGGACTAATGAGCAGATAACCCAGGGGTCAGTGGGAAGCAAAATGCAACCGCGCCTTACTAAACAAGCTGAGCTCTGAGCAGGATCCCCAAACTCCTGCTCTGGGGTCCCTGAAGCTCCTGTGTTAGTACACTGTGGACTCCACTTATCTAGTGAGAACATGCTACACATACCTGTAGCTCCCCTTGGGCGTGTTCTGCAGTCTCACCTGGATGTTCATGGTAATTACATGCTGCCTATCTGAGCCTGAGAACCTTGTGGATGTCAGGGACTGACTGCCCTCTCTGGGCTAAGGGCAGTAGGATAGAGGCAAAAGCGTTCCTTTTCTAAAACCAGGCCAGGGAGCAGTATGGGACCCCAGATTGACCTGGCTTAATTGTACTGTCACTGGGGCTGTGGTGTGTGTCCATGGTCAAGCCAAACCCTGCCTCACTGACACCCTCCCCTGGGACAGGAGTGGGGCTCAGTGGTGTCATAATAATTCTCACCTCGTTTGAGGCACTGAAGGAAAGTCCCTTCATCCTACTCTGGGCTCCGTGAATGATGATCAGATGCACGGGCAGAGGACTCAACGCAGCATCTGCAGCCACGCTTCCCTTCCTTCAGTATGCCACAGGCTAGCGGTTGGTTTGAACTCCACCAAAGTGTGTTTCCTTCCACTGCTCACAGAAGACCGTGGTGACCGTGGAGTAGTATAGATTGTATACGTGTTCGTCGTGAAAAAGTGTCGTGGCAGTTCTAACCTAAGGAGCACTGTTGGTTGCATGTGAGAGGCAGCAAACGAGAGTTTGGGATATTTCAACACGTGGGAGAGCTGTATATGTAGAAACGCTAACCAGGCTGTCGGGGTGAAAACCCAGTGCTGAAAACTTGGCTGTGCCCAAGATGGCTGAGAGGAAAGCCCACATTTGAGTTGTGACCTTTGAGACAGGGTTTCTTTCTCTGTGTAGCCCTGGCTGTCCTGAAAAAGCTCTCTGTGAACCAGGCTGGCCTTGAACTCAGAGATCTGCCTGCCTCTGCCCCGGGTGCTATAGTGTTGGAAGTAAAGGCCTCAGCCACCACTGCCCAACAGGTTGTGACTTTTTCTTGGATGTTTTGGGGTGTGTGTGTGTGTGTGTGTGCACAGTGTCTCACTGTAGCCTTGGCTGGCCTGGAGCCTGTGTAGATCAGGCTGGCTTTGATCTCACAGGGATTTGCCTGCCTTTGCCTACTGAGCGCTGAGATGAAGATTGTGTGCCACCACCTCTGTGTGTCACCCCCCGTGTGCCACCACCCGTGTGTTACCACCCCCGTGTGCCACACCCCCGTGTGCCACCACCTCTGTGTGCCACCCCCCGTGTGCCACCAGCCCTGTGTGCCACCCCCCGTGTGCCACACCCCCGTGTGCCACTACCCCTGTGTGCCACCAGCCCTGTGTGCCACCCCCCGTGTGTCACACCCCTGTGTGCCACCACCCTGGGTGCCACCAGCCCTGGGTGCCACCAGCCTTGGCTTTGTTGTTGTCTTCAGTGCGGTATCCTGTATTTCTGAAATTTATGATCACTATTAGTTTTATAATGAAACTTAAATGATGCTGAAATCCAGTTGTAATTTAGACACGTCGTGATGATGAAAGGCTGCCCTAAAGAATAAACGGAGTGATATTGTATACCTTTAGTCATCTTTAAAAACGTTTTTGGTCATTCATACATTTAAAAATAGGCTCTGTTTAAAAATAAATTTTCCCAAGACTGGTAGCTCACATCTGTAATCCTAAAACTTGGTGGGTAGAGGCAGGGGGATCACATGTTTGAAGCCAGCCTGAGCTACATAGTGGGTTTTAGACCAGCTTGGGCTGCAAAGCAAATCTGAGAGCCAAGGTAATACTTAAATAGGAGAATTTTAAAGTGAAATCTAAAATGCCAGCTTGAGATTAGAAAAATTAGAACTTAAGTGTTAGTATAAATGAGTAGATTTACATGGTAAGTAATTATTTTCTCCTCTTTTTATATTTGAAAAGATGGTGGCCAATTCATGACGAGCTGTTTAGGTTGATGGATCAGCTCTCTGTGTGGCAGTTTTGAAAACATACTTAGTGGTATTAGCCTACCAAATTGCTGCTCATTAGCGACCTGTTTGTCAGGAATTTGTCGTCTATTAAATCACTTTTTTTTGGGTGAGGTGATTATTTTTCTAAGGGGCTGTGTACTGCTCTAGTGTTTTGCTTGAAGGTAAAAAGTACTTACTTATGTCTCCTCCTTGCCTTATTTAAAAGGATTAGGAGCTGCCATAAATCCTGTCAGTGATGCTAAATTGTCTTAACTTCAAAGATAGTCTAGGCTCTGTGCAGAGAGAGACAGAGTTCTAAATGAATTATTTTTTTTTTTAAGGAAACAGACACTTTCCCCCTAAAGATTGATGAGAATTTGTGTTTTTTTCTCTTTTAAATCGGCAAATTAGAATACAGTTAATTGTATTTTAGCATATTGTAGAATTACTTTATCTCAACATTAGAAAGGTTTTAAAAGAACACATTGCCACCTTGAGTTGGGAGCAGCTCGCTCTGTGCTCCTCAGCTGTAGAGTAACCCTGTGTGGACAGCAGCGCACAGACTAGAAGGCGTCCTGCTCCTCCCAAGATTCATGAGCCTAGATAGTGAAACCGTGTTAAAATAAGTACACGACAGAGATGCCTGTGCATCACGAAAAGTCAGATCAGCATAGGATGAAGTCTAGACGCCAGCACACAGTTGCTTCCTGTGGCACGCTCACTCCTGAACCCTTTTATAAAGAAATAGTAATTCCGTCAGTCGGCTCCCAAAAGTCTCGACTCAATGGCAGGGCTTTCTAAACAACTCCGTTTCCCTGACTGAGCTCCACTGGGGAGCGAGGGTTTCCGTTACTGAGGGAGAAGGTTTGAATGGTTAGCCCACTGAAAGTAGAAAGACTGGAGACGGAGGAGTGGCTAGCTCAGTGGCAGGACATGTGTCCCCCCCCCCAACCCCGGAAAAAAGAGGAAGCAGTGGAGTACCTGCTCGGGGAAGTGCTGGCTTGGAAGCCAGGCACCTCCCACTGGGGATTTTGTGGGTTTCCTGTGCTACTGTCCTTAGTTGGACAGTTTCCCCGCGAAGCTGATGCAGAGCAGTTTGCCCAGATGGTACTGTCTGGCCTCCTCCCCCTTCTCATTTTCACAGCGGTAAACTGACATCTGGGAAATGCACATGTCATAAACGTGTGCAACACAGTGGGTTTTCACAGTCATGCCTTCAGCCTCCAGCATCTGCCCCGGGTTCCTCTCGCTAGCCATGAGCCGGCCCTCCCTGGAGCTATCCTCATGTACCTGCACGAGACTAGGTCCTGGACTGTTGAGCCCTGTTCTTTTTACACACTGCGTCCTCTCTCACATCTGGCATCTTTCTTTGAACTTTATATTTTGAAAACTCACATTGTTGCATGTAGAGTATGCATTTTATTGCTGGTTCTTGTTGCATTGTGAGATACCAAGATCTACTCACCTGTCCCAGCCCCGACAGACATTCATGTTGTTTCCTGCTTGGACTTTTACAAACAGTGTTGTTATACAATGTCTAGTATGTGTATCCCAACAGGCTTGCAACATTTCTGTCAAGGATAGCCTTAGCACATTCCCCACTGTAACGAAAACCTCGATTTTCCTGAAATCCCATGAGACACTGTTCATATCACTAGGCACGTTCATAAGCTTCATGTGGACAAATGATATGCATAAAAACCAAGGGCAGAATGTGTTCTCTAGAAAACTCCAGACTTCTCTAAAATTTCAAAGAAGATTATACATGCCTTTATGTGAAGAGCTGTAGTATGAAGTTGTGCTGCAGATTTTTAACTTGTAGACTTAGAGGATGGTGTTATTGCCCTCATGGGATCATGAATGTTAGGTCACTGTGGGCACTCCTGTCTGTGTGATTTGACAATGAATGGGAAAATACGGGAAAGGAGGGTTGTGTGTTAGAGCAGTTAAGACCATGCTGTGACTCAAGCTGATTGATTGATTGATTAATTGATTAATTGATTGATTGATGATACTGGGAATTGAACCTACAGCCTTGCTAATGCCACTGAATTGTATTTTCGCCCAGTGCATCTTCAGCTGAGTCTCGATTTTCTTTTTCCTCCATATCTAAGGCAGGAAGTAATGATTTCACTAGATCATGAGCAAGGCAGAATGGAGTCTATGAGCCAGGTAGAACTGTGTGGCATTTTAGCTTAGTGTAATGATTGTTTAAAATGGCCAGATGTGAATAGTAAGGATTTATGAGTATTCACCTTTCATATTTTTCTCCATATTCTAAATTGTATTTAATGAATGCATAATACTTTCATGTGTGACTGGCTCTCACTATGTAGCCTTGGCTGGCCTGGAGCTCACTGTGTAGACAAAGCTGGCCTTGAACTCCAGAGATACGCTTTCCTCTGCTCTCCAAGTGCTGAGGTTAAAGGTGTGCACTGCCGTGCCCAAGTCTAATAAATACACAATGTTTTTATAGCGTTTGTTTATTTGATGATCTTGTCGGGGGAGGTACAGGTACCCAAGTGCACATGCTGTGTGGTATATACGGACCTCAGAGGGACACTTGTCAAAGCCAGTTCTCTCCCTCCACCGTGTGGGCCCAGGGGTTGACTCAGTTCCTCGGGCTTGGTAGCGAGCACTTATACCCACTGAGCCATCCTACCAACCCACACACTGCTTTAAAAGATTGATTTATTCGTGTGTATGTATGTGCATGCAGGTTCCCGTGGAGACCCGTGGAGGGTGTGGCTTTCTGGAGCTGGAGCTCTCTGATGCAGGTGCTGGGAACTGATCTTGGGTCCTCTGCAAGAGCAGCTAATGCAGGCCGGGCGGTGGTGGCGCAGGCCTTTAATCCCAGCACTCGGGAGGCAGAGGCAGGCGGATCTCTGTGAGTTGGAGGTCAGCCTGGTCTGCAAAGTGAGTTCCAGGAAAGGCGCAAAGCTACACAGAGAAACCCTGTCTTGAAACAACAACAACAACAAAAAGAGCAGCTAGTGCTCTTAACTGCTGAGCCATCCCTCTGGCTGCCCTCCTACCCCACAGATTAATTTTAAGTCAGAAAATACCTTTAAAATAATTTTAAGAAAATACTTTTGTTTTATTTATTTATGTATTTATTTATTTATTTGAAACAGGGTTTCTCTGTGTAGCTCTGACTGTCCTGGAACTCACTCTGTAGACCAGACTGGCCTGGAACCCAGAGATCCACCTGCTTCTGCCTCCCAAGTTCTGGGATTAAAGGCGTGTGCCACCACCGCCTGGCCCGAAGAAAATATTTTTTAAAATGCTTTTAAAATAATTTATGTTGCAAGAATTACTGCCCTGATTATGTCTTTTTAAAATTTCAGTCTTGGCCTGACTATGGAGACATCTATAAAAATATGATTGAAGTCGCCATATTTTTGGATTTGCCTCGTTTTCCAGATATAACTGAAGACTGCTACCTTCATCCCAACGTCTTGTGCATGAAGTACTTACTGGAACTCAATCTCCCTGGTGAGCGGCGGTGTGTGGGGGAGGAGGCTTTACTGAGTTCCTGAAGCAGAACAGAAGGCCTTTCAGCTGCAGCTACTCAAGCCACCTGAGGGAGTCCATAGTGACAGGAACTTAATTCAGATGCTTCCTTAATTTAATTCAGACCGTCTAACTGGTTAAAGGGACAATGCTCAGAAACAGAGTTCTCTTTCTGTGTGACTTACACTTGGGAGAACTTGCGGCTTCCGTGGCAAGTTGACTGAGTGCAGGTAAAGCAGCAAGTGTCTCTGTGGGCCCTGGTGTCCTGCGTGGAAGAGCCACACTCTCTTCACCTGAGAGCGTGAGGACTGCATAACGAACTCTAATCCAGAACAAAAATACAGGCCGAATGTGATGTCAGCCCTTGAGAGGTTGGGGGAAGAGCTCAGGGCTGGACTGAGCCAGCAGGGGGACCCTGATTCAGAACACAGCCTGCTAACATTGCAAGTTCCAGTCCCCAGAGGCACAGAGAACAGTGTGGACAGCCCAGTGAGCTCTTCAGGGCAGTGAGGCCTGATGAGCGTCTCAGCCGTCTCATGCAGACCACGTGCCAGGCAACCCGGATGCGGCCTGGGGCGCGAGGCCCCCCGCATTTCATACCGGACTAGAAAGACAAGAAGGCTTGGACTTCTGCTGTCTGTCCGGTTGGATTTTTTTTTTTGGGGGGGGGGTGCAGGAGGGGTTGAGACAGGGCCTGTCTATGTCGTCTTGGCCTGGAGCTCCCTATGTAGACCAGGCTGGCCTAGAACTCACGAGATCCTTCTGCCTCTGCCTTTGCTGGGACTGTAGGTGTCAGTCACCGTGCGCAGCCTCGGAGTGACTGTTGCTGAGTTACCGCACTCACGTCACTTCCCTTCTCCTGCTTTATTGAGGTGGCCTGTGTTGGGTTCCTAGTGTAGCAGGTGAGGGGAAGCAGCAGTTCGGATTACGGTGGGACAGTCTCTGTGTGTTGGCATTCACATTACAAACCATCCCTCCATGAAGGAAGGCTTGGGGGAACCACCTTACCTCGGGAAGCCTGCTGGTGTTACCCAGGTCTTCTGAGAAGCCATTGGTATAGCCACAACCTGTGACGTGAAAACCAGCCCAGAGAGGCTGGTGATACGAAATGGGGGAAGAACTGTGGAGGTGAGGGGACCAGAGAGCTGTGCAAACAGAGGCAGGTGACGACCGTGCAGACTTTGGGAAAATTGAGACCCACTGGGGCCGGGAGCCGACAGTTTTCATGAGTTCTTGATCAGGAGTATGAGCTGATGGTTTCACCTTCACTGGGATGAGCAGATGGGAGCCCGGCTCATGAGGGAGCTAGGGACAGTCCGTAATGGAGAGGACAGATGGGGATGGGGATCAGTCAGCACTGACCCAGGTGCTTTAGGCAGGTTAGTCCACGTCACATTCATAACTAGAAGACAGTGTCGTGGCTCAGGTCGGGTAAGGCGTCTGAGGTCACACAAACCTAGTAAGGGGTCGGGTTCCACAGTCCGCTTTTCCCCTGTGCCGTCTGCTCTGTGCAGGGAGTGAGGTCAGTGGACAGAGACCCGTGTCGATTCTGTGAGCTCCTACATGCTTCTCTTCAGAGGCTGTTTACTTCAGTTAGGAGGGCTGTGGTGCACCTGTTATATGTAGGTTAGTGAGGAGTTTGCTTAGTAACTGGGAACTTTCAGAGGATCTCATCTGTATAACCACATTTAATCTCACTTTATTCTCTCATAACCCACTTCACAAATGAGGCTGTGGCTGGGTCTGGTGGTTCGTGCCTGTAATCCCAATCCTAAACTACAAAGCCAAACCCTGTCCTTTAAGAAAAAAAAAAAGGTGAGGAAGCTGAGGCTGTGTGACTCTGATCATGTGGCTCCTGATTGGGAAGGTCCTAGGGTTTCAGGTTTTAAGTCTCATGTTATGTGGCTTTCATGCTGTCGATACGGCCTGTGCTGAATCACAGCATATAGCTGAGAGCTTGTGAGCCTCCACGGCTCACCATGGCACCCAACAGCCATATGCTGCCTGGAGGTCCGTTCCTCACACACAGGTAAGTGTCCCCTGCTGTAGAGACACAGGCAAGGCACATGTATGGGGCAGCACAAAGCTGGTACGTACCTGTCTGCTATGAGACCCAAATGTGCCCCACGCATAAATGTTTCAGGAAGTCAAGTAGGTCTTGCCAGGATTCACCCATTGCTATTTCTACACTGGCCTCATCTTTTAGTATTTTATCAAATATTGCTCTCCAAATTCCTGCATGGCATCATGTTTTAAATAAAAGGTTTCTGGGTAAGGTGTTGCAAGCCTATAATCCCAGCCTCCATTCCAGAGACTAAGGCATTAGAGTCATTGAGTTTGAGGCCAATCTGAGTTATATAGCAAGCTCCTGCCTTACTAACAAAGCAGATGTGTACAGATAGTTCATGAACATGCACGTTACTGTGGCCTGCTGAGCCAGGTAATGTAACCTGTGTTTGACGGTTTTGTTTTCCAACAGACGAAATGCACAGCTTAACCTGCCAAGTGGTGAAGATGACTGGAATCGGAGAAGTTGATTTTCTGACGTTTGATCCTATAGCTAAAAAGAAAAGGACAGTTAGATACGATGTGCAGGCTGTGGCTGTCATCGTGGTCGCGTTGAAACTGCTCTTTTTGCTGGATGACAAGTTAGAGTGGTGAGCCCATGGCAGGTGGCTCTTTGTCACACTGACACCATTGCTTCTGCTAGTGACCCGATTGCGGGAACCCTGTGTTTCCTCCGCAGACTGTGGAGTCCGGTGTGCTGTGGCCACAGGCGGCCGGCCGGTCATGCCTGGTTCTGGGCTAGCAGCATTTCTCATCACCCCACACAGTTCTGATTTTTAAAACATCACATTATAAAGAACAATCTGGCACCGTATCAGGATGCCTTTAGGCCCCTGGCAGCACATCTCTCAGTTCACCCTCTTAGAAGTCCCAAGGATTGAAGGTCTCTGTCTTCTGCCAGGACAGTGACAGCCTCTCCAGCTTAGTGCTCTCTCCTCAGAAGTCAGCATTAGCTGTCCAAGCTGGGTGTGGCAGGGCACTCCTTTAATCCCAGCATTTAGGAGACAGAGACAGGCCTACACAGAGTTACACAGTGAGACCCTGTCTCAGAAAACCAAAATAAAGTAAAAAATGAAGTGTCCAGCCACATGCCATCCAAAGACGTCGCCTTGTGTCTCGTCTCCAGGTCTTACTCTGGTCTTGCTGAAGCGTATAACGAAAAACACAGAGAAGGTACGTGCATTTTGTGTCGGTCAGATTCAGAGTGGTTGTGAACGATGTGAGGACAGTGATGGACAGTCACACACACGCGTGTCCGTGTGTGCACTGGGCCTTGTGCTGTGCTTTCCGTCTGTAGAGCTCGCTGTGTTGTCTGTGGCTGCCAAGAAACGTGGGTGGTTTCTCTTGGGTCAGGACTCATCTGTTGTTAATTCTTGCTCGCTAGCCAGACCAGACCAGACCAGGAGCTTCTGCAGCAGCTTGGTTTCCGAGGTGCTTACCTTCGTATCCCCACAGCCCTCAGCCTCGCTCGGCAAGCGCCTCTCCATTCTCCCGTGAGGAGCAGCGTTATAGCACTCTTCTTCGGCCTGCTCCCCAGACCCCCTCACTGCACACCCACTCACTCCACACCCACTCACTCCACACCCACTCATCCACACCCACTCACTGCACACCCACTCACTCCACACCCACTCATCCACACCCACACACTGCACACCCACTCACTCCACACCCACTCATCCACACCCACACACTGCACACCCACTCACTCCACACCCACTCACTGCACACCCACTCATCCACACCCCCTCACTGCACACCCACTCACTCCACACCCCCTCACTGCACACCCACTCATCCACACCCCCTCACTGCACACCCACTCACTCCACACCCACTCATCCACACCCACACACTGCACACCCACTCACTCCACACCCACTCACTGCACACCCACTCATCCACACCCCCTCACTGCACACCCACTCACTCCACACCCACTCATCCACACCCACTCACTGCACACCCACTCACTCCACACCCTCTCACTCCACACCCACTCATCCACATCCACTCACTCCACACCCACTCACTGCACACCCACTCACTCTGCACCCCCACCCTTTTCCAGAGCCCGAGTTGATCCTGCCTACCACCATAGCTGCTGGCCAGACTCCCCCAGGATACTTAGCACATGGAATTATAACTGATGGCCTGAGTCTTATCTGTCCCTGCTAGACTGCCACTGTTTATAAACCCTTAGATGATTGGCTGGTGTGCACTTTGTAAGTGATAGACAGACAGACAGCTACTGTGGATTGAATGCAGGGTTTCATGCGTGGCTTGGCCAGCTCTTAGGCTGAACTGTACCCCTGCCTCTTTTTGCTTTTTTATTTTAAGACAAAGTCTGGCTAAACTGCCCATAGTTGGTTTATGTCGCTTTGTACGTGATTTATGATCCCCCTGCTTCAGCCTCCCAAGTAACTGGGTTACAGTCCAGTGCTGCCAGGTTCAGTTCATACTTGCTTTTTGAGAGTTTATCTTTGATGTGGAACAGAGTTACTAGCCCAAGAATGACTCAGTGCAGTTTTGTGTCTATATGAATACTTAAATTCAGGTGTGGCTTCTGTTTGTAGAAAGATTTTTGGTCATTAGTTTTAGGAGTTTGAGTTTAATACTCTCAGTTCATGCATTTTCCATTATATATGTGAAGTGAGACACTTCTTCCTGTCCAGTGCTCACAGTAACACGTACATAGGGTTGAACTAGACATTGTCTGATGCTCCTTCACTGCTAGAGGTGATGGCCAGTTATGTCGATGTGGCTAAGAGAGCGCTTTGACTTTCCCATCAACAGCACAAGGCTTGTGTATGTGCTCTCCACTGCCCTGGGTACCGCCCCTCTGTCCCCTTCACCCCTGCGTCCCCTTCACTCCTGTCTCGTGAGGAGCCTGGGGACCGAGAACTTGAGTTGACTCAACTCTCAGCTGTCCTCGGCCCTTCCGGTCCTTTGGGTGGCCTCCTCTCTGCTGTACGGCCTATGCGGCTGCACTGTTTGCTGAGACTGGCCAGTTGGAAAGATTTGTGTAGCAGCCTTCTCCAGGAGGCAGCAGAAAGCCTTTGAAGCCTAGGAGAAACTAAAAAGATTTCAGGATGGTCTCGTGGGGAGAGGGACAGGTGGCATGGAGCGCCAGTGTGGAGACTGTGGCTCTCTCCTGCTCTCCAAGAGCTGTCATGGGAATGTTGTACTTAGGAGTAACCTCAGGCCGGGCAGTGGTGGCGCACGCCTTTAATCCCAGCACTTGGGAGGCAGAGGCAGGCGGATCTTTGTGAGTTCGAGGCCAGCCTGGCCTACAGAGCGAGGTCCAGGAAAAGCGCAAAGCTACACAGAGAAACCCTGTCTCGGAAAACCTAAAAAAGAAAAAAAAAAAAAAAAGAAAGAAAGGAAGAAAGGAGTAACCTCAGGTGTGATAATGTGTTACTGTGATGGATGGATTCCACTACTAAGCACGGATTTCATCTCTTTCAGACAAGCCGCAGTTTGAGTTCAGAAAATGGTACCAAGTTATGAAGAAAACTTTTGATGAGAAAAGACGAAAATGGGAAGAAGCGAGGGCCAAGTATGTCCCCCACCTCTGCTTCTCCTGCCCGTGTCCCTGACCTCTGCCTCACCTGTCCCGTGTCCCCCACCTCTGCCTCACCTGCCCCGTGTCCACCTCTGCCTCACCTGTCCCGTGTCCCCCACCTCTGCCTCACCTGCCCCGTGTCCACCTCTGCCTCACCTGCCCCGTGTCCCCCACCTCTGCCTCACCTGCCCCGTGTCCACCTCTGCCTCACCTGCCCCGTGTCCCCCACCTCTGCCTCACCTGCCCCGTGTCCCCCACCTCTGCCTCACCTGCCCCGTGTCCCCCACCTCTGCCTCACCTGCCCCGTGTCCCCCACCTCTGCCTCACCTGCCCCGTGTCCCCCACCTCTGCCTCACCTGCCCCATGTCCACCTCTGCCTCACCTGCCCCGTGTCCCCCGCCTCTGCCTCACCTGCCCCGTGTCCCCCACCTCTGCCTCACCTGCCCCATGTCCACCTCTGCCTCACCTGCCCCGTGTCCCCCCCCTCTGCCTCACCTGCCCCGTGTCCACCTCAGTCCCTGCCTGTCCCATCTTTTGGGCATGTGGCCTGGGGTGGCAGGAATGCCTCCTTGATTGTGGTGGTAGCCACTTGTCTAGGTCTTCATTATCAGTGCACAAGAAATACCCATCTAGACCCAACTCCTAAGGAAAGCTTAGTAATGGGTGTTCCTGAGGACCTGACCGTATGGGGTCCTTGTTACACTTGTCACTTAAGAAAATAAATGATAATTTTAAGAAGACGTCTTAGAGAATCACACTCACCATAGAGCTAAATGACCAGCTCACTGTTGTGTTGTTTTTGTTTGTTTCAAGACAGGGTTTCTCCGTGTTGCTCTGCTGTCCTAGATCTCGCTCTGTAGCCCAGGCTGGCCTTGAACTCACAGAGATGTGCCTGCCTCTGCCTGCTGAGTGCTGGGATCAAAGGCACGCACCACCATGCCCAGCTAATTTGAATTTTTTTACTCTTTGAGAAAAATCTCAGTTCTTAAATTGGGTCAAGTGATATTTGTTACTTAATCCTAACATTACTAAAACAGTCTATGTGTACATATGTTTTTTTAGAAACATAAATATTTATTTGTAACAAAGGAATTTACGTACAGTGTTGAAAATCTACAACTTCTTGTTTTATTGACGTTTGCACTTCACCTTTTTAAACAGCCATTTCTAATCATTATTTTATACTGATATAGATATGTAAATACAACATTGAGTTCAGTGGTCCTTCAGCATTTTCCACTTAATTTTTTTTTTGTTTTGTTTTGTTTTTTTGTTTTTTTGTTTTTTGTTTTTTGTTTTTCGAGACAGGGTTTCTCCGTGTAGCTTTGCGCCTCTCCTGGAACTCACTTGGTAGCCCAGGCTGGCCTCGAACTCACAGAGATCCACCTGGCTCTGCCTCCCGAGTGCTGGGATTAAAGGCGTGCGCCACCACCGCCCAGCAATTTTTTTTTTTTTTTAACATAAAAACAGGTTATAGCCGGGCAGTGGTGGCACATGCCTTTAATCCCAGCACTCAGGAGGCAGAGGCAGGTAGATGTCTGTGAGTTCAAGGCCACCCTGGGCTACAGAGTGAGTTCCAGGAAAGGCACAAAGCTACACAGAGAAACCCTGTCTCAAAAAACCAAAAACAAACAAACAAAAAAAACCAGGTTATAATTCCAAAGTCCAGAGTTATTTGAAACTGGAAAATATTTTCTCTGTAGAAAATGGTAAAAATGATAACATTTCCCAATAAGCCTTTTTAAGCCAAATAATAGCTGAATTATACATATAAATATTGATTAGATTCTGGGATACAGAAGAAGCCTATCTTCATCTGTTCAGAGAGCGATGTTTTACTTAAGTTGTGTAAGTGAGATTCCCATTCATATTCCCCTTCACTGTTTGATTTACAGCAGACATTTTTCTATAGGCTGATCCATATTCCAAAAAGATTTTAGCCTCCCCTCCTGAAAGTACAGCCAGCATATCCTTTCATTAGCTTGATACAGTACAAATTCTTATTCTAATAGTGAAATGTTTCACTAAAGCTTGCCCAGTGATTGGGCAAAACCAAAACTTGTCGGGCAGTGGTGGCGCATGGCTTTAATCCCAGCACTCGGGAGGCAGAGCCAGGCGGATCTCTGTGAGTTCGAGGCCAGCCTGGGCTACCAAGTGAGTTCCAGGAAAGGCGCAAAGCTACACAGAGAAACCCTGTCTCAAAAAACCAAAAAAAACCAAAAAAACAAAAAAAAAAAACAAAAAAAACAAAAAAAACAAAACAAAACCCACAGTCATCCTAGGGTCCCTCCTGCTAGGTAGCCTCCCTGGATCTGTGGGTTGCAGTTTGATTGTCCTTTGCTTTATATCTAGTATCCACTTATGAGTGAGTACATACCATGCTTGTCCTTCTGAGTCTGAGTTACCTCACTCAGGATGATATTTTCTAGTTCCATCCAAGTTTCATGATGTACCACATTTTCTTAATCAATTCTTCAGTCGACGGGCATCTAGGTTGTTTCCAGGTTCTGGCTATTATGAATAGTGCTGCTGTGAACATAGTTGAGCATGTATCTTTGTGGTATGATTGAGCATTCCTTGGGTATATGCCCAAGAGTGGTATGGCTGGGTCTTGAGGTAGATCGATTGCCAGTTTTCTGAGAAACCGCCATACTGATTTCCATGGTGGTTATACAAGTTTGCACTCCCACCAACAGTAGAGGAGTGTTCCCCTTGCTCCACATCCTCTCCAACATAGACTGTCATTAGTGTTTTTGATCATAGTCATTCTGACAGGTGTAAGGTGATATCTCAGAGTCGTTTTGATTTGCATTTCTCTGATGACTAAGGATGTTGAGCATTTCTTTAATACATATGTTTTCTTAACTAACACTTAAGAATGAGGGGAGTTTTATAGGTAAATGGAGACATTTGTGTTTCTGGCTTTCTGCTCCTTAGTGTCTTTTCCAGAAAGTTCTGGTTGTTTCATGAGTACCTCTGAGCCAGGCACTTGGCCAAGAACTGGATATGCCACACCTAATGACTGCATAGGGTTTGTACAGTATAATTTGGTGGTTGTTTTTCTTGTTATTAAGACAGAATTTCATGTAACCCTGATTGGCCTCAAATTCACCATGTAGCTCAGGCTAGTCTTGAACTCCTAATTCTTCTACCTCTTGAGTATTGAGATTAGAGGGCTCTACCACCACTCCTGGCAGCACATTGCAAAACATATTATCTTTTTTTGTTTTTGTTTTGAGACGGTCTCACCACATAGTCCTGGCTGGTGTGGAACTCACCTCACCTCTACATTCTGAGCACTGGGATTAAAGGTGTGTGCAACCACCCTGCAGGCCTTGCAAATATGATGCAGATTACTCTTATAACAGCCCTGTAAGAGTAGGAAACAGGGTACAGATGCTAAATGTGTTTGTTGGCTTATTTATTCACCTATTCCATATTAACAAACACTTAAGTTGAATGCCTACTGTGAGCCCTAGAGGGCACAAAGGAGACGAGCCAGCCTCTGCCTTCCAGAACTTCCAGGGTCACTCGGGCTGCTGGACACTTGCAGAAGCAGACCAGACCCTCTGACCTCTGCTCTTATGGTGTCTTTATTTTTTTAGTGGCCTGCATCAGGGTGAATTTTTTTTATTGCAGTTTCTGGAAGTCTCCTACTTTAGGAAGCACAGGGAGGATGGACAGGAACTTAGAAACGTATCGATATCTGGTCTCACACCAGCAGCCCCTCCTGGGCAGTTTACTAACTGCCTGGACCAGAATTGGTTATGTCACTGTTCATTTGTGGTCACCAGTCACCTAAAGGAATGTAGATAGCACTACACTGTTCATATGTGGTCACCAGCACATACTAAAGGAATGTAGCCTATGCCCTGGGGTGGGGGTGGGGACCCTGTGGACCAGCTCAGCCCAGCACCCCTCTGCAATGAACACACCTGACTGGCCTTCCCTAGACAAGATCAGATTGCCTTGGCGAAGGGATGTTCTTAGGTCTGGCGTGCTAGAATTTGGATCCTTCCTTCTCACCAGGAAGAGGGTAGATTTCCTGGCACTGTGTGCCAGAGAGACTGGCACTGTCTATTTTGTATGAGTTTTCAAAATCAGATTTCTAAGGGCAGCCCTCCGTGATGAGCATTGGGGCGGAGGCAGGAGAACAGTAGTGAGGGTAAATAGCAAGGGAGTGTGTGGTGATGGAAATGTCTCTCCTGTATTCTGTATAATGGCTCCTGAAGGGTCCTTGTCTCCTACAAGGAGCATGACACTGGCCTGCTCTCACTGCCCGGTTCTCACTGCCAGGCTCTCACTGCCAGGCTCTCATGGGCGCTTCTGGATGGAAGCGCTGAGAGGCTGCAGACAAATGCCCAGAGCTCCTGAGCTCCGGGTCCTGCCTCCGTCTCTGGACTGGGTCTGGGCAGTCACCTCCCATTCTGCTCCACTTCTTTCCTGCCTTGTGTAGATATTCTTGGAAAACCGAAAGACCAATCTACCGGTCGCACATCGACAAGTCAGTCGCCTATAAGAGAAGAGGTGAGTGTGCTGGGTTCCCTGTGTACCAGGTGGCAGTACAGTTGGGAGCCCCAACCGTGTGCACATGGAAAGCCGGTGCATGAGCACGCTTCCCACTCGATGGGGATGTTCTCATGTCTGTCTCCTTCAAAGGAGACACCACATAGAAATCCACCTGTCTGCCTCTTCACAGCTGAGCTTAAGGGCCCAGCAGAATCTGAGATCATCCGTTTCTGTGACTGTGAGAGCTCTGTTGGGAAGCTTGCCCTGAGATCGTCTGGTGCTCTTTCTAAATCATTGTTAAGTAACTTCCTGAGGCCTCTCATGCAGCTCCAGCCTCACCTAATGCTACCCGCATGGTTTTGCAGTTATGAAACCAGCTGGTGTGAGTGTGCACTCAGGAGGCGGCTCCGGGGTTGGAGGCCAGATTGCCCCACCCCCACCCCAGAGGCTAAGAAACCAACACAAGTCCATTCTTACGAACTCCAGGCTTTCTTGTGAATTGACGTTTGCTTCTGCCTTCCATCTGCAGAAATGGTGAAGAATCTTCAAAAGCAGTTTAGTGCCCTGGTTGGTTCCATGCCTGTGGTGGAAAAGAAGGGCCTTTCCAGTTTTCAGTTCAACTGGACTGAGGAGGGCACTGATCACCCTTGTTTCCATGGCCATGGCCTCCAGGGACTCCTGATAAAGAAAGGCCAGTCCTTGATAACCAAGAACTCGCTGTATTGGCTCAGTACCCAGAGATTCTGCAAAAGGTACGCATGTTTTCAAAACTCCAGAAACTTGAGGCGTGATGAGATCTCCAGCTCTGCCTGAAGAGTGTTCCCTTCTTCTTTGAGGTTCTTATATACTCGTGCCATTTCCTACCTCCCCTTCTTCCTTCCAGACCTGTCCAAAACCCCTCCTTGCTGTCTTTCAGATTCACTGCCTTGCCCTTCTTTCATTGTTACATACATGTATGTGTGTGTGTGTGTGTGTGTGTGTGTGTGTGTGTGTGTATAATACATAAACACACCCTGCTCAGTCGTTAGAGTGTTCCTTATAGGTGCGTTTTCAGGCTGACCGTTGGCTGTTGGATAACCGATGGGTGTGCCCTTCGCTGGGGAAGACTGTTTCTCCTGTTCTCAGCGTTCCTTAGTTGTCTGTCGTTCTTGGTGTCGAGGCCTCATGGGCTCCTCTCCTCCCCATCCACTTTGGCATGTCTGTTGTCCTTGTTCAGCTTGAGTTTAGGCCGTCATGTTTGTGAGACTTTGTGGGTGTAGCTTCTGACGTTAGGAGACACACCTCATAGCAAACTCCTGGTCTTCCGTCTTACAGTCTCCCCGCCCCTCCTCTGCTGTGCGCCCTGAGCCTGAGGGGCAGGAGCGCTTTGTAGATGTGTCCATTAGGACTGGGCTCCGCACCTCTGCAATTTGATTGGTTGTGATTGTCTGGACTGGCCCCCATCTACTGCAAAGAGAAGTTTCCTCAATGAGGATGTGGGTGACACTTACTGTGGATGTAAGGATGGACACAGAGTGTAGTTAGTGCTGGTTTAGTAAAGTGGTGATTGTCGGTTTCTCATTCCTTAAAAAACAAACAAAAACCCCTCAGGAGTTTAGGGCACACATACACATGGGTCACACTGCTCAGAATGATGGCCAAGGGATGTGTGTTTACTTGTCTCTAAACATGACTACAGGCTAGACAAACCTTTCAGAAATCAAGATTGTTACAGCGAGCCCCCTCCCGTCTCCAGCTTAGCAATCATGGACACTGTGAAGAGTTTTCTCTTTCTATAATTAAGGAGCCTCAGCAAATTTTCCAAGCTTTCCTCCTAAATACAATCCTAAATACTGTTTTAACCATATCTACTGGCAAAGGGATTTGGGAGGTGATTAGTGGATGGATGCCAGAGTTTCTGAATTACTATTTAAAGATAATTTACCTTTTTTTCCTTCCCATTCTAGCTACTGCAAACATGTGACAACCTATGAAGAATCAAATTTTTCTCTGAGTTACCAGTTTATACTAAGCATCTTCTCGTTCTTACTAAGAGTAAAGACCTCTGTTCTCCATGAAGAAGTGAGCTTAATTGAAAAGAAACTTTTTGAAAAAAAGTACAATGAATTAAAAAAGAGATCAAGACCCAAGAAAGTAAGAAGACACTGAGAACCATACAGGTGCTTGCTTGGAAGGGTGCGCTATAGGATAGCGTCGGATCTTAGTGCCACGTTCCAGGGAATTGTGGGAAATACACTATTGTACACACATACATATTGACATGTGTCTTTATATGCATTGTAAAATAGATGAACTTTGAATTTTTTTCATAAAAGCTTTTTTCAGAAAATTAAAACATTATGTAAATGACCCCCGAACACTTGTATTCATTGGATTTTAAAGCTCAACTTTCTTTTTCTAAGATGAGAACACTAGCTATGTAGGGCAGATCTAGAACTCAATGTGCAGCTCAGGCTAGCCTGGAACTCACTATTGTAGCCCAGGCTGGCCTCAGTGCATTTCCATTTTGAATCAGGGATTATAAGTCTGCACGAATGTGATTGGCTTTGATTTTACTTCTTACATTAGATTATTCCTTACTCTTTGTAAAGTGAATCCCATACAGATCAAAGATCTAGACAACATAAGCATTCACTTCCTCATATGTGTAAGGATTCTAAGAAAACAGTATGGATGCTTCAATTCCTGGGATTGGGGAAGACCTGAGCCTATCTCAAACCCGGAAGCCTAAAGAAAAGATGAGCAGCATCACCATGACAAACAGCAAACTGGGGTGACGTATCTGAGCGTACACCGGGCAGAGGAACAGCATTTAATGTAGCAATGGTGCTGGCAGAGCAGCAGGTAAAGGACTAGGGAAATTCAAAGGCCGCGCTGAAAAGACATGATGCCCCCCCTCACTCACAGGGAAGAAATACGGATGAAATGCTCTTCTCCACACAGTAGACCGGCAGGTGTTTTAAAGAGGTGTGACACGCGGCCAGACCGTTGAAAGTTATTTTGCAGCAAACGCTGAGAACTGCCGTGTTCTGGTCACGAGCTGGGCACCAGGGGCACAGCATTGTACAAGCGGCTGCTTTAAGGCTCATCTGATGCAGTGAGCGGATAGTAGTCTGTCGTACGGGAATGAAACCAAGCAGGAACAAGTGGGGGGACTGGCGAGTGATAAGAAGGAGTACTCTACAGAGCACAGTTGAGGGACCTTCCAGAGAGGCGACACTGGAACAGAGAACAACTTGCATGAAGAACAGCAGAGGGAACAGGCTGTGTCACCTCATTCATCACAGAGGGACCCAGAACAGCGGCTGACAGACTCAAGAGCGGCCAGCTCCTGGGGGTGTCGGGTGACAGATGGGCGAGAGTGCGAGAGATGTTGGGACCCACGAGGTGGGCATGCCATTCAAGGCCAGGAGAAGAATTCTATCTCAAGTTCATCACGGGAACCTTTGGGGAAATATAAGCGGAAGCCTGAGGAAATCCTTTTTCTGTTTGCTGGTTTGGAAATCAGTAATGAAGCCTGTCCTTTTTAAACAGATGTTTTTTGGCATCTCTGGGGTGATCCGGTCGTCTCATTTTGGTCAGCTAATGTAGTTGTTTACACTGACGGAATTCCAGATGTTGGATCAACCTTGCATTCCTGGGATACCTCTCGCTTGGCCTTGATCTGTCCTCTGTTTTGTATATTAAGTGTTTTTAGATTTGTTTGAGACAACATTTGATAGCCTTGACTCAATTCTCCTGTCTCGGCCTCCTAAGCCAGCTGGGATTGAGGCATAGCTGATATGCTAAAATTCTGTTGATAAATCTTTGCTCTCTGTTCAAGAGGGACATTCTGGAGTCTTCTTTTGTATGGTCTTGGATTTTTTTTGAGATCTTATCATGTTTTAGTAATGGATCCGGCTTCCATCGATGGGACTGTGGCAGTCCTCAGCTCTGACCTAATCAGTAAGGAGTTAGATCCAAGATGGCCAGGCGGCACTAACGGTGGATGCCCTGACCCGGCTAGGCCTGGCAGTCAAGTGCACTGACCCTGAGGCACAGTGGCTCAAGGTCTGGAGCAGCACATGGCAGTCTCCGAAATGTAAAGGTTTTCAAAGCCAATGCAGCCCACTGCATTTTAATCGTACCAGTGGATTTTGACCTGGTTACCATTTTTTAGTACACAAACATGACCATGCGCACTGGTACAACTTGGACACTTCCTCTGCAGAATGCCCACACACTGCTGGCTATTCTTAGTGAACCCCCTCTGAAATACGTGTGTTCTTTGGTAGGCTGAGACTGGGCATTGCATTTCAAAGGCGTACCTCCCTGCGGCTCTGGCTCCCATGCACAGGAGCAGTAGGCATTACTCTGGGACTGCAGTGCTGGTTTCCAGTGGGTAAAGTGCCTCGTCCCCTCAAAGAGTGGTTTTGGGGGCCTCAGCAAGCCTGCCTGCCATTGACCTTGGAATGAAGGGGAGAGCCCAGGACCTGACACCTGGCGGCCAGCAAATGGTGAGTTCGACTGTAGAGTGCCTGTAATTCTTATCCCCACAGCCCAGCCTCATTCACTGGCACACACAGAAAGATACTGGGGAGGGGCACTGCACCCAGAAGACTGGGAACAGAATTTCCAAGCATGGCTGCTGTGAAAGTTGCATGAGGTGTTTGAATGCTACAGATAGTTAAGAGTAGAGATTTTTATCTTAAGTGTGTGGCTGGTGAGGGGTTTTATTGTTGTTTTTAACTTAAAATGCCTCTGGGGTGTTTTGTTGTTTTTTTGTTTTGTTTGTTTGTTTGTTTTGTCTAAACAAGGTTTCTCAGTGTAGCCCTAGCTGTTCTGGATCTTGCTCTGTAGACCAAGTTAGCCTTGAACTCACAGAGATCCGTCTGCCTCTGCCTCCCGAACGCTGAGATTAAAGGCATGTGCCACCACCACCTGGTCTCTCTGAGTTCCTGAAAGCCAAGTAGATTCACACAGCTCAGTCTCTTCGTGAAATGCACTCAAGGAGCTCTTAGTGTGTGTACAATTGCTAACACGCACGTGCCAGGCTGAGCTGCTAACACGCATGGCCAAGAAGACTCAGTACATGAAGAGCCCCTCATGTTGGCTCACCCGGCCTTTTGCTCTCCGGGACAATCATTTCCTTTTGGAACAACCAGTGCATGCCTTCCGAATCTTTTCGGGGAGCTGGGTGGCTTGTGAGTGCTCCCAAGGGAGTACCCCTTTCAAAGTCAAACTACCACTTAAATATAATGACCTTTTGTCGCCGTGGTTGTTCACGTTAATTGCATTAAGTGATTAAATTTTACCTCAAGTGGAAAGGATAGTTTCTTAATTTTAAAAACGCCCAGGATTGGGCTGGGACTGTGGCTTTGAGGTGGAGGTGCCTGCTGCACAAGCCTGAGGACCGGGTTCAGATCCCCAGCACCCAGGTAGAACAGCCTAGCTCGACAGCATTCAGTTGTCACTCTGGTGCTGGGTGGGAGCCTAGACAGGTGGATCCCCAGGGGTCACTGGCTGCCTGTCTATACACCCCAGGGGGAGGAAGGGAGGGAGGGAGGATGGAAGGGAGGGAGGGACAGATGGAGGAATGTCTTAGGAGGAAAACTAACCCCAAGGCTAAAGCATAAAAAGATGGAATTTGTTTCGTTTCCTCCTCTTGGAAATCCACACCCGAAGGAAAATCCTCTGGAAAGGCCCCTGCCTGTCGGATCACTGTGTTCTCTCCCTCCGTGCTCAGCACAGCCAACTCCTCTCCTCCAAAGCTGGGTCGGTTTTCCTTTGGTGGCGTGGTTTTTTAACTGTCCCCGTGTCTAGCTGCCATGCTTTGCACAAGGCAGTCCTGCATCAGAGGAAGGGGGCCCAGGTAAGACGTATCCCAGAGTCACCCAGCAGGAAGGACAGAGTGGACGGGATGCCCACTGCCTGCACGTGCTCCTTACGTCTCTGCCTTCCCAGGACCTGCAGCTGGGCACCTTCTCCCTGGGGCCTCACCCTGTCCCCTCCTCCCTGACTTTACTCCCTGACCCTTCTCTGGCACCTGGATACTCCTCTCTTCCAAGTGCTCAGCACCTACAGGGCATCCTACTTGGCACATTTAACATAGTTGGCTCGCCTGGGTCCTCTGGTCCAGGGTCGTTGCTGTGGCTCCTTGGAGAACTCTGTTGTTGGTGGATGCTCCAACCGTGGAATGACTCAGAGGGGACATCGCTAACTGCTCCTCACTGCATCGGTCACTCCAGGGCACTGGGCACTGAACAGACTCATTTGTGCCTTCTGAGGACTGGTTTTGAGTCACTTTGAGTTCTTAGAGAAGGAACTGGGCATTGTTTTCATTACCATCAAATAGCCGTCTCCTGCCTAGCGTTCCAAGGCCCCGCTCCTGAGACTCCTCAGCCTCTTCCCTGCCGTGAATGGCTCCCCATTATTTTATACTCCGCCCCTTAACTACTGTAACAAGGCTCTCCATATTTTACGAGTAGGAATATTGAGACACCAAGTTCATGGATTGCTCAGGGTCAAACAGAAAGCCAGAGAATCAAGATCTGATCCCAGGCATCCTGGCTTGGCTCTAGAGTTCCTGGGCTACATCCACTCACAGGGCTGCCTTTCTCAACTGGGGGTGGTATGGATGAGAACATTGCCCTCAATCAAAAGAAATCCTTAGACCCCATCGTCACCCCAAACCTGATCTCCCTCAGAGGTGTTCCCTGCCTCTCACTCACACCAGCTATGAATCTCTCCCCCTCCCTGCCTGTGGCACCGATCTGCATCCAGCCCTGACAGAGCCCCACGGGGTCACTGCCCAGCTCACACACTCTTGCCTCTCTTCTGGGGGGATTGCAAAACCTCCCTTCTCTCCAGGCATTTATCATTCCTCAGCCAGTAATTTTCCAAAAATAGATTTACTAGCACTCTGGGGCTCGAAGGCCTTTGATGGCTCCTTGCTGTCTAGAGGCCCAGTGCCTTGTCACTGGACCATGGCTCCTGTACTACTTCACATCTCCTGGCTCACATGCCCCCTCGGCTCAGACAAGCCATGACATCTCATTCCCCCAGGCTCTTGCCGGGCCTGGCATGGCTGTCAGGAATGTCCTCTCTCTTCTCGGAAGAACTTCTCTGCCCTGAGAACCCTGCTTAGATGCCATCTCCAGCCAGCCTTCCCCAGCTCAGTTCCCCAGGGAGAGTTCCCTGTTCCCAGCGCACACACCACGGTCAGTGAGTAAATGGCATTTGTGAAGTGGTAGTTCCCTAGAGAGCAACTGGAGAGTTGGGGTGGGGTCAGCTGTGCACACCTGGGTCCAGTGCCACAAGCCAGGTAGGTCAGTCAGCTCAGCATGTCGTCCCCATGGCCCTGAGGGCCCAGGAGACTTCGGGTTAAGAAACTTAAGACCTTGTATAAGAAGTGGAATCCCTAAGCATGCAGGCAGCATTCAAAGACAGGCACTGAGGACACAGCACACATCTAAGTACAAACGGACTCTCCATGGTTCTCGCTGTTCACCGTGCATCGCCCCAGAACTTCAGGACCATAGTCTCCCATCTCTGCTGGTCACGCTGGTGGTGCAAGTGAGCATCTCAGGCAAGAGCCCTAGCCCCGAGCTGTAGCTCTAGCTCTCTGTTTTCTTTCTATCTCAAAAAGGGTTTCCTACCTTGCCCAGGCTGGCCTTGAACTCCGGGTTAGCCTTGAACTCGTGCCTCCTGAGTAGCTGGGACCACAGTCCTTTGCCAACTGCTGGCCATCCCGTCAGCATTTTCATTATGCCGTCTGTAAGTGTGCTCAGCTTACTACACCCTCACTCACCTGGCTGGGGATGCTAAACGTGGCAGAGATCCGGTGTAAGACCCTGGGTTCCATTCTCAGAAACAGACAGCGCACGCTTTGGCTCGCGCTCTCTCTCTCTCTCTCTCTCTCTCTCTCTCTCTCTCTCTCTCTCTCTCTCTCTTCCCCCGCCCCTCGCTCTCGCTCTTGCACACGTGCACACATGTGCACACATCCCATTCACTCATTGCCTGGCCGTCTGCTGGTTTCATGCTGCAGAACCATCTGCTAACCCCACCATAGCTCAGAGCAGAGCAAAGATGAAGAAGCTATATACTGCTTGGAGGAGCTCTCAAGAGAGTTAAAGGAGGGGCTGGAGAGATGGTTCAGGGACTAAGAGCACCGGCTGCTCTTCCAGAGGACCGGGGTTCAATTACTACCACCCACATGGCAGCTCACAACGTTCTAGGGGATCTGACACCCTCTTCTAGCCTCTGTTGCCACCAGACACACTAGTGGTACACAGACATACATGCAAAACATCAGTACACCTAAAATGATCACATAATTTAAAAGTTTTTAAAAATAGGGTTGAAGGGTATCTAAGCTGCACATTGCTATGCGACCTCCCTGTTCCAAAGCAGCAGCGCCACACATGCTCACCCTTTGTTCAGACCAAGCACTATCTGCTCCTGGAGAGCTGTCACAAAATTCCCTTAACTGGCTCCTGCGTCTCCTTGCTAACGCTTATTGCAAAAATGCCCTTGATTTTCTCTCTTTCTCCAGCCTGTAGTTTTTATTCCAATTAGCACTACAGAGTCACTCAACATTCCAGACACTGGACTTGGTGGTTTTGTGGTTGAGAAAGGACATACAAAATATAGAGCAAAAATATGTGTCAGTGTAGGGAAATCACTGTAAGATCCGGGGCAGTGAGGCTTGAACTTTGAGCATGTGGTTCGACCCTTGCTTGTTCCCCAGGTACAAAGCAAGGTTGTCTCCCCTTCACTACGATGGATGTGATGCTCCAACAATTTTAAATAGGTATTTATTTTGTATCAAAGATCTCTTACCACTAGTTACCACTAGGACCACTCCTTCAAGGAGCAGATGTGGCCTTGTGAGCCAGCAAGCATGGTCTAGCCTCTCAGACCCCGCCTGGGTGTTTCCTTCAAGTGGCAGCGAATCCGATCGCTACACCTCTGCACTGTTAGTCACAGGTGAGAGGGCTTTCTCGAGGTGAAGGCCTGGGCTTCTGAGCCTAGGGCTTTCTGGTAGCTATGTTGCAACTGCCGAGCCCTTGCCGGAGCGATCAATTGACAGTGAAGCCACGGGAAAAGAATGTGAGGTATCCTGGTTCTTCCAGTTGCCAGCAAGCGGGTGCCGCCCCATCCCACTGAGCCGCTTCGGCCTCCATTCACAAACGGGAGCACAGCTGACTTCTTGGTGACTGGAGTCTGGATCGAGTCCCAGGTACCTGACAAGACTCATCAGGGATTACTAGACCTGGCAGTTGGCAGACAGGCTGGGGGAAGGGGACAAACTTTCAGCAAATGTGTTCATGACAACTGTCACAGTTGAAAGCAGAGCGTGTGGATGACAAGAATGGATACGCTCCTGAGAGCCCGTGGATCTCAGGATTTGAGAATCTGCTTAGGCTACCACCAAACTCCGTCTCCAAAGCCACATACTGTCACTAGAAAGTGCCAGCTACACCTCTGCCGTGTTCAATGTGTCCGGACTTCTCTACATTGGGCCATGGGTTAATCTCGGAATCTCGGGCAGAAACATCAAAACCTATTACAAAGTATGGGGTTCAAGACGCCGAAGCGCACATTCCATACTTACCAGCTTTGAGACTCTGGAACTAATTATCTCTCTACAGCAACTTCTCCATCTGTGAGAGATGACCTCAAACTACCTCACAGAGCTTCAAGGACCAGAGGCTGTGGGGTGTGTCTGATTATGCTGGACACTTGATACTCCCCAAGGAAGACCAATGTCATTACCATCCTGAATAACAAGGACCACTCATGCTAATATGCTTGACAGTTTTTTTTTTTTTAAAGGAGGTAAAGTTTTTATCCTTTAAACAGCGTATGTGAGGATAAGGAAAAAGTGAGGAGGTTGTAAGTTTAGCATTCATTAAGCTCCTGTTACATACCTGGAAATCTATGGGACATCTCACTTTTCTTTTTATTTGAGAGGGTCTTACTGGGCAGCTCAGACTAGTGTTGACTTTTTAAGCCTCCTGCCTCCGCCTTTGGAAGTGATGGGATTACAGGTATGCCCCACTATTCCCAATTTGTGACATTTTTCTTTAAAATTAGCCAAAGACTTTACTAATAACAGTGATTATGATCTGATTGCCCACGGTGGACGCAAAGGTTAAACAGCTTCCGACATCTCAGGGCTGGAGGCAGTGGGGAGAGTCAGCCTCCCTTGCCGCCCACACCCTGCTCTCCAGAGTGCAAAGTCTTTCATCTCAGGCTGGCAAAGGTCTGAGGCGGCGAGCTGGGTGGGGTGGTTGGAGATCTGGCACAGAGACTCTGCCATTATCATTGAGCCACTTGAGACATCCTTTGCATAGCAGCCTTGTCGTCAGCCTAAAGTCACGGGAGGCAGGGAGTCGACGGTGTGCCTGAGGATGAACAGAACAGGCTCCTGCTCTTAGAATATTTCTGTCATTGAGAGGCAGAGAGAACACTGGGGGCTAAATGCCAGTTCCGCCACGTTCTGACCAAGTGTTGCAATATACTCTAGCCCCTCACGATCTTTAGAGAGGATAGAAGACATCCTTAAATGGCCATGGACCAGGTGATGTGGGATTCATTTTTTTTTTTTTTTTTTTTCCAGACAGGGTTTCTCTGTGTAACAGCCCTGGCTCTCCTGGAACTCAGTCTGTAGACCATGCTGGTTTGAACTCACAGAGATCCTCCTGCCTCTGCCTCCCAGATGCTGGGATTAAAGTTGTGTGCCACCACTCCTGGCCTTTTGTGGGGGCGGGGGGAGATTTGTATAAGTTTAGCTGTGTCTTTAATTTTTAGAGCTAGCACACACACTAATGGGTCTCACGCTGACGCTTTCATCCGTATGTGTCATTCGACCTTACTTCAATTCCTGCTCCTCCTCTCCTGTCCCCTCTGGCTAGCTCTCTTCATTCTTCATTCTCCAGATTTCCCCTCTGTTTTCTGTCATACACCCTCTCATACCTCCCCGCACTGTGGAGAAGTCCTGAAATACATCACTTAGTTAACTCCACAGCACTCAAAACTACTCCCTCACTTCCCAAATGGAAACTGAGTACTGTCAGGGGCATGGCTACTCCAGGTAAAAACCTAGAATTTGAATCCTGAGCTCAAAAAGTCATGTGGAACTGGAATTAGTGAGTGAGAATGCAGAGCAGCCTGAGGGGTGTCCTGTAACAGGGGCAATTCTAGTGGCACAGCAGGCTGGTTTAAACAGAGTCAGGGAAAGGGGCTAAAATTCAGCACATGTGAATCACAGTGTCCGGGGGACACCGTAATAAGGGTACATCGTGTTGGAAGCTTTTAACTGGAGTGTCAATTAGGAAACGTGTTGGGGGCCAGATTGGGAAGGAACTGCAATGTCCAGGCTGATTGTGATCACAGAAACTGTCCTTAGAGTCCTGGGACATAGGAGTGGGACACACACACACACACACACACACACACACACACACACGACCTGTCCAACTGTGCACCTCACTAGCCAGCATGAGCATCTATGCTATGACCCTTTTAATGTGCATCCAACCCTGACACATTGTTTCAGAGTCCAATGCTAGCTACCACAGGATCTGCACTGGGAGGGAGGTCCAGTGAGTCACCATCACTTAGGATACAATCTTTTTAAAACAGTGCCATTGACTGGGCATGTGTGACATTTCTGTAACCGTAGCTCTTGGGAGACTATGACAGGAGGATCATAGGTTTGAGGTTAGCATGGGGTACATAGTGAGACTTGGTCTAAAAAACAACTACAAACACATCCCCCAAATTAAAGTGATAGTAACAAAGAAACAAAATTAGACTGCAGCTGGGTGCGTCCTACATGCCTGGACACAGCTACTCAGAAGCCTGCGGGAGAAGGATTATTTGAGCCCAGAAGTTTGAGATCAGTTGGGGCCATATAATCAGATTCTATCTCAGAAAAACAAAGCAGAAACCAGCAGTACTACCTCATTCTTTTGTTTTGTTTTGTGTTTTCGAGACAAGGTTTCTCTGTGTAGTTTTGGAGCCTGTCCTGAATCTCCTCTGTAGACCAGGCTGGCCTCGAACTCAAAGAGATCTGCCTGCCTCTGCCTCCCGAGTGCTGGAATTAAAAGTATGTGCCACCACCACCCAATTCCCATTCTTAAGTTTAAGAAGCCCTTCCAAAAAGATAAGCTCTGCTCGTAACTTTAAAAGTGCAGTTCAAAACAGTAAGATATATTTTTTTCATAGCAATCTCTGACAATGTCTGGTGTTGGCATGGTCATGGCTTTGGCCAGTTTGAGTAGCACAGCCTTTTGGAAAAACGTCTGTGGGCCGGTGAGAGTTAGGTCAATGGGTGAAGATGTTTATAGAACAGGCCTGTGAACCTGAGTTTCATCCCTGGAACTCACATAAAGGTGGGAGGGGAGAACTAATTCCATGTTGTCCTCCGACTGCCATACATGCCCCTTGGCACACAAACAGGCCCACATATATACATCATGTGCACACATGTACAATAGTAAAAATGTTCATTTTAAAAGGCAAGTGTGCATATCCCCCCCACCCTGCCACCCCAAACTCCAATCCTAGGAATCTATTCTGTGACTATACCTGGCCCTAGTATGCAAACATGTACTTGGGAGGATGTTTACTGTGCATGTTTGTGATTCTTATAAGCTAAGGGAAAACGGATTGCTGAGCACTAGCCCCTATCGTATATCCGCGCAAAGAAGTAGATTCCAGTGTCCGAACGAGAATTGTGGGAAATGTAAGAAGTGGTAACTCGTCCCTGGACGAATCCTATATGCCTTCGTTTACATAGAAAAATCTGGAAACATACACAAAAACAGTTACAAGTGTTTAGTTCTCTCAGGGAAGTGGGGACGGTGGAGGGAGGGGCTTAAAAAATGTCTTTCTTCCCTTTCCTTACTAGTTTCTTTATCTTGAACCATGAGTAGTTATTATTTTATAATTTAAAATAATTTATTAAAGTATAATTAAGGGCCTTTGAGATGGTTTGGTGGGTATGGGAGCTTGTCACCAAACCTGATGACCTGAGTTCGATCCCTGGAACCTACATGATAAGAGAAGAGAACCAACTCCCACAAATTGTCCTTTCACCTCCACACACGTGCTCTGGCTCATACACCCCCAAATTCCCCCCTACACTAAGTAAATAAGTGTAAAAAAAATTTAAGTAAAAATAAAGACATAATGCTAACAGCTCACAGATGTGGATTTGAACTTCAGAATGTGTTAGCAATAAATGGAATAGTCTTGAGGTTTACTAATAAAAGAGAGTTTTTTTTTTTTTCAGTTTTTTGTTTTGTTACAGGGTCTCATGTAGCCCAGGCTGGCCTCAGATTCACTATACAGATGAGAATGACTGCCTCTACCTCCTGATTGCTGGCATTACAACTGCGCACCATCACACCTAAGATCATATGTTTGTATCACGACATCTGTGCTCTAATACCAGTGGGCCTTCCTGCTCTGTTTCTGAGGTTTTAGCTTAACACGTGTTCACTGTTGCCGTTTATTTGGGACAGACAGTGGACCCAGTGGACCAACGCTCCTCGGTGTCCTCAGGTAGGCCAGGAGGGGCCAGAACCTGGGGCCTTAGGTGCCTACAGAGAACTGTGCCTTTTAATAACCACCTCTAGGACATTTCCATGTACATGCCAGTGCTGGAAACCCAACAATGACAGAACAGTGTCCTCTCTGCAAGAGCTCACTTAAGAATCTTGCACAGGGCATGATAAACGTTGGAAGTATGCTGGAGGCACTGTGGGTGACACAGGAGGGGTCACACGGGATGGCTCACACAGGAGGGGTCACACGAGATAGCTCACTGGGCCAAGGCTCAGGAAGTCTGGATAAGGGAACAGAGGTACACGTGAGTCTTTGAGTGAATTGGAGTCTGCTAATCTCCAGAGTAGCAGCTGACTTGGGAAGGGTGGGCTTTACTGGGAGTAACATGGGATTAAGCTTTATGAAGGGACACTCTGGCAAGAGTATGGAGACGTCTGTGTGCATGTGCGTGTGTGCATATGTGTGTGTGTGTGATTTTCTTAAGTATACAACTATCAAGTAAAGAAAGAATAGGCGCTAGGGCCCCAGTGTTGCACCAGGGCTGGGTACAGAGGCTGGAAATACCTATGGTTACTGACTGGGGCCCTTGGGCCTCAGAGATGTGAGAAGACAGGGTGGAGAACAGAGGGGTGGCTAACACGGACGAAGGCATGGGTGACCTTAGGTGCTCGGTCCTCAGCAAGAGCACACCTTCCTTCTTGGCTCAGCATCTTCCACTGGCCCCCACTTTCCTCAAAGCTCAGCCTGCCTGCCGTCTCCTCTCCTTCTCCCGCCAAGCCTTCCACGGTGCAGGCTTCAGGACCCAGGGTCCATTGCATCCTATTTCCTCCTACATGCCCTGGAGGTTCAGCCATTTCAAGGCTTTGAATTCCACCCTCAGGATGATATGCCCAGAGGTCAAATTTCGGTCCAGATTTTCCTCCTGGACTCCCGGTCTAGAATCCATCTACATGACACATCTACTCTGATGAAAACTGGACTTTAAACTTAACACATCCTAAACAGGATCCTGGCCCACCCCTGAATGTCTATGGTTGCTGCCCCTCACCATCTCAGGGGACAAGTCATTCTACCCAGTTGCTCAGCTGCAAAACCTCTGGTCACTCTTAGCTCTTTTTTTTTTTTTTTTTTTTTTTTTTTTTTTTTTTTGGTGTTTGTGGTGAGTCTCACTCTGGGACTGGCCTGAGACTTGAAAGCCTCCTGCTTTCTGAGCCCTGGGGTTGTAGACACACCATCTATCCATGAGACTCTTTAACTTGCTCTTCGGTTCTCAGGAAATCCTGTTAGTTCTGTGAATAGGAATGTATCTAGAATTCAAACACTTCTCACTGTTCCGTGACCCCAGGGCCACACTCCCGGCTACTATTTATCTTTCACTAGTATTTTTGATATTCATTCAGAATTCAGCAGCCAGATTATTTTAAAACACGAATGAGGTGTGTCTAGGCCCTACCCCAAGCCCTCCACAAAGCTTCCTCCTTTTAGACCTTACCGAAGCCTGCGGGGCTCTACAGTTTCCGCCTGTGTCCAGTTACTCTCTAGTAACCGGTCTCTGCTCTCCCAGCTCTTCAGTGGACAGCTGATATCCCGCTATCCCAGTCCATGGCTGTGCCCTCACCCCTATGGGAGTACCTCTCACCACCGTCATCTTTAAGCTCTCCCCACATGCCTGCAGAGCTTGCCACCTCTCAGCACACCAAAGGAATCAGCGTTACTTCCTAAATCAGGATGCTCTAGAAAGCAGGGAAATTTGTGTGCTCTCTCTCTCTCTGCCCTGTCCTCGGTGTCTAGGACCCTGTCTGAATTGTAACAGGCCTCAGGCCAAGGTTAAAGAAGCAGACCTGTAGAAAAGGCTCCATCAGAGGAGAGAGTAGAGGAGGAAGAGGGTGGAAACCAACCTGGAGCTGGCCAGAGAGAGCGCACAGGCAGCTAGGAGCTGAGGATGAGGAAGCCCAAGGGGAGGTCGGAGCGGATGCAGAGGCAAGTTAGAGATGCTCCCGGGGAGGCTGGAGCTCCTCTGGAGCTTGGGAAGAAGGTTTACTGTGGCCCAATGCCCCTGATACGAGGTAGGCGCTCAATAAAAGGGACCGCTGGCCGGAGGAAAACGGGCTATTCTGGGGCTGTGCAGATGGCGACTGTCACAGAGTGGACGCGACCAAACCTGCACAGCTGCAAAGACAGAACGGAACCTTCCCAAGCTCTCTCCCAGGGGAAAGGCCATGGAGCCGGGGGAAGTGACCGCGAGCGAGAACTGGAAGGTGAGACGCGCCCACGCGGGTGCGCGCCGAAGCCTCGCGGCGCCGGCGCCACTCCGAGCCGGCGCCACCGGGGCCAGCGGCGCGCAAGCTCACCCAGCGCCGCCGCGCACCGCGTGGCCCCCGCCCTACCCGCCCGGCCCTTCAGACTCCGCCCCCCCAGCCCCGCCATACCACCAATCAGACGGAGGGCCCCGCCCCCCGGCCCCCGAAGCCCCGCCCCGGGCCGGCGCGTCGCCAGCCAATGGGAGGCCGAGCCCAGCGCCCAGTGCGCGCTGCCCGCGCCGAGCCGGCTCAGAGCGAGAAAAGCGAACCCAACCCGTCGGGGCCGCCGCTCCGGACCCACCGCCTGCCGCCGCGCGCCGCCCGCCGCCGCCTCCTCCCCCCCGGATCGGGTGTACTGTCCCAACCCGAAAGTCCAGTTCTGCGGCCCGGCTGCGGCGAGCGAGCGAGCGAGCGAGCGCGATGACACAGGAGTACGACAAGTGAGTGAGGCGCGGGCGCGAGTCCGGCCAGGGCCCCGGGGGCCACCGCACCTGCCGCCGCGACGGCGCGGGCTCCCGAGCGAGGGGCCTCGAGGCCGGGCGGGGCGGGGCGAGCAGGGGGGCAGCCGGCCCTCGGCTCGCCGTCGGAGGGCTCCCGGGCCCCGTCACCCGTGCATGGCTCGGTGGGGACGGGTGGACCCCGGGCAGCGTGCTGTCACCTGCCGAGCGAGCTGCTGCGGGAGCGAGGAGAGATCTAGGGGAAGGTGGAAGCGTCCGCTGCCCGCGCGTTTTCTTCGCTGCGGCTGCTGTGTGAGAAAACGGCTGTGGGTGTTCTCGGGCCCTTGCATCACCGATGGTAATTACAGAAGACTGTTTCTCCTGGTCGGGAGTAGCAAGAGGAAGAAACTGCAAGCAGGGTGATAAACTTAGAGAATTCTTTTGGATCGGGATTGGCTTTTCTCGGGAGTTTGGGGTTTCAGAAGCGAGCGAGAAATGTACAGGGGTGGTGTTAAGATGTGATCGGACGCTGGCAGGACGAGGGGGTCCCGGAGCGTTCTCGGTTTTACTCGCAACTTTTCTAAGTTTATAAAGATGTCCTGAAAGTCGGAGCCCGGCTATTTCAGCTCAGTAAATCTGGAGCAGAGAATTGGCTTCGTAGTTACTTGTGAAGGATTTTTCTTGTGCCTGTTTTCTGAAGGAGGTTTTAGCTGTGTGTAGAATCAGCAACAGAATAATCTTGTCTTGTAAAAAAAAAAAAAAAAAAGTTGTGTGAGTGCTGGGCTCTCTTGAAGGTCCGAGGCTCATTTGAAAACACCCATGAACCTTCAGGGCCGGAACAACAGCTTGCTGGTCATGAAGAAGTGAACTGCAATTGCCACTCTGCTTATTTCTCTATTTGTCGACAAGGCAAAAGTCCCCAGCGCCAACCTCTTGGCTCGAGGCATACTTTGGAAATATAAAATGCCTTCAGGGTGATTGCAGACAGAAAGCCACTTGGAAAATATTTATTTTTTGATGCTTGTACCAATGTAGGATGGGATGGTAGAAGAAGCAAAGCTTGAAAAACTAGCATTACGACTGTTGAACGAGCCAAGTGCTGTCAGAATCTTCTGGAAGTAGCTATTAGGCTATTAATAATAGCTCAGCCATAGACCGGGGAATCTCGCCAGGGTATCTCACCAGGGTACCGTACCACCATTGGACTCAGGACCCAAAGGCTTGGGGAATGCCATTTTGTGTATTTTTCTTTCTTTGGTTAAAACTTGAGATTTGTGGAGATAAGTCTTCTCTGTTTTTAAATTTCAAAATAATAAGCCTGCCTCCAGACATAAGCCCTTAGAATCATCTTCGTAGGCACAAGTGAAAGACATGGACTCTGAGGGCAGACAGAATTGTTGGATTTTTTTCTTCCCTTTTCAAAGATGTCCTCCTTTTTTCCTCTTTCTTCCTTTCTTTCTCTCTCTTTCTTTTTTCCTAAATCTCTGTTTTTGAAGGATTTGGGTGACTGCCAAGCCCTAACCTTTGTTGATTACTTGAAAAGATAATCAGACTTTGTAGACTCACTTTTAGAAAAGGTAGGGTCACCTCTAGGCCATTTACATATTTCACTGGTGTGTTGCAATGAGAACTGAGCCTCGTTCTGCCTGTCAGGACAGCCATCATCCAGAGGAGTTCCAGACACCTCCATTCTTTCCCCTTCGCACACACAAAGAGGACCGCTTCGTCTCGCTAAAGTCAATGTTCCACCTTCTCCCTTCTGTTGACTTACTAAATAGTACCAGCTGAACAGTTGTTGAGACTGTTGACATTTCCAGTTTTTGGAATCAGTAATGTTTGCTTGAATCATTTAAATTAAATCTCCTATAAAGCGTCACTAAAGTCACCATTGATTTTCCGGAATTTTCCCACAAACTGCACTGTTAATGTGAAATAGTTCTTGCCTGATGTGAAAAACTAATAAAGATTTTATTTATTTGGGGGGAAGGGAGCACTGGGGGATTAATCCCAGGAAGCCCTGGACCCTGAGGAGAGAAATCACATGCCCAACACCTGAGCTATGCCATCAAATCCTAAAGCCTAGTAAAGATTTTCTTTTTCACAGTTTATTTATGGTATTGTATGAGTTTGCGTGTGTGCTACACACACACACACACACACACACACACACACCCGCGCACACACACATTCACACACTTGGAGGTCAGAGGACAATTTTTGGCAAGTCCTCTCTTTCCTTTGGCCTTGTGGGTCTTGGAGATTTCACTTGGGTTCCTTCCCCAGCTGAAGCATGTCATCAGCTGAGGAGGGTTTTAGTGGATTAATTAATTTGCATGGGGTGTGTGTGTGTGTGTTTGAAAGGCCGACGACAACTTGTAGGACTCTGTTCTTTCCTTCCACTCTGTCGGTCCCGGGGATATAACTTCAAGCCGTCAGACTGAGGAGCAAGTGCCTGAGCCATCTTCCCGGGGTCCATGTAAACATGTTTGAAATCAGTTTTGTTCACTATTTTCTAAAAAGGCTGATTTCCCTTCCATGGCTTCCTTTGTTGTAGGTTGCGTTTATCTCAAAGATAAGCAGTTCACTCCCATGCCAGAAAATTATGCTTCTTTATTGATTTATAGTCCCCTTTGGCTACGTTCCAGGCTCCTCCTTCTAGTAACAGTAGAGTCTTCTAACTTTCTCATCTACCCTGAAGGATTAAGTGAAATGTCCCTTTTGCTTTTGGGCCCTTCTTCCTGGCCCTGTTTCTCGGAAGGAGTTGTTTTAAGTCATCGGCTTCGGCAGGGGGAAGGGGGAAGTGTGTGTAGTACCTTGACAAGCCCTCCCTGCCTGAGTGTGTCTGAAAAGTACCCATTCCTTGCGTGTGCCTGTGTGTGCCGCTGATATGTGAACGGCCCTGTGTCCTCTTGGGGGTAGTATGGGTTTTGACATCTTCTCAGTGTCTCTGACGGGGGTCCTTGGGTCTGCTGTGCCTTCTGAGCGAGTCTTCGTTTGACTTCTTAGGGTCATTGATGTAGCTCATAGGCCACGAGGCGATTTAAAACATGCCTTTAGAAAAAGCGTTTTGTAAATCAAACCTGAGTTTTCTGAATGTTTTTATTTATTCCAAAAATACCTTTAAGAGGAGCGTGGACACCACTTCGTTTACTTTATTGAGTTTTCCGCGGGCGGGCCTTCGAAAGGTGTTGGTATTTAATTCGTATAAAGCAGGAGATGGAACCTAGTACCTTGTCCATGCCGGGAGGCCACTGAGCCGCCTCTTACTTGTAATTACCGTCTGGCACAGGGCTGTGTGTCCTGTTTTATAGGGATGTCAAAGAACTGTCGGCTCAGTTTTGTTTTCTGTGTTTTAAACAGCTTTTGTAAGCCGTCTTGCTATGGGAAATGTGGATTTAACTTTGAATTTCTTCCTCCGAAGCAAAAGGCCGGTGCTGGTTCTTCAGAATGAAGCCCTCTATCCACAGCGGCGCTCCTATACCAGCGAGGATGAGGCCTGGAAGTCTTTCCTGGAAAACCCCCTCACTGCAGCCACCAAAGCGATGATGAGCATCAATGGGGACGAAGACAGTGCGGCTGCCCTGGGCCTGCTCTATGACTACTACAAGGTGGGTTGCGGGCTCCTTACAGCCCGATGGCGTGCGTTCTCAGACGTACCTGATTCAGCAGCCTATAAAACAGTCATTTGCTGAGTGTCCGGCCGGCTGCCTCTGTAGTGACTATAAATAGTTTAATGAGCACTCGGGCTTTCTGTGGTTCAAAGCCGAGCATCCACGATCACAGAATCAAAGGGCGTTTTTAAACAGCGGCTGTGGCCCTAGCTGACGGAGACGCTGCCATTAAAGAAGGTAGTCGCCACGTCTGCCCCAGTTTGAAGATTTGAACAAACTTGGTTCCTGGTGCGGTGGAGAGGGGTTGTTGCCGACTGACCTGTATCTCCCCTGCCTGGTGGTCAGGGCTGTTCTGTGACCGCTATCACAGCCTTAGGATTGGTTGGGGAAATGCAGTTTTTTGACAGCTCTGAGATCAGAATACGTTTATCCTGTCTGCTTCTAGATCGCTGAATTAGCCTTCACTATCATGTGTACTGTGTGTGGGTTTTTGTACTAGTCTACCTCATGGTTCTTAACGGAGTCCCAGTAATTCAGCTGCCACTCGCTGATGACCTGTGTCACACTGGACAGCCCGTGTGACACTTTGACTCTCAGACCCAGGAACTGGGATGTATTCCGTTCCTGCCGCAGACTGTCCTCTCTGGTGCTGGGGAGTGGCCCGTGTCTGCTGTCTCCTAGGCTCGACCAATGGCAGACGCTCAGGAAGGGCCATTTGATTTTCTTGATTGTGAGCATCCGCTGTTATATATACTTAATAACTAGCAATGCTTTAAAAACGGATTGCTAATCAATCAGACAACACTTAGTTTCATGTCGTGTGTGTGTGTGTGTGTGTGTGTGTGTGTGTGTGTGTGTGTGTGTACGGGGAATGTGTGTGTGTGGGGTGTCTGCAAATGAGTGCGGGTGCCCACAGAGGCCAGAAGGGGGAGTTGGATCCCCTGAGGCTGGAGTTATGGGGTGGCTGTGAACTGCCTGATGCGAGTGCTGGAACCCGAACTCCCGTGCAAGGGCGCTGCTCACTCTTAACCACGGAGCCCTCTCGCAGGCCCCTTGTTTTGTCATTAATGGTGAAATATGAAAGAATTATTGCACCGCAAATATCTCACATATCTCACCCGCGAATCAACAACATTTGTGTACCTCTTTGGGCCATATCTCAGGTGGGTTCATGTCACAGTGTGCCCAGTGTCCTTTGTCTGCTTTTCGGCTTTGGGGCAAAGAAAAGAAGAGTTATAAAAGGAGTAGAACAGGACTAGAGAGATGGCTCAGTGGTTAAGAGCACTGGCTGCTCTGCCAGAGGACCTGGGTTCGGTTCCCAGCACCCACGTGGTGGCTCACAGCTATCTCTAACTCCAGTTCCAGGGCATCTGGTGCCCTCTTTTGACCATGGGCACCATTCACTCACTTGATGCATGGACACAGGTATAGGCAAAACATTCATACACATAAAATAAAACACGTGTTTTAAAATGTTTAAAGAAGAAGGAAATCCTTACGTGACAGACTGCGTTTGTGGCGCCCCAAGTCTGTTCAGCAGTTGCTTGTCACCTCTTGCCGTGGTAACCAGGCTAGCAGCTCCTTTGGAGCAGATTGGTGCTCAGCAGACAATCAGGAGTTGAGTGAAGAAGGGAGCCCGCCAGGAAATAAAAGGTTGTTCCTTCAGGTGAAGGCTTCTCCCCTGCATAAGGACCAAATTCCTTTCATTGGTGTTCATTCTTTAGGTTCCCAGAGAGCGCCGGGCATCCGCAGCCAAGCCAGAGGGGGAGCACCAGGATCCAGAGCACAGCAAACGGTAAGTGGGGCAGCCGGTATACGCAGGTGTACATCAAGAGGTGGGGCGGTTCCACCAGGTAAAACCCGAAGGTTCTGGGGGAAGAGGTGGTGGAGTGACCCATCCTCTCAGAGTTCGAGCCTGTTGTGGACTTGCCTCCGTTACTCTGAGAAGTTACTGTTTATTTAGGCAGCGTTCCCTTTCCTAGAAAACATTAGCATCCTCTCCTCTTCCAGAGGGAGTTTTTAAAACCTGAAGTGTTTGTTCATCTGTGTTGAGACCCTCCACAGGGGGATGAGACGGGGAAGGGTCTAAACAACCGCCTGGCTGTGGTGGCGCATACCTGTAGTCCCAGCATGTGGGCTGCAGAAGCAGGAGGCTCAGGAGCTCTAGCTAGCCTGGATCTTGGGAGAACCTGCTTCAGACAAAGCAAGGCTTGGCATGCAGCTCTGTGGTGGCACACTTGCCTGGCATGGGCAAGGTCCTGGGTTCAGTCCCCACATCTGCAAAAAGAAACAGAATGAAGCAAAATGAAACAATCAACCAGAAAGAAAAGTTACATACCAGTGACTCAGGAATAGTCGTCTGAGTAAAACTCAGTGAATTGACATCCAAACTCCTCCTGAAGGCATTTTGGGTTAAAACTTTGGTAGATTCATTACAACTCAGCCGTATGGCCATGAAACGTTTTTAAAAGATACATGTTACACTTATTTATTTGCGTGCACACACACGTGTCTGTGTGTACCAAGGTGCACATGTGTCAGTCAGAAGGTAGCTTAAGAGAAGTCCCCTCTTGCCATCTGTGGCTTCCGGGTGTCGAACTCAAGTCATTAGACTTTGTGGCAAGCACCTTTACCCACTGAACCATTTTGCTAGCCCTAAAAACAGCTTTTAAATCGACCCTTGTTTTAGTAGTAATAAAAAATAAAACAGCTGGGCATGGTAGCATATACCTGTAATCCTAGGTAGTCTGAAGCAGGAGTTCAAGGCCAGCCTGGGCCATGGTAGCCAGATCCCATCTTGCAGGGGAAGGGGACAGAAGCTGATTTAAGGAATGAGTAGTGGTTCATATTCCACGCTCCTGACAATTGTTTCTTTACTGTGGCTGTGGTTACATGTGCAGACAGTTTTTGGAAGTGGGCATTTATTACTTATAATTTGTTTCATAAATATTTTCCATATTGCTATTTAAAACATATTTTTTTGGAGAGCAGCTTATTTATAGATTTTATTTTTTACTCTTTATTATGAATCTTTTCGAGCTCAGTAAAAAGAGAAATGGTAGAAGGCAGCATATATTCACTGCCAGCCTTAACAGCTCTAACGTTGAAGCTGTTCTTCGCTCTTCCTTAACGCTAGCATTAATTCATGTTTTATTTGATATACTTTTGCTGAGTGTCTAGAAGTGAACTCAGAATGCACTTAATTTCACAGCCATGTCGAGTCTTTTACTGTGACAAAGACACAGTAAAAACTTTTATTTTGAGACTGGGTCTCAAGTTGTCTGGGTTGGCCTGCAGCTTTCAATCCTCCTGCCTCAGCTTCCTGATATTTTCTTTAGGATCCATCCTCAGGAGTGAGTTTACAGTTCAGAGATGTGTAAAATCGCCTTGGTTTTGTTCCTTGACGTTTTCAGTTTCTAAGGTTTCAGAAGGCTTTAAAAATACACTCATGGACCGGGGAAGCTTGGTGGAAGAACACTCGGCAAGCACATACAGCAGGACTCCGGTTCTGTCCCCGGTACCGGAGAAAAAGGCGAGGCAAACCAGTGAACAACTCCACATTGGGGCTAGAGTGACAGCTCAGGGTAAAGGGCCTGCCAGCTTGAGTTCTGTCCTAGGAACCAGGGAAGAAAGGTGGAAGGAGAGAACGCTCCATAGAGTTGACTTCTGACCTCAGCAGGCTGCCACCTACATATCACACACACACACGCGCGCACACACACACACACACACACACACACCCATACACCTATACATGCACACAGAGGTGTACATACACATACACATATACACGTACATGAACACACACAGAGGTGTATACGCATATACACACATATGTACATATACACATGTACATGTACACACACATACATACACATATACACACATATTCAAAAATGATTATTTTTAAAACTGAACATTCACATTACCTTAATACCAAAATTAAGCCATGATTAATTTTGTATAAAATATCTACTGATAAAGTATGATAATAACTTTTCCTTGGGAAAGCCAGATGGCATCGGTCTTAGAGAGTGATGCTTGGCAGTGCTTACTTGTGAGCATCTGTGTGTGTGTGCGGGTGTTGTTCCCTGAACTCCGTACTCAGCACCCCTGTGAGAGGACAGACCTCCACCATGCTGGCTAGTTTTTGTCAACTCAACACAAACCTAGACAAACCTACCTGGGCAGAGGGAACCTCAACTGAGGGATTGCTCCCAGCAGATTGGCCCGTGGGCCTGTCTATGGGGCATTTTCTTGGTTGCTGATTGATGTCTGAAGGCCCAGCCCACTGTGGGCGGTGCCATCCCCAGGCAGGTGGACCTGCGTTATATAAGGAAGGCAGCGGGAGCAAGTGGGTAAGCAGTTCTGTGGTCCCCTTGAGTTTCAGCCATGGCGTCCCTTGATGATGGACTGTGATGTGCAGGCCTTTCCTCCCCCAGGCTGTGTTTGGTCATAGTGTTTTATCACAGAGACGCAAGCTAGGACACATTGTTTTTACGTCTCACAGATGAGAATGGGAGTCCTGAGAGACAAAATAGCTTGCTCCAGCTGAGGCACAGTTTGAACCCAGTGGTCTCACTCTGGAATCTGTGCACTCACAGCGTCAGGTTTATGATAAATACGAAGGTCTACGTTAGGATCACTGGGACTAGCACGTATGGAGGAGCGCTCTGGGTCCCTTCAGAGTGAATGTGCTCTTGCTGTGGGTTTTGCTTGACTGACGGCTGTGGGGTCTTCACCGGGAGTGGGCCCTTCCTCCAGCTCCTGTTTAGTTGGCGTCTGTCCCGTGCATAACTGCTGTGGGAAGCCCAGACCATCAGAGTGACGGGTTACCTGGAGCGTGTGCTCAGTGTCCACGAAGCCCTGGTTGGAGCCCCAGCACCTGCTCCTTTCAAATCATCAAAGCCCTGTATCAGCACCAAGGTTGAAAACATAACGGCCTTTCTCCTTTCTCGAAGAACCAGCATGCCAAATGTGACGGAGCAGCCCCTCATTTCTGCTGGCGAAAACAGGGTGCAAGTGCTGAAGAACATGCCCTTCAACATTGTCCTCCCCCACGGCAACCAGCTGGGCGCTGATAAGAGAGGCCACCTGACAGCTCCTGATACAACAGTCACTGTCTCCATAGCAACCATGCCTACCCACTCCATCAAGACCGAAATCCAGCCGCACGGCTTCGCTGTGGGCATCCCCCCATCGGTGTACCACCCTGAGCCCGCCGCCGCCGCCGAGCGCGTGGTGGTGTTCGACCGGAGCCTCAGCACTGACCAGTTCAGCTCGGGCACTCAGCCTCCCAACGCTCAGCGGAGGACTCCAGACTCCACCTTCTCAGAGACCTTCAAGGAGGGTGTTCAGGAGGTACGAAAGACAAAAACATCTTCCTAAGACGGCAGCGTGTTTGTCTAAGTATTGGGTTCCACCTTTTCCTGGTTATGTAAGCTTGAAACTTAGCCCGGAATGAGTGGATCATGAATAAAAAGATTTTTTTTTTTTTTAAGAGAAAGGCCCGTAGGTATAATTTGTAAGCTAAACCGACAAATCCAAAAATTATCATCAAGGGCACATGGGTAATCTTACCAGCAGCTGAGTTAACAATTATGGTTTCCGCTAAGAGGTTTGCTGGGGAGAGAGAAAGGAAGCCTGTGTATAATCTTCCGACCACAAGTGCATTCTCATAGTGTTTCTTCAGCTTTCGTCCTAGACCCGAGAAAGCTCCCAAAGCCAGCCTCGTGTGGCAGCTCTGTTGCGTCTTCGCTGGGTGCTGCTTGTTTCATGGCGTAATCCAGGGTTGGAGGTAGTCATCAGGACACTCTATGAGTTCCAGAGCATTGGAAGGGTCTGATCACGCAGACCTCACTTGGGGAGAAGATGGGCACTTAGGGTGTTGGAGGCGGGTCTTACTGCCCCTGAGGATCTTTTAGGAGTAGAAACTGACACTTTCCAGGAAAGGGTAGTCGACTTGCCCAGCCCTGGTGCACACTTGACTCCTGGCCCTTGTATTTTGGCTGTAGATTCTAGACTCTGAACATTTGATGTGTGGGAAAGATAAGGGACAGGGAAGAGTGGATCACAGGCACTTTGTGAAGTGTGTATGTGTGTGTGTGTGTGTGTGTGTGTGTGTGTGTGCGCGCGTGTGTAGTTATTCACATGAGTGGTGGATAAAATTAGATATTGACTTTGTATTATTTATATATGTATTGGTTTTTCAGAACAGGATTTGTCTGTATAGCTCTAACTGTCCTGGAACTCTCTCTGTAGACCAGGATGGCCTCATAGATCCACCTGCCTTTGCCTCCCAAATGCTGGGATTAAAGATGCAAGACATACCACCAAACTGATATTTATTTTTATGACTTATCTTAATTTAAATTGCTTTTATAGATTTAAAATTCTTATTTTGAAATGAGCCTCAAAAGGGTTGTGGGTTACCGTATGCCATACACTGTAGCCATACTGGACCTTGGTCATTAGTAACCATGATGATAGTTAAATGGTCGTGGCTCACTCCATTGATATTTCAGGTTTTCTTCTTGGTCATTAGTAACCATGATGATAGTTAAATGGTCGTGGCTCACTCCATTGATATTTCAGGTTTTCTTCCCCTCGGACCTCAGTCTTCGGATGCCGGGCATGAATTCAGAGGACTATGTGTTTGACAGTGTTTCTGGGTAATAGTTGTCTTTTTATTTGACTTTTGAATTTTCAGCCTCTGTGGTCACTTCTCCTTCTGGTGCGTTGGTCCTGACAAATCCGAGGTGACTTTGGCCCGCTTTGGCCCTCCTCTGGCTCTGCCACCTGTGGCTTTACCTTGGGTAGGGAACTTTCTCTGTGGTGATTCGATGTGGGACTCTGGGTTTCGCCTCCTTGGCTCCTGGTGTTGGTACTTTTTCCTTCCCTGGCTCCCTTCTGTGGTGTAGCGGGATGGAATCTCAGGGAGAGATGGGGATTAAGGTAGATCGCTGGGCCATCTGTTCGTAAAACTGTGCATATAGCTGACAGTTTAGGGGTAAGTTAAGTGGACAAAGGACTTTATTATCCTTGTTAATGATAAAATAAACAAACATAACTTTCTCTTCTGACCTGACCACTTGTTTTTAGCTTAGCAAAACTGCACCCTAGCCTGGGAATAGGATCACTTTCTAGGTTCGTGAGCAGTATATCAACACCTCAAGATTGTTTTTAAATTTTAGGATTTCATTTTTTATTTTATGTGTCTTAAGTGCATCATATTTTGCAGTTTAAAAAAACAACAACAAAAAACCAAGGGCATTGAGACGGCTCAGTGGGTAAAGGCGCTTGCCACCAAGCCTGATGATCCTAGTTCAGTCCCTGGAGGCAGCAAGGTGGAAGTAGGGGACCTCCTACAGGGTGTCCTCTGACCTCCACACATACACTAAACAGACAGACAGACAGACGAACTTGCAGGATTTAGACTTCCTTTATAAGCATGTCCCAAGACGTAAGGATCACAAACTCACGAACATTAGGTGTGGGTTAGAGCTGGCAGGCTTTCCCTGTGACGTGTCAGATAGTGAACACTTCAGGCTTTGTCAGCTAGACAGCCTCTCTAGTTCTGTGAGCAGCCGGCTTGGCCTTCCTAATGGAAAAGGGGTCTGCAGATAAGGCATAAGCGAGTGGTACGGCTGTGTTCTAATAAAACTTTATTTAAAAAGTTTTGTAATTGGCTGACATCTGGTCTAGGAAGGTAGGTTCTGAGTGGTTGTGTAAAGTAGCAGGAGACATAGGCAGTCATGGAGTGCCTGTCTAGAGACAACTTGCAGATGGAAGCTACAGGAGAGTGCTAGCTGGCAAATGACCGAGTATCGTGCTCCCAGCCCATTTTCAACCTTTGTTCCATAAAGACCAGCTTGGCAGCCAGCCCTGGGAGGTTCCTGCCACCACCTGTCCAGTTCCTGATGTCATTTGTAGCCCAAGCATCCGAATGTCTAGCTGTTGACATTACGTCATTACATAGAACTTGTAATCAGTATTTCGTAGCCACTGTCTGAGACTTTCTGGTCACCAATGGACACTAAGCACTTGTGTTTGGATCCTGTTTCTCAAAAAAAGAGGACACGTGCTGTTTCTAACATGGTGTCGTCCGCTGGATGTTTGCTGATGGTCTTCTGTCTCAGTAACCCCCCTGACACACACACATACACACACACACACACACATATACATACATACACACACACACACACACACACACACATCACACACATCACTTCAGGACTAAGGTGTACCAGAAGTTTCCAAGAGACTGGCCCGGAAACCTGTTGCTTCTTTGTCCTGTAGGAACAACTTTGAGTATACCCTAGAAGCCTCCAAGTCACTTCGGCAGAAGCAAGGGGACAGCACTATGACTTACCTGAACAAAGGCCAGTTCTATCCAGTCACCTTAAAGGAAGTGAGCAGCAATGAAGGGGTCCACCACCCGATCAGCAAAGTTCGAGTAAGTTCTGCACCTGATACTGCTCTCCGAGAAGCTACTGTCAGGGACCCTAGTTCCTAATACTTCCAGGTTCTTGTACAGGCCTGAGAGTGCCAGGGCTTGTGGACTGTGTTTAAGGATTATTTTTACCTTTATTCCTATGTCTCTGTGAGTGTTTGCACATGATGGAGATGCCCTTGGAGGCATCGGCTCCCTTGGAGCTGGAGTTACAGGCTGTTGTGAGAGGCCCGGATGTGGGTGCCGGGAACAGAACTCCGGTCCTCTGGGAGAGCAGCAAGTGTTCAGAACTACTGGGCCATCTCTCTAGTCCCCCACAGTGTTGCTTTAAGCCTTAACTGTAAGATCTGGTAATGAAGACTTCCCCGGAAGCTGCTCGCCCCTCGGTTTCCTCACGCCGTGCTGCGTCCTCACGCCATGCTGCGTTCTCGTCCCCAGAGCGTGATCATGGTGGTTTTCGCCGAGGACAAAAGCAGAGAAGAGCAGCTGAGGCACTGGAAGTACTGGCACTCCCGGCAGCACACGGCCAAGCAGAGGTGCATCGACATCGGTGAGTGGCCGGAAGCCCACCTTTGCCCTCGGAGGCTCGGAGCCCAGCCCCCCAAACCCGGTTATTTTTGGCGTTGATGAACTTCCTGCCGAAAGCGTTTGAATTCTGATGCCAGCCACAGATGCGTTCCAGGCAGTGTCCTGTGCCTCCTGGAATCAGGGCTCTGTCCTCACTTCCTCCTCGGGGCCTGTGCCCAGGCCGTGGTTTGCCGTGTGACTCTGGAGCCAGGGACTTTAGCCAGCTAACGTAGGAGTGTCCCACTTTCAGCCTGTGGTTCTTCTGACCCCTTCTCCGCTGCACTGGGGATGGAGCGTGGGCCGGCACACCTGCTAGATGAGCCCTGGACCATCGAGCCGCACCTCCCAGTCGGCACATTCTGGGGGGTGGTAATGTCGTCTTTAGGAGATGCTTGGTCTTCTTTAGAGATAATGATAAAGAGATTTCCAAATGTGCCAAAGGAAACCACTTCTCCAGCTACGCCCTGAGCTAGGTTGCTGATCTCACTGGTCTGTAATAATCCAGTGGTGGATGCCCAGGGTTCAGCTCCATAAAGCCTCTGTTCCCTTCCGGTTTCCAGTCTTACACAACACCATCATCTACCCACAGGTGGCCATCTACCTGGGGGCTCCTGCCATCATCTACCCACAGATGGTTGTCCATCTGGGGCTCCTGTTTCTCTATCTTCTGAAGTTCTCATGCTCTCTTTTCTATAAGAATCAGAAGAGCCGAGTTCTCTCTTTGTTGGGACAAGGTCTTTCAATCTACTCAGGCTGGTTTCAAACTCTTTGCATATCCCAGGCTGCCCTTGAATTCACACCAAAATCCTCCTGCTTCGGCCTCCCAGTTTCTGGGATTATAGGCATGTGCCTCTACACCCAGCTTAGAAGATCTGAGTTCTAATCTTGCTTCCAGAGATCAGTTTTGGGATCTTAAGACCATGCTTAAACTTTTTAGACTTAAACTTCCTAATTTTGACCCAATGATAATGGAATTAACTGTATCTAAGCTTGCCTGTATTTAAAAAAAAAAAAAAAAAAAAAGAGTCCTGGGATTATTTTTTCCTCCTTTATTTTAGAATTTCTTTCAACCCAACAAAATGCTTATTTAAATTGTCCAGAAGATAATGCAGAAAACTGAGTATTTCTTTGCCTGCCATGATCTCACATTGAAACTAACAGTTGTGACTTTCTTTTTCTCTTCCAATGCTTCATGTAGCCGACTACAAAGAAAGCTTCAATACTATCAGCAACATTGAAGAGATTGCTTACAATGCCATTTCCTTCACCTGGGACATCAACGACGAAGCGAAGGTATTTCATAACGTCCAGGGCGTGTCCCTCCCAGCTGTCTGAAAAGTGGGAGGAGCTTCCCGATTTCACAGCTGATCTGTTTTGTAGTTTTACACTTGTCCCCTCCTAGAGGTTATGAAACTGTCCTTGCAGTTCCCACCCTCCTCGGAAGCAGCATTTTTTTCTTGATGTCCCTCAACGACGCAGAGTCCAGTATGTGACGCCTCCAGGCTGGGGTGTCACCTGCCAGTGCCTCCTGCCTGACCCCCCCGGGTCCACCCCGGCACTCCTTCCCTCGGCTTCACTTCCTCATTTGCGGAGTAGCATTCATACTCTGCCCTCCCCCCATTCCGTGATGTAAGGATTAGTGCGGCAGCATCCCAGCAGCCAGGTGGGGTTCCTGCAGAAAGGGTAAATCCAAGTTAGCAGCAGTGTGCATTTCCCACCGTGAGCAAACAACCGCGGGGGAGCCTTCCGGCTCCTGTGTTGACAGTTGCCTCCATTCAGAGGGTCACTTGGATGATTTTCACTGGGACTTTTCAGGGGATTCTTAGGGACAAGCAAGCATATTCTTAAGTTATGTCTCCCTTCCCATGACAGTCTCTCCATTCTATTCATTAAAATTATTGGAGTTTTGCTGGGCAGTGATGGCGCACACCTTTAATCCCAGCCCTCAGGAGGCAGAGGCAGGCAGATCTCTGAATTCCAGGCCAGCCTGGTCTACAGAGTGAGTTCCAAGACAACCAGGGCTACAGAGAGAAACCCTGTCTCAAGAAAAACAAAAAGAAAAAAATATCAAGTGAGTTCTGACATGTAGTTACTTGAGAAATCGGAGCCCCAGAAGCTTAGACAGGTGCTGGGGAAGGTCTACCAGGAGCTTTTGTTGTAAGATTAGTGATGCTTTCCTTCAGGGTTCCTGTGCTCGGTCTGATCGCCTTCCTGCCCTTTCCACCCTCTCCTTTCCATTCTTCCGTTTATTCAGGAAGAATTTTAGTCTCTATGGAGAGTGTAGGCCTTAGAAAGCATGCCTGATCCCCAGCATCTCATGCCTGCTTTCCCTAAAAGAAAAGAAACTTTTTTAATTCATGGGACAAGACACTATATTGGAAGCTTATGGTTATCAGGGCTTGCTTCAATTTCTATTGCTTAAAATTGCTTTTAAAAATCAAGTAATGTGGCCAGGTGTGGTGGTGCACGCCTTTACTCCCAGCACTCAGGCGGCAGAGGCAGGTGGATTTCTGTAAGTTCCAAGCCAGCCTCTTTTACGTAGTGAGTTCCAGGTCAGAGCCAGAACTCCATAATTGAGAACCTGTCTCAAAAAAAGAAAAAAAAAAGAAAAGAAAAGAGATCAAATGATGAGGTTCTCAGGAGTCACATGCAGTTAGTTCTGTCCCGCTGTGCCATGGTGGTTGTGTCTAAGGCAAAGGGCGTCCTTCCACTGTGTGAGATAGTCTGCAAGAAAGCTCTGGGGGCCGCGACAGCGCCCCTGCCAGCCCCCACCGCTCCGTCCAGATGTCAGCTGGCTGCTCCCTCCAGAGCTGGTACTGGATTCCGTTTTAGAGGGGCTGCTGAGAGAGGCCCGCCACTTTGTATGTTTGTCTCAGTTATTTTGAAACTTAAAACTGCGATAGGACTTAGTGTGCGGCTTCTAAGAAGCCAGGTAAGAGGAGCTGGCCATGCCCTCTGGGCGCTTCTGGTCTCGGGCTCCTGAGAAGTGTTTCCTGCTTCACTGGGAACCTGTGGAGCCGCAGCAAGGAAGCACTGTACCGAGTTCTCTAGTCTAACTTACTGTGACCTATGCCAGTCTCTAGCTGGGGGAGGGTGTGTGTGTGTGTGTGTGTGTGTGTGTGTGTTTGTGTGTGTTTGCACCTTTACCACCATTGAAAAAACAAAAGGCTGATGAGGCCGGTTCTGCTGTCTGTTGGGTGTGGCCGGCGTTAATAAGCACTTGTCAGGGCCTTGGCGATCTGGGCTGGAAGGACCTGCGTATGGGCAGGGCACTCTGCGAACCTCATGTGTCACTCGAGGGTGGGGATAAGGAAGGCTGAGAAAACAGGGGCGGCAGGCTGTGTGCTGAAGGTTGACGGGGACCTGCCCCGGACAGAACTGCTCCCGTGCTCCCGCTAATGCAGAGGCAGCGTGGGCTCCCTCCTTTTACCCACTCAGAGTCTGCGCACAACCCTCTCCTTCTCCGGGGACGTGGTGGTGTGCCATTTCTTAATGAGGCTGCTCCCTTTTGAAGCTGATACCAGACATCAGTTTCAAGCGTGTGCTGGAATCCAGCAAGTCGATTCTTTGCTCTCCCCAGCCAAGTCCATGCTTCTGTTTTCATACTTAAAGTAATTAATGCCTCGAGGTGGCTAGAGTGAGTAGGTGTGCGTGCAGAATCCTGTAGAGTCGGGGTGTTTTGTTTACTTACTTACTTTATGAAAGTATCTACCTTCTTAAATGGCTCCCTTTCTTGTTCTCACTTAGATATGTTCGTTTTTAATTAATTCATTGTTTTCTTAGTAGTGCTGAGAAATAGACCCAGGGCTTCATGCTTGCTAGGCAAGTGCTCTACTCGTGAGCTATACTCCAGCCCAGTATATCTTAATTCCTGATTGTCTCGCACAAACGTCCAGGTTGCTGGGAGATGTATGGCATTCCTTTGCTCTGACTTCTAATGGTAACGTCCACTCTCTGGCATGCCAGCATGAGTAGGTCCAGGATTCTGACCAGTGTCTTTCTCTGAGTCCTACCTGTTCATGGGCTTCTGCCTCTTAATTGGATGTCATTGTTTTGAGAACACACAAAGGTAAATCATGAATGTCTTGACTGGTGTGCTACTTGGGAAAACACTGCTCCAGCCTGGACTCAACTCATAGTGTGCCTGTGCACAGGCAGTTCATGGATGTAAGCAGGAACCCGCTGGTGCCACAGAAGCGTTAGGGGAACAGCCATTTGTTTTTAAAGCAGAGGTAGAAAGGGAAGTGCTTTGAAAACTAGGAATGTCTGGGTGTGGTGGCACATGCCTTTTATCCCAGCATTCAGGAGGCTGAGACAGGCAAACCTCTGTGTTTGAAGCCAGACAGGTCGACATGGCGAGTCCAGGGCCAGCTAGGACTGCATAGTGAAAGACGTTCATTGGCAGCTGGACGCCTTTCTAAAGACTTAGAAGTTGACGGACAGGTTACAGTTCCTCTAGGCAGAGGCTCTGATTTCTTCCCTAACACTCTGTGGCCAAGCTGGGCTACTGGACGTAGTTCAGCAGGAAGCAGCAGTGTCTGCATTTGGACCTTCAAAGATTGGCAAGGTGCTCAAGTGTAGGATTCGTAGGGAAAGACATGAGGGCCAGAGAAAAAAGAGGAGGAGAGGAGCTGGCATACCACAGAGTGGGCGCGTGCTCAGCTGCACGGGCTCCCCCATGAGCCAGCAGATCCTCCCACCCTGCAGGAGCCAGGCTTGGGCCATCTAGTGGCTGATGCTACAGCAAGGCTAGCCGCAGACTCCTGCCTGACTCCAGGTCTGGGGTTCCGGGCGGTACCACTGTAACCGCAGCTCACCTAGGCCATGCATTAAATGGGCTCTTGTGGAGTAGCCTAAGACCTTCAGTATGGCATCACCATGTCAAGGGGAAATGTGTGCGTTACTTCACACATGAAGTTTGGAGACGAAAGTCTCAGTCAAGGTCTCTACAATAGTCCTAGTAAGAGGGAAGGATTGTGGGTCTGCTGGAGCTCCTGGCCTAGAGTCTGCTCTTATCTGGCTTGGGTCATAAACCTTAAGTGTTTACAGCAGCACCAAGATTTGGTTAGTGGTAGGAAGAGGAAGCCCAGAGGTCTAAAATAAATAGTGGGAAGAGAAGTGAGAGAACTAAGTTCTGTGTGTAACTGTCCCTCACAGGCTGGGCTGCCACTCATACTGTGCTGGGCTGTCACTCATACTGTGCTGGGCTGTCACTCACAGGCTGGGCTGTCACTCATACTGTGCTGGGCTGTCACTCATACTGTACTGAGCTGTCCCTCACAGGCTGGGCTGTCACTCATACTGTGCTGGGCTGTCACTCACAGGCTGGGTTGCCACTGATACTGTGCTGGGCTGTCACTCATACTGTACTGAGCTGTCCCTCACAGGCTGGGCTGTGCTGGGGAGTCTTGCCATGTTCACACTCCACCCAGCACCATGTAGCAGCGCTTAACCCTTTCAGAACAGCATTGCGGACTCACTAATAGAAATGACTCTAGAAAACACTTGGGTGATAGTCAGCTGCAGAGGAGTGGAGATTATAAACCAAAAAGCAACCGGTCCTGGACAGCAGCACCAAGGAAGGCCATCTGGCGGCGGCGGCCTGGACGTGGCTCTGGTCACAACCAAGTAGCCAGAAGGGCAAAGAAGATGGCGGCGGTTCAGCGCACAGCTCCGGCTGTCTTTGCTGTTTGCTCTAGACACGATCTTTGTGAATATTAAACTATTAAGGGTGTGATGGACTCCGGGGATACAGAATCTCTAACCAGTAAGTTTCCCTAGTACTGATCTAAAGCCTTTAAGGTAGATTGTGTTGTGGCTACATTCGCATGTCCCTCTCAGAACTACCAATACCAAAGAGTTCCCTGTGAGGTGTGGGCCAGGCCCCCGGGGTGGGTGATACCAGGGAGCGCGCGCATAGAACCTAGTGTGCTTTGCGAGTTGTGCCTCCCGAGGCTTAAGGCTTAAGGCTGCCAGGGCTTGGGGTCTTTTCCCACCACTGTGCTGTAAGCCCCCTGGTGCGATTCGTGAGTTGCCATCAGGGCTCTTTGAGAAGGAGGCTGATTCGTCTCAGTGTGTGACCAGGCTGCTCACTGACCAATGGGACCGCAGCTTTCCATGCTGGGACCCATTGTCTGTGGGTGTGATGGGTCTCCCTAGTTAGCTCCCTCCCGTTTCTTGCCTTCCACGCAGGGCACAGGCTGAGGGGTTAGGGCAGGGGCGAGGGCGGTCAGAGGCACAGCATCCTGTCCCTGGAAAAGCTGTGGGGTCAGACTGTATGCTTTCACAGCTCGCTGCAGCCCAGCTGCTCTGAGAAGGTACTCGTAGGACTCTGGGCGGTTGTTCTGGAACACAACTGTTCTGTCATGGAAAGGCTCATGTTACAAAATAAAGAGGATTAAAACGATTTGACGCCTACCTTGAGGTCCCATAAGCTTTACCATGAGGGCTCTTGTGTTTAGGTGGAGTGACGTCGTCTTTCATTTGTTCTCCTGGTCTCCCCAAGAGCCAGTGGAGTTCCCGGGGAGGGACCAGCAAGGCTGGGCTGTGGAAGGGGTGTGGCCCCTCTGGTAACTTGAACTTGGGATGTTTTGTGTGTGCTTGTGGGGTGCTGGGCTTCTGAGTTTAATGACAGTTTGTTGTTTTGTCTGAGCATAATGTTTGGAATTCATTGTGAGAGTGTTTTTTTTTAATGTGTTTAGACTGAACACACTTGCATTTAAAGGGATTCCATTCTAGTGAAGCATCAATCGGGCAATATTAAAATAAGGCGGTGCCATGTTTGGTTGCGTTAAGCTGGGACAGGTTTGTTTTGTTTTACAACTTTAAATTTCCAATGTGAATGGGAGGGCAGGAGGGAAGAGAGAAATGAGTCACATATTATGCTTGTAATTGTAATGAAATCATGGGCAGGGGACTTGAAGTGTAGACTTGCCGGGCTGCTTAAGTGGAAACACATCAGGAAACACTGTTACTTTTAAAAGAAAGGACATGGGCCAGCAAGGTGCCTTTGCCTGGCAAACAGCAAGCCCAGTTCAACCCCCTGGATCCACCTGGCGTAAGGAGAAAACAGACCCCACACTTTCTCCTCTGACCTCCACATCCCCACACCCATATCCTAAATGTTAAATATCCTTAGAATTACAGCAAGGAAGTGACGTTCGGAGCCCAGGCAGACCATGGGTTATCTATACACGGACTCCTAGCCTTCCACCCCCAGGACACTGGCGGTGGCCACCTGCTTGACGTTCATTTGACTGCAAAGATTTTCCTCTTGTGTAGTTGAAAACACGTTTAGGGTTGAGGAACTCCAGGACCTGAATTCAAGCACCCGGCTGAAGCCGGTGTGCTTGTACACATCTGTCCAGTTGTGGACGGCAAAGACGGGATTGCTAGGCTTTGCTGGTTTCTGGGCTAGCTCCGGAAACTGTTGTGAACGGCAAAGACAGGATTGCTAGGCTTTGCTGGTTTCTGGGCTAGCTCCGGCCAGTTCCAAGAGAGACCCTGTCTCAAGGGAATAAAGACAGAGTGTTTGTTGACAGAGTAGAAATAGTTCATCCTGCTCTGGCCTCTGGGTGTGCACACCACACCCACACACATTAAGTAAATAAATAAAGATAAAACGCTCATTAAAGTAAAAATGTTAAAAAACATCCACCAAGGAGAGCGCTACATGTCTTTATACAGTGAGGCGTCTGAGAGCGGATCTGTATTAAAAACGCCAAGATCATTTCCTTGAGGCCGCTGCTCTGGGTACCACAGCAAGGATGATTTCTCTTTGAGGCTCTTCCTGTAAAAGCTGGGTCTTTGGGGGCTTTGCTGCCCCATTATGTCAGTGCGTGTGCACACCGCAGTGTCTGAGCAAGAGGTTCTGTTAGTTGTAAACTGAAACACTCCGAGTCACGGCGAGACTTTAGAACCCACGGTAACAATGTGAGCATTTATTCAGCGTGTGCCTGAGGGTGAGGGCCGGCCGAAGGTGTCTCGGACTGCCGCGGAGGCACTTGGCAGCTAAGAAAGCCTCCGTTTGGTAGTGAGACCTGTATCCTGTGAACGAGTTTGAGGCAGCCCTGTCCATTTAGACACCGTTTGTGCTGTCGCTGGAGTTACGTGTTTTCTTTGGGGGGGGTGGGGTGGAGTGAATTTTTGCCCTTCCCCCGCCCCGCCACTCTGAGGAGACAATGAGCGCCTCTGTGGAGACTTTGACAGCTTGTCAACTTAACCTGCCATCTCGTGTTTCTTCCTGGAAATCCCTTCTGTGGCTCTCTGCCCTTTCAGGCAGGTTTGCCACTCATGTGTTTTGCTTTGTTTTTTATTTATTTATTTATTTTAGTAGATTTGCCACTTTTAAACCTGAATCAGAACAGCCACCTGACGGAGTAGAGATTTGGAGGCAACGTGTGGCCTTGGAGTCAGGGGTTCTTGTGACTAGAAGCCTTTCCCACAGGTCTCACCCCCCCCCCCCCAGGCCCTCTGCCGTAATCCACGGACTCTGTGCCTTTAGCTTCTCGAACACTGGGTTGACAGTCAGCTTGCCTGCCTTCGAGTCTCCTTTGTGACCCCTGTGCCCGCTCACCTGTCCTGTTGTGTGCTCTGGGGATGGAATGTGGTCTGTGTTTGCCTGGAGTCACGCCCCCACACAGGGCTGCATATTTCAGGGCACGCACTCTGCTGATTTGGGACACATCTGCCAAGTGTCCTTAGGTTCAGCAGGTCTTGCACATGGAACATGGAGGAAAGGGGGCAGGCTGGTCCCTCTGAGTGTTTTCTCCTCCGCGCCTCTCTTTTTATCTCGGTGACTTTTCCCCTGGCTCTCTGCACGGCACAGAAACCGAGACACCGTGTGGGCGGTGTGGGAAGCGGGCTGTGGCAACAGCCTTGCTGACTCGGAGCTTGTTCTACCTTCAGGGAACGCCCTCCCGGCCGGCCGTGGGAAGACTGCGATTCAGGCCCTTTTCTCCTCCCACGGCCCTGCCCGCCCCACCCCTTCCCGCCCGCTGGGCTCTTTCCTCTCGATGGTCATTTGATCGGCTGAGAAGCCGCAGAAGGGTTCAGCTGTGCCCTGGCAGCCCTCTGAGCCGTTGGGCAGTTCGCGGTGACAGTGGCCTTGTCGTCGTGGTGTGGTTAGGCCATGCAGCCGCCACCACCCACCCACCCCCACCCCCCGACAGAGCAGGGGCAGGTGGGACGCACCCTGGATTATCTGGCGCATCAGAGGTGGAACTGGATGGGGCTGAGCGGGTGACTCAGTCCCGATACCGTCTCAGCGCCACGCACTCATTAACTGCACGTGGACTGGGCAGCCAGGGCGGGAAGGAGGCAGAGCCCAGGGGGAGGCGGGTCTGTTTGTTTGTTCTGCTCAGAGTCGGGGGAGGAGGGCAGCGTAAAGCCCAATAAATGTTCCCTGCTAATTAGACCTCGCCAAGAACTGGGTCGTGATTTATAGTTTAAAGTCTTGCCTACCCCATCAGCTTCGATCCAGGTTCTCAACTTCCTTGAAATGCACTGGGAAAATGGTGATTTTATTCTCTTTAAGTAGTGCTATTAGAAACGAGGGGGAATTATTTTCATTTCAGCTGTCGGCCAGTTTCTCCCCGTGAAGAGCTGCTTAGATCTTTCCACTGATTTGGTTAAGTAAATTTGAACTTATCCTACTTTCTACTAAGAGAAAGTTTCTACTTTCTCTTAGAAGATAGATTACATTCTAGAAAGGATCTTATGGTAGATATTCTCTGTATTTGACTGAGTTGAATTTTGATATAAAAAATGAGTCAGATCCCCAAGACCCCTGGGACTGTACCCAAGATGGCTGTCTCTGTCTGCTGAAGCCGTGTGGCCATCAGCTGAGTCCTGTGACTTATGTGCAACAAGTAGGAAGTTTGGCAGAGAGCAGCCGTTTGGTTTGAAATACGGAGACCTTTAACTTCCTGCCTCATGATCAAGGTGACCTTCTGCCCCGTGTTCTGTCTGGCTGTCCGTTTTCCCCACCTTCCCACGTCTCCAGTTTTCCATCGGTACCTCTCCGTGAGTGGCCAGGGAAGGCACTGGTTCTGGAGTCCTGAGAGCTGGACCTACCAGGGCTTTGCCATCCTAACCCTGAACCTCACGGCTTGGCCCTGTCTGTCTCTAGTGAAGATCCTGAGAACCAGAGACCATGTGGCATCTGTGAGGAGGATCAGCGCATATAGAGAATGTCCAACTGTCTCCAGTTACCATGGTAACCTTACCAAAGCGTCTTCCCCAGCTGAACCCACCTACTTTTTCCTTTCCCCTCCATCGGGGCTTTGTGATGTGCACGGGGCAGTTAGAACTTTATAACCACGTCTTAATGCGCAGGTCACAAGCAAATGAGGGGCTCTCAGCTCCGAAACCAAGCTTTTCCCACAAGTCAGTCTGCAGTGTAAGAGCAACATGCCATTGGTTTACCCCTGAACATTTCTGGACAAGTCTGACTCACTTCTAACATCCTTCCAGGGAGTATTACACATAGAACCAATGCTTTGCTACTAGGGCAGAAAAACTGGCTTGAGAGGCCACTTGGCAGATAACTGGCTTCCCTAACTCATCAGCTAGCCAGCCAATCGCCTGAGCAGCTCTGGGAGGGGACAGGCATGATTGGAGCAGGCAGGCCTGAGGCATTCTCCAGACTAGGATGCTCATCATTAGTAAAGCCAAAACTCTGCTCTTGGGTCTGTCATCAGCAAGGCAAAAGCACCATGTCCTTAGGAGTTCCAGGGAAGCCGAATTTTCAGCCAGGGATTCGTCGGCTGCTGGATATTTTGGCAAAGCCTGTTTGAGTTGGGCCGTTCTCCTTAACCCTCTGAGCAGCTGCTGTGAGTTTAGGTGGGAAAGAGGCCACTGAGACAGCCTGGTCTGAAGAGGGAGCTGACATGTGAGGATGCAGCATGGCCTGGGAAGCAATGGTAGACTTGTGCTCTGCGGCTCCAAGGTCACGTTGGAGACTAGGAGAGCTGTAGTCCTTACCCGTCTCGAGCTGCACTGTGAAGCTACGGTGGTGGGGTAGTGTAATTATCGTCTCAGTTAGGGTTTCTATGCTGCGAGGAAACTCCATGACTGAAAGCAATGTGGGGAGGGTTCTTCTACAGCCCAGGCCCACCTGCCTATGGATGACATCACCCACAGTGGGCTGGGCCCTTTGGGTGGTTTGGAAAAAAATGGCCTCCAAAGGGAGTGGCACTATTAGGAGATGTGGCCTTGCTGGAGGAAGTGGGTCACTGTGGGGACAGGCTTTGAGGTCTCTTTCCTCAAGCTTCCCTCAGTGTGACAGTCGACTTCCTGTTGCCTGTCAGATATAGCACTCTCAGCTCCAGCACCACGTCTGCCTGCACACTGCCATGCTCCCCTTCATGATCATAATGGACTAAACCCCTGAAACTGCAAGCCAGCCCCAATTAAATGTTTTCCTTTATAAGAGTTGCCGTGGTCATGGTGTCTCTTCACAGCAATAAAAACCTAAGACAGCCCTCCTTACACCAGTTAGTAGGTAAGAATATGGCCTCCTAGGCATGCCCACAGGCCTATCTGGTGAGGCAATTCCTTATTGGTCTCACCAGCACAGTGGGTAAAGCATTTGCTCTGCACGTGTGAAGACGACCTGGGTTCCGTCCCCAGAGCCCGTGTGGAAGGCGTGTGCCATCAGACCCGGCAGGAGACAGCTCCTTATAGGGTGAAGTTCAAGCGGCCTGTGCAGAGAGCGGGGTTCCCGGGAGTCACTGTTTCTGCCCACATCACTGCTCAGATTGTCACTTCCCATGGCACCCATGGTGTCTGCAGGCACATCCCGGGTCTGGGCACGGGGCTTGCTCTCACAGTCCCTTCTGTCCCCTCAGGTGTCACCGACGAGTCAGTTCTGGTACAGCTTGTGTTTTACTGTTTCTCTTTCTCTTGGACAATTGGGCCCCCGAGTGAAATCTTCATCCCTTAAGAAAGAAAACCAATCCGAATCAAAGCGTGATTCCTCTTGTTGAGTGAGTCACGCTGTGACGACTTCCTTACTGTATTGTATCGTTTGAGCACACTGCATCATGAAAGCCCTAAGAAACTGTTTTCACCTCCACGGCAGGAACTTAGGGCAGCATGCAACCTTCTACCTAAATCTCTCAGTGGAAAAAAAAGCCAAAATGATGCCAGTTGGTGGTCATACTCCTTGTACTTCCACAGAAACACGGGGTGATGGTCACCACCCACCACTGCGGTGCTTTCAAGGCCAGACTTTCGGTCATTCAAGGGAAACACCAAGGGATAGTGAACACCACACTAATCAATACTGCCATTCAGGACCTGGCTCAGCTCCTTGGAAGTTTTGTAACTTTTGGCTGATGGAGTCCAGGTGTTTTGTTTTCCAAAGGCTGGGGGGCCCGGGTGCTAGACCTCTGAGCCATGTCCAGCCTTGAATCCTGGGTGTTTTATGGATGAGCCCTTTCCATGAATTAAATGTGTGGTTCGGACTTCCCGACTTTCTCCCTACAGTTAGACGCACTTGTCAGCTTACATGCCGGGCTAGTCTCTTCACAGTCCGGGGGTGTTGCTGGGATTGTGCTCAGCTTGTGGTTAAGAGGGAAAAAGAAGAAAAGCCCCCAGAGGACTGGATGAGTTAGAGGCTTATAAACTGAATTTTTAGTCTCCTCTGCTTTGCCCGCTGGGATATGGCTCCTGGGCAGTCACTTCTGAGTGCATGCCCTGCCTCCTTATTCCTCTTGCTCCTCTTCTTCCTCGGAGGGTGGCCATGGGAGGAGCAGCCAGCTGTGTGTTCAGTATCAAGGGGCTCCCGTGATGCTTCTGGGAGAATCCTCGCACAGCAGTTCGGGGTCTGGGAGAGCATACGGATGAAACCCCCTGACATCCCCAGTCAGCTAATGTACATTCCCTCACTTTCAAGCTGCCCTTTGCAAACCAATGAAAATCTGAAGTATTCTGAGCGTGTGAATTCTCAACCAGGAATGAGGAACTGTCCGAGAAAAATGGGCTGGACGTTTAAAAAGAATCTTGCAGAACATCTTTAGCCTATTCAGTCATTGGTTTTGTGGTTAGGGGTTTGGTTTGTTTTTTTCTTTTTTTAGTTTTTATTTCCCTTATAACCATTTTGGGTGGGAACTTTAGTTGTAATCTTTTGAGATTAATATTTTGATTGGTTGAATAACATCACACTTTCCCTCAAAATAAGCCACAAGGAAGTGTAGCAACACAAGTCAGCACTGAAGGCTCCTTCCACGCAGAGGCCTTCCCAGGACTCTGAAGAAGGGAACGTGTGGTGTGTGTGTGTGTGTGTGTGTGTGTGTGTGTGTGTGTGTGTGTGTGTGCCTTTTTGCAGACTTTTAGCTGTAGAATTGGATGTGGTGCATGTATGCGTGCATGCTTGTGCCTGCACACTCGTGTGCATCCACGTGTTTCATAGAGGAGAAGTTGGGTGTGTAGCGTTCATCTTTCTCTTTGGCTTCTGTAAGAGACTTTGGAGTTTGGCCTGTGATGCTATCAACAGGGCATTTGTCTGCCCCCAAGAATAGTCGGAATGTCTATTTTATACAGACTTCAATGCCTTGGTCCATTCTTAGTCATTTGGGATGCGGAATCAATCGCTCTTTAAATTACTTTATGTGTTTGGGTGTCTTGCTACTTCCCGAAGTTGCAGAGACAGCTGGAAGTTGACCTGCAGCTCTCCCTCAGCCCTCTGAGCATAGCTAGACAACAGTGTGGCCCTAGGACCCAGTCATCAAGCCCAGGCTAGACAGCTTGTAGAAAATGGAAATGCTGAACTATGAAAACGCTCCCTGTTTTCTCTTTTATTAAAAACATATTGGAGTTGGGCGGTGGTGGTGGCGCACACCTTTAATCCCAGCACTGGGAGACAGAGGCAGGCGGATCTCTTGATCCTGGCTGGTCTACAGAGTCAGTTCCAGGACAGCCAGGGCTACGCAGAGAAACCAGGAAAACAGTAATAATAAAAACTATGCATTAAGTATATGCATGCCCCAGGTGTCAGGAGCAGAGGTGACTATTATGGTATGATCTCAAGGGGTTGCATGTAGTGCAGTTCAGAGTCACAACTGGAATCTCAGCCTGGGCACACTGGTTCATACAGAGGTGTTCATTCTGAGAACACTTCTGACCAACTTTGACCTTGTTGAGTAGCAAGATCTGTGGATAGTGAATATTCTACCTGATAGGCCTCTGCCTCTGTAAAATACTCCTTCAGTTAGTAACGCATGTAAGAGGATCCGAACTCTTCAAGGAGGAAATCATGGACTGAGGCGGGTTTCATAATCTCAGAGTTTGGGAGCTGAAGGAGACCTGAGGTGCATTGAAGTGTCGGAGACCAGTCCTTTCATGGGATGGTGTTATCCTGGTTGATCATGTGAATACCCGGGAGCACTGGAGAGCAGTTCTGGTGTCAGACCCACCCAAGCGGAGGTGTTCCAAATCCTCAGCCATGGGGCCTGTCCCAGTGGGCTTTGGAGCGTGAGGGATTCCAGCATGGCTGTGGTGTGAAGCAGTGTCTGAGAGAGGGACTCCAGGGCTTCTGTGTGCAGTGGCTCCCCTAGGGTGCTTGTGGGGAGGAGGGAGGAGGAAGGGGGTCTCTGTGTCTACCAAGTTCCCAGGCCAAATTGAATGAGGCTACATGGTACCTTTAAAGTAACAGCGTTTATAGAAAGTAGACTGATAAATGTATTTTCGTGTGTGTGTGTGTGTGTGTGTGTGTGTGTGTGTGTGTGTGTGTAAGCCAGAGGTTGATATGGGTATCTCCCCCAGTCACTCTCCACCTTTTATTTAGTGAGAGACAGTCTCTCACTAAATCCGTGGCTCACCAACTTTCTAGACTGGCTGAGGGCAAGCCGACCCCAACGATTCTCTTGTCTCTGTCTCCTCAGCACTGGGGTTACAGTGCGCGATGCCATGCCCAGACTTTAGATGGGTGCTGGGGAAGGAGTGTGTGGCCCCAGACTCCTGTCTGTTTCCCTCATCTTATCTGTAGTAAAGACAGTAAGGTTTGGGGCTCATCCTCCTCATCCACTGTGGACGGAACATCTCAAGGGTCTGGAGTTGGAAGTGACCTGAAGGTCCTCTGCCTTGGCTGGTCATGTGACAGCAGAGTCCAGGGTTATGGGGCTAGTTAAGGACAGAGTGGGGACAGAGTGGTTGCTCTGATTGTCAGATAAACTCTGCCTCTGTTGAGCACCTTACCTCCGCCCCGCTCCCCCAGTGACAACATGGGGGGTGGGGTGTTGCCTTTTTTGCTGGCCTTTGGTGAATGCCTAAACCAGTATGGTATCACTTGGTTTGGCCCAGGATGCCCACGATGGCCCGGCATATTCTTCCATGATGCTACTGCGTGAGACAGTGAGTGCTGTGCTGTTTCTTGGGGTCTTCTGGCCGCTGTCCTTCATAAAGTGTGCGTCTATTTCCGGCTTTGTCCCACCCACTGGTGTGGTTGTGTTTTATCTGATCAAGGAGGCAGTTTTTAAATGCCAAGTTAGGGTGAGTCAGCCCTTTTTGATAACTTTTGAAGTCTCCTAAGTTGAAAAGGATTTTCACAAATAGGAAGCAGATGTGTCTGAGTAAGAACATGGAAGCAAGACTGTAAGACCCTTCCCGGAGGCTCTGCATTCAGGCTGAGCCTGGGATCCGGCTGCTCTGAATAGAGACTTGACGCTGGGACGCAAGGGAGGCGAGGTTTGGGTAGGATTACTGCGAAATCCTCTTGTCAAGGGAATTGCACTTTGGGTCAGAGACTTCCTGGAATCGGGGAACTAAGTGTAACTTCCCAGGCAGCCATCTTTGAGTTAGGAATTGTGCCGCCTGGCCCAGGGTGAGAGAAGTTTGGATTTTTCCATTTGGTTGGAAACTGAAGTGTGCAGTGCTTTGGTAATTTTTCTTGTTTACAAAGACTGCCTTCTTTTTCTCCTTTCTTATTCATTTTATTTCCCCTTTCGGATTTCTTTTTCCCCCACATTTATTTATTGGTGCGTGTGCACGCCCACATGCATGTGCCTGTGTCACAGCATGCATGTGGAGGTCAGAGGTCAGGGAGCCCATTCTCTCCCTCGTTCACCACATGGATTCTGAACACTGACTCCAGGTCGGAAGGCCTGGTGCAGGTGCCTTTCCTTACCGCGGAAGCATCTCGCTGACCCCTGTTCCACAGACTGTCTCCTGTCTCTCTGCATGTTTATGGTTTCGTATAAAATATTTTAAATATGCAGAAGGCGGTGGGTCAAAGCACAGACTTTTCAGTAACACGGTTCAGAAATCGCAAGGGCCACTTCCTGCCTGTGAATCTGGACTTAAGTCTTTTTGAAGAAAAGGGAGCAGGGCTGGAAGGTGACTCAGTCAGTAAAGTGCTTGTCTTGCAAGCACGAGGAGCTGGGTTCGGCCTCCGAAAAAGCTGGGTGTGGTAATGTGCTGTACCTTCGTCAGCCGGTGCTGGGAAGGCAGAGAGGAGAGGATGTCCGGGATTCCCTGACCATACATTCTAGCCTCACGGTGAGCTCCAGGCCAAGAGGAGACCTGTCTCAAAGGGATAGATGGTGTTTCAAAGGATAACGCCCCGGGTTGTTCTCTGGCACACACACTCAAGTTTTGTTTTTTTGTTTGTTTGTTTGTTTGTTTGTTTAAGTCAAGTAATTTTGTTCATTTACTGGAAATAGTTAGACAACTTTTAGAAGCAAGCTACCACATTGCCAGAGTGTGAACAGTCTAGAGAAAGGGACGCATCTGAGCGCCTTCCATCTAGATCTTTACCAAAGGGTAAAATCTGGGATTAGGTCAGTGGGGAGAGGTAGCTTTACCATGGTGGGCGAGCACTTCACCTTCCGCTGGAACAGCCTTAGCATCTCCTGGAGATTCAAATGTGGGAGGGCAGCGCCCTCTTCTGGGCACAGGATAGCTCTGTAGCGTGTCAAAGAGCCCAGCGTAGTCCCAAGCACCAAGTATGGCAACTGTTCCAGCCTGTCCGGAGAGACAAGTTTTATGTGGAGGACGGGATCCCACAGGACCCTTGCAGACCAGCACAGGCAGCGGAGGGCTGTGGGGTGGACCTAACGGGATCAGTAAGGAAGCTGGCAGGGTCAGCATGAGGTGGGACTGACGGTGCCCAGGGATAGTGAGAAAGATCTGGGGGACGCTGGTGAAGGAACAGATAGGGTGATCTTCAGATCTTGTACTGTACATGTCCCAAGTCTTGTTAGGTTGTTCAGTCTTTTCCCACTTAGTAGAGTCACCCGCCGGCCGCACTTTGTGCCCTGCCCGGCACTGGCTCTTGGTTACCGTGGCTCTAACTCTGTCTCTCCAGCTTCTCTTTCCTGCCCTCTTCTCTTCCATTCAGTGCTCCTGTAGCACACAGTCCCCATCACAAACCCATTTACGACCCAAGGCCAGCCCTGCCTGTGTCTTAGTTGAGGTGGACGGCCAGTGCTTCTCGGGTCATCCGATCTTGACTGGTGGGGCCTAGGTGCTGGAAAGAGTCCTGGTTGTGTGGCGTAAGGGTCTCACATCTCTGAAATGAAGTTGCCCATTAAAAAACAAAACAAAACTGTGTTTTTAATCCTATCCACTGCATGGTTGGTGCCCATAAATAAATTCCAAAGACATTGGCCTGGGAAATGAGAAGCATCTGACCACATTAGACAGCTTCAAACCCAGAACCATAAAATGAGAGAACAGAGCATGCTCACTCACTGTGCTGAACTATAAAAGGGGTCGGAGCATGCTTATTCACTGTGCAGAACCATAGAAGGGGTCGGAGCATGCTCACTATATAGAACTATAAAAGGGGTCGGAGCATGCTCACTAACTATATAGAACCATAAAGGGGTCGGAGCATGCTCACTAACTATATAGAACCATAGAAAGGGGTCGGAGCATGCTCACTAACTATATAGAACCATAGAAAGGGGTCGGAGCATGCTCACTCACTGTGCAGAACCCCACCAGCTTTGCCAAGTGTCCTGTACTGCATGATCGTGTGTCTCCATTTGCTTTAACTTTTGAGAAATCTCGCTAGGTGGTGAGCATGGGGTGACTGAGAGGGAGGCAGGACAGGGAGGCAGGACTAGGTGTGCCGCTCTCTGACTTCCTCTTCGAAGGAGGGGCTGTGCTGGGAAGCTTCTCTGCTGGGTGGTATATCAAGGACATGGCAGCTGTTCCAGGGAACTGACCCTATTGGACTTAGTGACAATTGTGGAAACTGACCGTGTGGGTCAGTGACAGTTCAGCTGCTGGTGAAAGGTGAGGTGGCGGGTGACCTCAGTGCCCGCCTGCTGCTCTCTACAGTGCTTTGTGTCTGGAGGAAACATGTCCACCAGTGGCCCACAGAGTTCCTTTCTCCCGTGTACAAAGGCTCTCTCAACCCATAACAATGTCTCATGGCTTCTCATGTGTTCTCACCACATCTCAATGAGGAATGTAGTCATGTTTTGTGACTGTCCAGTAGCCAGCGTAATTAAAGCCTGTGGAAGCCTTTGCCAATTGTTGTGTGTACCCAAGCCTGTGGTGAATCCAAATTATATTTAAATTATGAAAGGCCACCCCCAAAAGAATCTTGGACATCACTGGGATTTTAAATTATTCTCTGAGGACTCGGCCCAAAGTGATTCTGTTACCAAACACCCAGAAGAAAGAGAAATGACTATGAGCGGGCTGGGGTTGCATGTGAATTCCGCTGGAATTTTATAGTCAAACTACAGATTAGGAGAAGCCAGCTTAGGTGAAGTCCTGCCACACTAGGACATAGGCTGCTACAGACTGAGGTGACATCGAAGGTACAGGTGGTTCCAGAGAGTGTGCAGGGTTGTTCCCCAGCAGCCAGGAGACGCACCGCAGTGTCCCTGGCAAATGACATTAGCCGTGGGGGCCACGTTGTCCGCTTGTCCTCGCTGACATCCAAGAGCGATCCTGGGAGTCAGCAGCTCCCATGCTCCCCTCTTCCTCTCCCTGCCTGTGCTCAGAACTGCCCTCCAGATGAGTCAGCAGAGTCCCGCCCACTGCCCAATAGTGCCACTTCTAGATAGACGACCCGGGGTGGTAAGAGAAAGCAGTTTGAGCAAGCCATGGAGAGCCAGGTAGGAAGCGCTGTTCCTCCATCTCTGCCTCAGTTCCTGCCATGTGTTCCTGCTCTGACTCCCCTTCATCATGATAAGCTGTAACGTGAAAAAAAAAAAGAATCATGAGCGTCTCGAGGGTCCGTCATTTGCAAAGGCCGGGCCAGGCCGGGCTGGCTGCTGGAGTTGCAACTCATGGAGGCTGCTCTTCCTTCCCAGGTGTTCATCTCTGTGAACTGCTTAAGCACGGATTTCTCTTCTCAGAAGGGCGTGAAGGGCTTACCACTCAACATCCAGATCGACACCTACAGCTATAACAACCGCAGCAACAAGCCAGTCCACCGGGCCTACTGCCAGATAAAGGTCTTCTGCGATAAGGTGAGTGAGCAGCCGGCTTAGCGAAGAGCAGCTGGGGAAGGCTTCCTTCCATACAGCCGCTAACCTGAAGTGGGCACTTACCATTTACCCTTGCATGAAAAGAAGCTAAATTGTAGAAGGAAGGGGAAATACTCACTTGCCCTAAAAAGACCGGGATGATGAGATGCTACGCTTTGTTGTTTGGGTCCGATAAAGTAAAGGATGTGGACCTGGTCCTGGGCCCAGATCAGTAACTACTGTACGGACCACCCTCCACCTGACTTGCCTCCCTGAAGGCCCTCAGTCAGGCTGTCCCCAGGATTTCTGCATCCGCTTAAAGTTTCTCTGGTGCAGCTGCTTCTCCCTGGGACACAGAGGCCACTTTTGCCGGCTGCAGAGCCTGGGCTTCTGTGTGGTCCGAGACTGGCCGGGCTGCCGCGTGTGACCACTAGAGGGCGCCTGGGACCTTCGCCTTCAGAGAGCTTTCTCATCAGCCTGCCCGATGGGCGCATGTGCAGGCCAGGGTCTCCACCTGTAACAAATGACCACAAATTCGTGGCTGAAAGCATCACCCTTTTACTATCCATTGGTAGCTCACTCCTACTGAGCCGCCATCGAGGTGTGAGCAGGTCTGCATTCCTTTCTAGACCGTCTCCAGAGTCTGTTTTCATTCCTTTCCTGCCTCCTGCTGGACACGGTTTGCGTCTGTCTCAAGCCTGCAGTGGCTCACATCGGATCACTCAGACCCTCTCTGTGTCTTCATTATACCTCCGATTGTTCTGCTGTCTGGTCCCTTGTGATCACCTTGGGCTTCCACAGCTGACCTAGGGTCATTTCCCCATCTTCCAGCAAGTCATCTAGCAGCCGTCCCTCCCCTTTGCCATGTAATCCGCTCCTTCCCAGGCCCCGGTACCAGGTGTGGAGATTAGTGGAACACAGGTGCTTCCCGTGGGCTGTCCGTGGAAACAGTGAGTCAGAGCTGGTGGGCACAGGTCAGGCTCTTCCCATCTGACCACATTCCTCTGGAGCCCAGAGAAAAGCTGGTGATCCAGGTGTGTGGCACCAGCACCTGAGAGGCCGGGAGAACTGGGAGACAGAGGCCAGCCTGGGCTATATGCACAGGCACACACACACACACACACACACACACAGTCTCGAAGACAAAGAAGAGCCCTTTGGAGGAGCTATCAGGATGTTTTTATCCTTTTTGTTTGTTTTTTTGGCTTTTTTTTGTTGTTGTTTTGTTTTGTTTTTTTGAGACAGGGTTTCTCGGTGTAGCTTTGCACCTTTCCTGGAACTCGCTCTGTAGTCCAGGCTGGCCTTGAACTCATAGAGATCCGCCTGGCTCTGCCTCCTGAGTGCTGGGATTAAAGGCGTGCGCCACCACCGCCCGGCTCATTCTTTTTATAAAACTAGAGAAACTGCAGTTCTATTCAAACTTTTTAATTTAACACCTGGTGTTCTGTTAAATCTTTGCTGACTAATAATTTCCCTGGGCATTCTTGAGAATTCATGAGTTCACTTTTTGAGTGTCTTGAACACGCTATTTTCTTAAGGCCTCTGCAAACCAGAGCTGCTCAGCTCTCCGCTGCCCTGACTGTCCTCTGAGTTTGACCCATGTGCTGTTCGCTGTCTTCCGGTGCCGCCTCCCGGCTCTCAACTCTCACTTGTAGTCAGAAATGAGAAGTAAGGCACTTTGGGACGTCCTTTGACGTGCCGGCGGTATATTTCCTTCCTAAGGCCATAGTACCATCCCTTCGTTATGAGCTGCTGAGCTGGTTGATACGTGAGTTTCTCGTCTTTTCAGGAACAACAGCCACTCCCCACATTTTCAGGGAAAACGTGGCCAAGTTTGGATTTCTAACCAGTGGAACTTGGGTCGCTGCCTTTTCTACTGTCTCGTCTCGCTGACCCATCCTTCTGGTGTCTGACACACTGTCTTATGTAGCCCCTGCCCATTATAGAAACAGGAATGACCTTGAATTCCTGAGCCTGCTGCCTGTTCCCCCGAGGGCTGGGCTTAAGACCTGTGCCACCATCTCGCTGACGCTCCCACAGAAGTCAGTCTCCTCCCCGGAGTCATTGGCATCTTCACCCAAACAAGCAGCAGGTTTTAGCCTAGCGTTTGGGGACCAGCCCTGTGCTGTGCCCAAGCACATTTCCAGCAGGTGAAGAGGAGAGAGAGGGTCCAAAGAGCTTGCGGTCAGTCGGTCCCCGTTCCGTCCCAGGACTTCCCGTAACACCTTGCGGCGTCTGTGAACTGGGAGGGAACCGTCAGCTCTTCTTGGTGAGAAGTGCATATTTCGCGTTAAGGTCTTGTGCTGGGTGTGATGTCCGTCTGTCGGCCCACAGGTGCTACACAGACTTACAGCTGGCGCTGCTGATGGGGCTGCGGCCACCCGGGTCTATTCTGTGCCTAAGAGCTTCCTGTCTGTAACTCTTAGCAAGAGTTTTCTCTCCCACTGGTTGTGAGCATGTGAGTCTGATGCAGCTCCATGTCCTTGAGTTTGCCGAGCATTTGTGTGTTTGTGGCTTTCCTTGGGTTTGGAACATGTCTGGCCCTTGTTTCTTCAGACATGGCTGCTCCTTCCTCTCAGGTTCTCCAGTTACACCTGTGAAGTGCTTTGAGTTTCGCGTAGGCCCATCGTTGTTGTTTTGGTTTTTCTTACCTCATTCCAGAGAGTTCCCATCGTTAGGTCCCAGGCTTGCTGATCCTTTGCTGGGTCTGAACCACGGAGCTGAACTCTGTCCATCTCTGAAAGTTCAAGCTGGACCCACTTAGGGAGCGGTGGGTTTGGTTTTGCTGTTGGTAGGTAGTGCTGTTGTTATTGTTTTTGTTGGTTCTTTTTGTGGTCCTGAGCAAACGTGGAATCTTGTGCACACTAGGCAGTTGCTGTTCCACTGAGCCACACCCTCAGGCCAGGCGTAGTTTTTCGATAGCTTTTGACATATGGGATAAAATGACATTACCGACTTAATGTCTGTGCCTGGTGCCCGTGTCTGGGTCCACTTCCATGGTTTGATTTCCTTTCTGTTGGGAAAGAAACCTGCCTGTCTTGCTGGGCATCTGGCCTTGTGCACTTTGCCTTGCTGGGGCTGGGTGTTTTTATTCCTAGGACTCTTCTTCAGGTTTGTCCTGAGACCTCATTAAGTTTCTTGGAAACAGTCGATTTGTTCAGATGTCATCTTATGATCCAATAGGTGACTCTGGGGCCACACTGTGCCAGGCTCATTACCCGGCACTACTGAGCAGGATTTTCCTGGGTGTTGGCTCAGTGCCCTGAGAGAGGAAAGCTTTTTCCAGTCCAGTTGGTGAGAACAGACAGTGTGCTCACCCTGTGTGCATGTCAGGGTGTGTTTCTGCGTCTGGGGTGTGTTTAGAGGAACCTCTTTGCACCCCATGTACCTGGAAGCTGCTGAGCTCTCAGGATGGAATCCCCTGTGCTCTGTCGTCCTTGCTCTTCTTCAGCGGGCACTCTGGAGGCACCAGGGCTTACAGCCGAAGGGCCTGTCCTGCCCCCTCCCATTCTGCAGGGGCCGTCAGTTCAGAATCGATTGTGAGCCTGAGTTTCTTGTTATTCTTTCTGGATATGGCTAATGACAAGGTCTGTGAGACCACCTTTGGGGTGGAGGTACAGCTCCTCATCTAACTGAAGTTACTCCGAGGCTGTTAGGAGGCACAGGGAGACATGCAGCTCTATCCCGGATTGGCTAGGGGCCTGGGGACACTGCCCTGCTTCTCTGTCAGGGAGTCTGTGTCAGCAGCATATGGCAATTATTTCATTGTATTTGTGTGCGGTGTCTGTGTGCGTGTGTATGTATTTATTTGCATGTGGATATTCACGTGAGACGGGGTGTGTCTGTGTGTGTATGTGTGAAGAGGTCAGAGTTTGATGTATTGTATCTTCCTTGATTACTTTCCATGGTATATGTTGAGGCAGGATCTCTCATTTGAACCCAAATTGCCAGTCTGGCAGCTCCTGCTAGCCAGCTTACTCCGGACTTACGCAGTCTCTACCTTTTGCTCACTGGGATTGTAGGCAGGGCTGTAGTGCCCACCCACAGTTTACGTGGCTTCTGGGGACCTGAACTCTAGTCCTTATACCCTTGTATTGCAAGCATTTTACCTGCTGAGCCGTCTCTCTGGCCCCGTATATAGCAATTCTTAGAAGCAGGCTGTACATCTACCATGTTGTACATCTGCCATGTCCATGTACAAGATGTTAGCACCTTCTAGAGCAGGCAGACAGTTCTGTGTTCTGTTTTCAAACCTGATCCTTATCGTTTAATGATGCCAAAGATCGATGAGAGGCCCTTCCCTTCCTCCTTCCTATCAGGGAGTGTATTTAACAGAAACAAAGCCAACAGTTTCTGCCTCGCTGGGCATCTGCACGGTCCAGAGACGTTATCACTAGACAAAGGAGAATGATTCAGTGTTGACATGTGGGATGGTACCCGATGTCAGGTCATGGTTTTTACTAGTAGAGTTCTCGTGACTATTTTTGTGGGTTCAGTTGCATGATGCTGCCACTCTGTACAGTTGATGTACACATAGCACAGATAAGTCCTTTTACAGCACACAGCACAAAGACCACTAGTGACATCTTTGTTTTTGTGACCGATACCTGATTGTGTCTGGCCGCATCTGTTATCAAGAGGAATTTTGCTTTACTTGTGGTTAAAGTGTTCCCTGTGACGGGCTGGAGAGATGGCTCAGAGGTTAAGAGCACTGGCTGCTCTTCCAGAGGTCCTGAGTTCAATTCCCAGCAACCATATGGTGGCTCACAACCATCTGCAACGAAATCTGATGTCCTCTTCTGGTGTGCAGGGATACATGCAAACAGAACACTCTATACATAATAAAATAAATGTTAAGAAAAAAAGTAAAGTTTAAAAAAAATGTTCCCTGTGATTGATGTAGCCAGAAATGATTTTAAGAAGTTGTAAAAGTGTTATTAGATATGTTAATTGTAGAAAGGGGTTTCCATGTGACATTTCCATACATGCTTAGGATGTACTTCAGTGCGAGGGGTGGGCTTTGGAGAGGAAACGCATGTGGCAAGTCCTATGACGGCATTCACTTGCAGAGAGCCTTGTCATTCCCAGAGGGCCTGACCTGCAGGCTCTTGTCTCCTTTGTCTGCAGGGCGCTGAGCGGAAAATCAGGGACGAAGAGCGGAAGCAGAGCAAGAGAAAAGGCAAGTGCACTGACCTGGGTTCCCGGGGACGCCTGGCCTGGGTTCCAGGGGGCACCTGGCGGTGGCGTGTCCTGCAGAGTGTGGGCTGGATGGGGATGAGGCTGACATGGCTGTCACCAGCAGCTGAGAGGAGGGTAGAGACTTGCCCACAGAACTGCGGGCCAGTGTCTTGGGTTATCCTGGGCTCAGGCTTTTTGGATGCTGGTTCTGGCTCACTGTGTAGACCAGGCTGGCCTCCAAATCCTAGAGCTGGAGCAGCCCCCGCCCCCGGGGTGGTGGTGCTGGGATTAAAGCTGAGCATCCCACCGCACACAGCAGCCCATGACTTTAATCTCTTGGTGGCCTGCTTTTGCTCCCCAGTTCCCGATGTTAAGGTGCAGCTGCTTCCCTCACACAAACGGACGGACATCACGGTGTTCAAGCCCTTCCTGGATCTGGAAACCCAGCCTGTCCTCTTCATCCCTGATGTGCATTTTACCAACCTGCAGCGGGGCAGTCACGTAGGTACCAGCCTCCTGGGAGAGGCTGCAGGGCCGGCAGAAAGAAACTGGCGTTTTTCATAGTCAGACTGCAGTGGCCCTTTAGTTAGCTAGTGAGCTCTCGGGAACTTTCAGCCGTGAAAGTGACAATGATACCCATTGCAGTCAAGCGGTAAACGGTGCTGAGCCAAAGATACAGTGTCGGACCTGTCGCCTAAGTTCCGCTTGTATCCTTTCATGTCGTAGCGCATTTGAAGATGTTGAGAGTAGCCTCACGTTCAGAGTTCGAGTCTGTGGTCTTGTAAGCTCAGCTTGAGTGACACCTGTGTCCAAAGGCCCCCTTCTTGTAGTTCCTGTTGTGGATGTCATTGACATGTGCCATGTGCTCTCTAGCCATGTCTGAACGACCCATGCCACATTTAAAAGCCGGCCACTCCCTGCTTTGTGGGACAGGAGCTTCGGGCGAGTGTGGCTTTTCTTTTTCACTGAGGTCACAAAAGAGACCCTGCCATGCACTTACTGGACAGATTTGTAAGGGACTAAAGAGTTTTCAGAGGCGTTACCAATACTCTGACTCCACTGAGACACCTCAGGGTGAGCTGCAGTCTGCTGGCTTTTCCTGTGAAGGGACTGGTACCAGTGAATGGCTCAGAATTTTTGGTCTGTATCGTCCCCAGGGGGCTATTCCACTCTGCCATTCTGTTGCAGAGGGAGCCACACACAGTGAGGGACTGAATGAGTGGGGCATCCTTCCACTAAACGTTGACATCAGCCGGCCTCCACCAGGTTGGGCCCACAGAGACCAGCCCCTGAGTCAGCTGTAAAAAATCCGGGCGTTGGAAGATATGGCTACAGGATTGTGTCCTTTAGAAGAAGGATTTGGTGTTAGGCTGGTCACATTCAAAATTATCTCCATCTTGGGACTAATTTACTTATCCGTTGTCTGAACTATTTGAACGAGTTTGGAAAACAGTCTGACTCTGTGGTTTTGGTCTTAGGTTCTTCCCATCCCCCCTGAAGAACTGGAAGGTGAAGGGTAAGGCTTACGTTTTCTTTTACTCTAATAAACTCAAACTTGCCAAAAATGTAGAGATCTGATGAGAAGAGCCTGTTTCCCTCCGAGTTATTTACGTCAAGTTTCTCAGTGAGGTGCAGTGACGCCCACCTGACATCCTAGCACTTGTGAGACTGAGGCGGGAAGATGGGAATTGAAGCCATCCTGGGCTACTCAGCGAGTCTCAGGCCAGAGCCCCTCTGTTCCTGAATACCAGGTGTCCGCCTCCTGTTAACAGGGACCTCGCTTGTGTCCCACGGTGTGGGAGGGAACTCTGCCGCCTCAGCCGCAGACCAGATGCAGCCCAGGTCACACCAATGGTGCAGTAACACCCTTAACACCTTTAGGCGAGGCCAGATCCAGCTGAGAGCCTCCCATGGTGGGGTGCTTAACCGTCTCAGTCTGGAACAACCTGCTTTGACTTACTTTCGGGGCCTCTGCAGTTGAGGCCTCACGGCGCACTCCAGATGTGCACAGTGGCAGGATGGCTTACGGCAACACTGTCCCTGACAGCTCCTCCCCTGGCACCCCGCTCCGTTTATCTCATGCCCGTGCCCACGGTGCCCACGTGCCCAAGCCTCTGCTTAGACGTCTTGCCTTTTGCCTCCTGTGCTGTGGAGACCTGCACTGTACCCTGTCAATGCCTCTTTCACCTCCAGACTTCCAGCTTACTCACTCACTTGTATCAGCGCGGGACTGTTTCCCGCTGGAAGATGAAGCCGTCCCTTCACTCACAGGGAGTCACCGATGGCCTCTGTTGACGTGGGGCTCCCGTCCCCTGGAGCAGCCCCTGGCCCTGACTCTATTCAGTGCTGGTGTTTTCCTTGTGTGGCCACAGACCCAGCCTCCTGTCCAGGAAATGCTGGTTTCCCCGTAGGGAGGCAGTGTGCAGAATCAGGACAGGGAGCCCATGTCCTCTGCAGCCTTGATGCCCCTCTCTGTAGGTGCCTGCTCACCCCCTTGGGTTCTGTGCCCAGCAGGTCCCCTGCTGTTAGAATATCCACAGCCTCTGCAGACCCTAGCCTGGCTCGTCCGCCATGATGACTTGGGGACTGAGTTCTGAAGAAACAGTAGAATCTGCTTTGGTCATTGCTGTTTCTACTCACACAAAAGTGCATGGAGATGGAACGCCCAGATGTTGGCGGCTTCCTTAGCCCTCTCTCCCTGCATCTCAGTTTGGGTTTTGGCTTTTGAGACAGGCTGGACCCTGGCCCAGCTGGCCTAGGGCTCACTGTGTAGCCCAGTCCGGAGTCACCTCGGGCTTCTGAGTGCTGTGGTGGCAGTCACAGCCCCCATGCCTGGCTTCTTTGGTTCTCTGTTTTCGCTTTCCCTCCTCAGACCCGCTCCTAGCCCACATTTGCTGCCAGCTGTGCCTTGTCTGAGCGCCAGGCCTGCACCACTGGTCCCATTCCTGGTGTCTCAGACACGGCTCCTGCAGGCGCCGTCACCAAGTTCCTGTGGTGACCAGGGAGCTGAGGTGTACTGCTACTAACAGGCCCGTTCTGAAAAAGGACTTGCTGTCCTTATTTCCACTCATCTTTCTTCACTCGCCTCACAGACGCTCTCCAGAACACAGGCCTTTGCCCGCTGCACCTCAGACCTGTGCACTTTTCTATCAGGCTCCTTGTCCACCCTCCCATCACCCAGCCCCCACCCCCCACCCCTGCTATTTCCTGGAAGCCTTTAGAAGCTACACTGTGGTTGTCACCCAGGCCTTCTAATGGCCTGTCCTACCTGTGGGCCTGGAATTTCCTGCAGCGTAGACCACACATTTCGGCCACAACTGTATACCTGACACACCTTGAAGAGCCCCGACCTGTGACATAAAACCCTTAAAGCCAAGCGGAGGAGGTGGCCGGCCTGCCTAGGTGTCTTCTGTCACAGCAGGCCTGGCTCTGCTTTCCTGGGCTCAGAGCTGAGTTAGTGGAAGGATGTCCAGCAACGGAGCCCATCCACACATCATTTGTGTGGCCTAGCCCTAATGAACGCTGCCCAGGTCGTCATCTGGCTTGGACCACACAAAAAATGAAAGGATTTTGAGTCTAAAGTGCAGTGACTGCTTTAAAAAACCTCCTTCTGCTCAGGCAGTTATCGGAGTTGAAGCGGATGACCGACCTAACTGTGCCTCTGCTCACCCACAGGTCTGTCTTGAAAAGGGGGCCCTTTGGAACCGATGATGACTTCATAGTTCCTCCACCTGCAAAGCTGACCCGGACAGAGGAACCCAAGAGAGGTGTGCTGGGTCCCGGTGATAAGTGGGAATAATTAGACCACAGTGAGCTCCTGCACTTGGCTTCTCTGGTTTCGCCCCCTGCATGCTCGCCTTTCAGACCACCACCTCCCCGAGTGTGGAGGGAGGCAGAGTTCAGGGGAAGCCGCAGCTGGGTCCTGAGGCTCGCACTGTGGTGGTGTGTGTTGCTGTCCCTCATGGAGCTAGTACCTGTGATCTCTTTTCATGAATTTGCTCATGTGAATTGACTGCTTTTCTCCCCCGCCCCCACCCAGTGCTGCTCTATGTCCGAAAGGAGTCAGAGGAAGTCTTCGATGCTCTGATGCTCAAGACGCCGTCTTTGAAGGGCTTGATGGAGGCAGTAAGTAGGATGCACACCACAGTCCCTCTGTAAAAATGTAGGGAGCCTCGCAGTCCTGCTGAAGCACTTTGTTAGACAACGCGAATCCTCTGCCGCGCTGGAACCTTGACCTCTTTTCCCAGCCGTCCTTTGTGGATGTCTGTAGCACTGCCCGCCTCTGGCCCGCCCTGGGCATCCTTGCTTGACTGCAGGTCTGTCTTGTCCCTTGTGAGCAGCCTGGAGTTGGTAGGTGGGTCACTCTGTCACGTCTGTTCTGCTGAATTCCATGTGTGATGGCCTAGGGGGCAGTTTAACTCTGTGTATGTGTGCGTGCGTGCGTGCGTGTGTGTCTGTGTGTCTGTGTGTGTGTAGCAAACCACTTGGAAGCTGACAATAGTAAAGCCTTAAAATGTCATCCATAGCCGGGCGGTGGTGGCGCACGCCTTTAATCCCAGCACTCGGGAGGCAGAGCAAGGCAGATCTCTGTGAGTTCGAGGCCAGCCTGGTCTACAGCCAGGACAGCCAGGGCTACATAGAGAAACCCAATATTGGGAGGAACAGGTAGACAGAAGGAATTCCAAATTTGAGGTGTCAACACACACACACACACACACACACACACACACACACACACATCCACACACACACAGACTGTAGAGATGGTTCAGTGGTTAAGAGCACTGCTGTTCTTCCAGAGGACCAGAGTTCAGTTCCCAGCACTCACATGATGGCACATGGCTGTCTGTAACTCCAGTCCCGAGGACGCAGTGCCCTCTTCTGACTTGCAGAGGTACCAGGCATCATGTGGTACCCAGACACATACGCAGACAAAATGCTCATACACACAAATTCAAAATTAGTAAATACGTGTACACACGTACACATAAATAAAAATCTTTTTAAAAAAGATAAAATGGACACTTGAGTGTAATTGTGTGGTTGTTTTCTAAAGCTTTGACAACAACATTCTTGTTCTCTGTTCTTTTAGATCTCAGACAAGTATGATGTCCCCCATGACAAGATTGGGAAAATATTTAAGAAGTGCAAGAAAGGGTGAGTAATGACCAGTGTTCTGTGTGCCCCTGAAGACAGTCGTCCATAGCTCTGACGGGACGTGCTCTCAGTGGCATGCCGTCCAGAAGCAGCCATGAAAATGCAAGTGTTAAATCTGGGGTTCCTGCTTTTGTTTGTGTGGGAGAAAGTGGAAGAGTGAGTCAGGTCACACTCTGTAGCCCAGGCTAGCCCTGAACTCTTGGCAATCCTCCTGTCTCAGGCTCCCCAGTGCAGAAAGTGTAGGCGTGAACCACCATGCCTCGCTTTCTTTTCCTTATTAAATTTGAAGATCAGTCTTTTTGGGTTTTTTTGTTTTTGTTTTTTTTTTTTTTTAGTTTTTCGAGACAGGGTTTCTCTGTGTAGCTTTGCGCCTTTCCTGGAACTTGCTTTGTAGACCAGGCTGGCCTCGAACTCACAGAGATCCGCCTGGCTCTGCCTCCCGAGTGCTGGGATTAAAGGCGTGTGCTGCCACTGCCCAGCAAGATCAGTTTTTCAAGGGAAAAAGGAAATCTGTATTCGCCCTTCCCATGCCTGGCAGCCGTGAAGTGGCTCCACCTTCTGGGGTACACGAGGAAGCTGCCTAAGGAGGTCGGTGTCTTCTTCCTGTCACACGACTCACACCACTTACCTGGTTTCCACTTCATGTTTTTGAGATGGGTCTTAGTGTTCTTAAATGAGGTATCTGAGGCTCAGAGGAGGAAGGGCCTGTCTGTGATTGTGTGGTTTGGTGATGTGGGGCTGTGACTCAAACCAGTTCTGACTGACCCCAAAGCCTTTTCCCTTTCTTCTTGAACGCCCTACCCTAGGCTGTATTTTCAAGCTACAGAAAATTGCTTCTTGTCCAGAAATTAATTTTTAGTATTGTGTGTGTGTGTGTGTGTGTGTGTGTGTGTGTGTGTGTGTGTATCTGTGCCACAATGCACTCGTGAAGGTCAGAGGTCAGCTTTCAGGAGTCAGTTCTCTCCTACCACGTGGGTACCGAGGATGGCACACAGGTCGCCAGGCTTGGTCACAGCCACAAGCACCTTCGCCTGCTGAGCGATTTGTAGTTCTGGTTTCCTTGAAGTGTTTGTGCTCTTCGGCACGAATAAGCACAATACATAGTATAAGACCTTTTGTCTTATTTCTAAACCAAATGCTAATTGGAATTTTCTAGATGAATCTAACAGGAAGGATTAAGCTTAACTACTTTGTTTAAACTTTGAGGGTGGCTTACCAGGAAGGGTAACCGTCAGGTGACTGACTCCTTGGAGATGAGTTCTACGGATTCGAACGCAGAACAATCCGTATCGGGTACCATTTGGTGCGTGAACACTCTAGGCCAGATGTGATAAAACAGGCAGCGTTCTCCATCTGCCACCTGCTTCCACCGCTGGGATCCTTAACTCGGTTCCCTCCCTACCTGGCTCTCACTGGTCCCTACCTTAGGCACCACGGGGCTCTCCGTCTTCTGAATGAGAGAGCCACAGCATGGGAGGGTGTGTCAATGTCCCCACAAGTCACAGCCAGTCAATGCCCACTATCAAGCAAATCCAGGCCTCGCTCCAGAGCCGAGGAGGCTGGTGGGGACTCATGCCCTGTCTTTGTCCAGGATCCTGGTGAACATGGACGACAACATTGTGAAACACTATTCTAATGAAGACACCTTCCAGCTGCAGATTGAAGAAGCCGGCGGGTCGTACAAGCTCACCCTGACAGAGATCTAAGGTGCGGGGCACTCAGCCCCCAGGTGTGGGAGTTCAGTGAAAATGTCCCATAGAACTTAGAGTTTGGCCAGCTGAGGAGCCCGGGCACCCACCCTGCCAACACCTTGAATATCAGGGAAGGAACCTTTCACGTAGGAGAAGGCGCTGCCTGTCACATGCTGTGTTCGGGTTTCCCATGTGATAGAAATCCATACGTTGTTGTTTGAATTTCTGATGGGCTTAGAAAGCAAAACGTGAGGACTTTGTACTGGATATAAGACTGTGGGAACCTTTGGGTTATCTGCTACATAATTTACCAATCTCGGAAGATCCGCCTGTGTCCTGGATAGCCGTGGGCCGCTGGTTGGCAAGTCGGGCAGGCAGTAGCTGGTCTTTGAGGAGTTTGTGCTCTTGCCTGACCGCAGTCTAACTCCAGCTGCCTTGGGGAGTGGGCCCAGCCTTGAGTAATAAAGGGTTGAGTCCTCTCCCTCCTCCTCTCCTCCTCCGATGTTTACTAAATAGGGTGCATCACTGGAACCTTTCTTGCAACTTCCTTGGATATCTCGACTGCCTTTCTTATGAAGAACTTCAGTGGGTGACCGTGCGGGGTTAGCTCAGTTAAAGCTGCGTTGTATATAAGTGCAATATCGTTCTGAAGGTCTGCCTGTAAATGTGTACATACATGTCTGATACAAATACATAATATATAAAGACGGTGTCTGTGTACAGATAGTGAAGGCAAACAGGAAGATCTACTTTGAAAACCCTCCCCAGAGAAGAGGCTATTTTGTATAACGTGGACCAAGCAGGTAGAATGCATTTTCCCAAACACGAGCAAGTGTTCCCTCGCATAGCAAAAAGCCACCTGCTCTGGAGCATGTCATCATCATCATCACATGGGCTTCTGCAGCCTGAGTGGAACTGAGGGAAGACTCGGCTGCAGCCACTGTGTGGGATGTGCATGCAGGTGTCAGCAAGCTGTGCCCTGCGGAGTCACAGCCGTCATCGAGAGCCAACGACACGTCCCAAAAGGGGCCTACTTCTGCGACTGCCACGTTTCGGAGCTTTCAAGCCTCGGCTACCGTGTGTGCTACCTAGAAAGTTCTCGTGGATTTATGTTACCGTGGCAGGAGAATGTTTTGTACACACTTAAATATTTAAAAAAAAAAACAAAAAAAAACTTTACAATGTAATTTTATAACAAATCCTGTAACAGAAATACAATTGCGGGTCTCTAGGTTCAGGGAAGTAGAATAGGTCATTTGTGTGAGTAGGATTGTTAGCTGAGTACTTAGGTAAAACTGTTCTAATGAAGTATGTGAGCAAAATACCTGGTTTTCTAAGATATGGGATACGGGTCACATAACACTATTTTATATTTTGTTTTATGAAATCAATTTTACTTGTTTTAATTGTATCGTTGAATGTGTTTTAAACTAAAGGGATTGAATTTTGTATATCTATTTCACAAGATGTCGGCCCTCCTTCACTCCATCCTTTTCCTTTGCCGTGACTAACCTGCAACTTGTTATGTAGCCCAGACTGGCTTCACACTCCGGGGTCTGCTTCCCAAGTGCGGAGATTAAAGGCATGCACCACCACAGCCCAGCATTATTTTTTTTTTTTTTAAGCTCAGGCTGCCTTTGAACTCAAGCTTCCTGCCTCAGCCTCCCCAGCCCTGGGATTACATGCATGCACCACCACGTGCAAAACATGCTTTTAATGAATGGATGCAATTAATGAAGCCAGCTCCCCTGGAAGACTTCCCCCTTAGGCCCAAAGGCCAGCCTGCACCCACAGCCGGGGCTCCCTCCTCACTCAGCTCTGACTGAGGCTGAGTGAAAGCTGTCTAGTGAACAGGGATTGCTCAGAGGGACCTGAGAGAATGGCTCAGGGAAGGATGGTTCCCAGGGGTCCACAGCCCCCGCTTGGGAGGGCATCATGGAGGAGGGCCGAGCGGGTCCCCACATGTGGAGAACTAGCTGTACCTAGTGTGTAGAGCATGCTCTTAGTTCATGTCTGTGACTCCGTGTGCTCCAGGATAGGAGTGTGTGACTGTCATCCTGTGGGTGACATCTGCATGCCACCTGAGGTCACCAGCAGTGCAGCCGGGCTTTGCTCCCTGACCTCTGCCTCCTGGGGGTCAAACCTGGTGCTCAGAGAGGATCCCAGCTTATGCTCAGGTCTCCTCTGTCTTAAGCCTGTGGACCCCTGGTTCTGAACTCCTGTAGCTACTACCCCCTTCAAATCTCTGGACCAAATACAAATGTAGCATCCTAAAAAAGGAAAGAAAACCCCACCAGCTACCAGAATGAACGTCACAGCTCTGTGAGAAGGTGACTGGAGGTTTAACCCCACCCCCGGCCCCTGGTCTTCTCTAAGATAACCACTGAGAAGGTTCTAAGGCAGAGGAGTTTCTGGAGTGGGCTCTCTAGTGGAATTATCAACTCCACCACCACCGTCCTAGTAAAGAACGCTGGTGAAGGCATCACCTGTGAACAGGGACGTGTGAATTTCACCACTGGACACCCCTAGTGCTTCTGAACAAAGCTGTGGCTCGGACTGCAGGACTTCTAGAGAATTTGAAAAGCCAAGAAATAGAACGGTATGTTGCGGCGCGCCCCGACCAGCGGGGAAGCAAGACACGACTCCAAGATTCTTCCTCTATCACGGTTTTATTGAACGCTGCTCGGTTATGGCTTCTCGGGAGAGCTGGTACGGGAGGAGGGCCCCGGGCGCCGGGGCAAGCTGGCTTATATGCAGGTTCTGGGGGCGGAGCTTGGGCGGTAAGCTGATTGGTCAGTACTATCGGGCGGGAGAGCGACACGTTAGCATTCGGGATAAACAGGAAACCAGCGCCATCTTGTAATGGCGTTTGAGCCAGCGGACTGCTGCAGTTCCCCCTTTTTGTTTTTGGCAACCCAGAGCTAGGAGTCTCCTCATGATGAGCTTCCTGCTCGATGGGCGAGTGCTGAGTAGGAGGAACAATGATACTCTCAAAACGGGTGCAATGAGCATAGCTCTCCGTGTGCAGGAGCAGTATCATAGGCTTCCTAATCGGGTGCAATGGGCAGAGCCCTCCGAGTGCAAGGACAGCCTACAGTTCCCTCAGCTGGGCCAACCAGATACTTGGGGAACCGCCAGCATCCAGGGCGGCCATAGCATAAGTGTACGCTCTGTACGATTGCGCTTTATCAACCTACAGAGGATCCAACCCAGTATGACTAGACCAATCAAGCCCACTGTTCCCATCGCCCACACCCCAGCCCATTCCTTCACATAAGATGCAGCTGTGACCAAAAAATCAGTAAATTCTCCCAAGGTGGTCAAATGAGCACGCGTCTGATTTAGGGCAGCAATAGAGGCGGTGAAATTCAATTGTAACATTTCAAATTCTCAGGAAGGTCAGCATCATCTTCTCCATCTTCCTCATGTTGTTGTACCCCTCGTGTTAGTCTTGTCGGCACCCAAATCGGGTCTCTTGCATTCTGTGGGAAAACACAAAGAGATCCCCTTGACCTACGTAATACGGGGTCAGGGCCCATCCATTTATTTGTTAGCACATCCTTCCATAACACCATCTCCCGAAGGACTGGTGTTGCGCCCACATGGCGATCAGCAGAGGTCTTAGATGCTTCATCCAAAGTTAAAAAATTAAGAGTGAAAAGAGCCAAGGAGAGGCGCTCGCCAGGGGTGCGCCCTATTCCCCCTTTTTGTTTTTGAAGCAGTTCTTTAATAGTACGATTTGCACGTTCCACTATGCCTTGTCCCTGTGGATTATAAGGGAGGCCAGTGGAGTGTTGAACATCCATTGTTGCACAAAAGGAATGGAATGAGGAAGAAGTGTAAGCCGGACCATTATCCGTTCTCAAGAACAAAGGCTTACCCCAGCTGGCCCATGCAGCTAGACAATGGGCAATGACATGGCGTGTCGTTTCACCAGTCATGGCAGTGGCAAAAATAATGCCAGAAAAGGTATCCACTGAAACGTGAACATATTTTTGTTTCCCAAACTCTGAGATGTGGGTAACATCCATTTGCCACGAGGCTAGGGGTTTCAGCCCTTTGGGGAGAACTCCTATATGCGGTGGATGGTGAAAGGCAACACATTGTTGGCATTTTTTGACAATATTACGAGCTTGTTCCCTGGAGATATTGAACTTCAGGCGCAAGGTGTTAGCAGATACATGAAAATTATCATGGAACTTTTGTGCCTGTTCACAAGGTGTACTCATAATCCAAGCAGCTATGGCTATGCGGGTGGCCTCATCTGCCAACGTATTCCCGGCTGACATTGGCCCTGGAAGCCCGCTATGTGCTCGAATATGAGTCACATAAAAAGGTTGAGAGCGAAGTAACATCAAGGCTTGAATCTGTCTTAATAGCGGCGCCACCATACTAGAAGGTTGTATATAGGCAGCAATTTCCAAATTTTTAAGTAAATTGACAACATATAGGGAATCAGAGACCAAATTAAAAGAAATATTAGGATATTTCTCAAAAACCTTTTGTATAATAAGACATTCTGCTACCTGAGGGGAGGTGGTAGGAAACTGGAAACTGTAGGTCTGACCATCGATGGACATGGCACCCTTGCCGGTCTTTGAGCCATCAGTATAAATTACAGGGGCATTCATGATGGGATTTTGAGATGTGATTCGAGGAAAATAAACAGTATCCTCCGAGGCAAATGTTAACAGAGGATGTTTAGGGTAATGGTTATCAATATATCCTGCAAAACTAACCACAAGAATAGCCCACCATGAGGTCGCACCTGTTAAAATCTCAATTTGTTCTTTGGTGTAGGGCACTATCAATGTTGCTGGTGGCTCGCCGAAAAACTCAAGGCACCACTTTAGACCATTTAACGCCTGCCTTGCCACTAAATCGGGATAATAGTGGACATTTTTAGATCCCAATCCTTGTCCATGCAGCCACCAAAGAGGTCCATTCTGCCAAACCACTCCTAGAGGGACAACCTTTGTGGGGAGGATTACTAACTGGAATGACTGCGTATAGTCTAATCTCTTTAATTGAGCTGTTTTTAACGCTTCTTGTATCTTTTGGATAGAATTTTGAGCTTCCAATGTCAATTGTCGGGGAGAGGTCAAATCAGGATTACCTCCCAATATCTTATATAGGGGCATAAGGTCTCCTTTTGGAATTTTCAAATATCCCATTAGCCAATTAACATTTCCTAAAAATTTTTGAAAATCATTCAATGTATGAAGGCATGAAGTTTGTAAGGTAATATTCTGGGGCATAATCTCATCTGGGGAAATACGGGTACCAAGAAAATCAACAAGTATGCCCTTTTGTAACTTCTCAGGGCTAATATAAAGCTCTGCATCTGCTAAAGCTTTCAAAAGGCTTTGCAAGCATTCTTCTACTTGCTCAACCTTTTCTCCAGTTATAAGAAGATCATCCATATAGTGTATAATTTTCAAATTGGGAAACTGACTTCGAATAGGGTCAATGGCGCGGCCAACATAAAGTTGGCACATAGTCGGGCTATTAGCCATGCCTTGTGGTAAAACTCGCCATTGAAAGCGTTCATCAGGAGCTTCATGATTAACGGCTGGAACTGTAAAAGCAAATCTAGGTCTATCCTCTTCATGAATGGGAATAGAAAAAAAGCAATCCTTTATGTCTATTGTTATCACAGGCCATCCTTTTGGTAATGCTGTAAGCATAGGGAGACCTCGTTGTACGGGTCCCATAATAACCATCTGTGCATTTATGGAGCGTAGATCATGTAACAATCTCCATTTTCCTGATTTCTTTTTAATAATAAAGATGGGAGAATTCCACGGTGACGTGGAAGGCTCAATATGATGCAACTGAAGCTGCTCTGCAACTAATTGTTTTGCCGCTTGGAGCTTCTCTTTTGACAAGGGCCACTGAGGTGTCCAAACGGGTGTATCAACTTGCCAGGGTATCTTTAATGGTTGCTTATCCTCAGAGGCCCCTATGAAAAACCCAACCCTTCTCTATACCTATGGGATGACGGCTGAACTGGACTACTTCTTCCCTGAAGGTTCCTTCCCAACCCCTTTCCTGGAAAATATCCCTGTTTCCTCATGATAGCTTGTGATGCAGGGGAATACTCATTGGTAAGCTGCAAATGCATCTGTTGCTGCACATCCCGTCCCCATAGATTAACGGGGAGTGATACAACGAAAGGCTGGAACTTTCCTTCTTGTTCTTCTGAGCGCCAAGTAAGCTCCTTAGCGCTCATGCTAGGTGTTTCTTGGTATCCTAAGCCTTGAAGGGACTGGGAGGCGATAGTAAGTGGCCACTTTGAGGGCCACTCTTCCTGTCTTATGACACTCCGGTCAGCTCCTGTATCCAATAATCCAAGGAATCGCCTTCCCTCTATTATTAATTCTAACGTAGGTCTCTGATCCAAACCCATGGCAAGCATGAAGGCATTTTTCCCTGTAGATCCAAACCCATTAAGGCCTCGTTCCCTATCAGAAGCTGGAAATCTAGAATGATGAGAGGGGAGAACCAACATCTGAGCTATGCGGTCTCCTGGAGCAATTGAAAACAATCCCTTGGGAGACCAGCACATAATCTTGATTTTCCCCTGGTAATCAGGGTCAATAACACCTGGCAAAACCATCAATCCTCTAATGGAACTACCTGATCTCCCAATTATAAGGCCCACCTCATTTTTATTTAATGGATTCATAAGATCAGTATCAATGGCCTGCACCCCCATAGAAGGAGTCAGTACCATTGAGGAGGCGGCACACAAGTCCAACCCTGCGGCTGCTGACGTGGCTCTTTGCCCTGATTGGAGGGAGGCGGGGGGAATTCCCCCGATGCCTCGTTCTGAATAGCCCCGAACACTTTCGGGCCCCGGGGTCGCGGGCCCCGTGATCCGTTTTTTGAGACCGCAGGGAACATCGGCTGGAGGGGCTGCCCATTAACATCTTTCACTGATCTACATTCATTTGCCCAATGTTTTCCCTTTTTGCATCGGGGACAGGTGCCTGGCATCCTCTGTTGGTCTCCTCCTGAAGGAGACCGACACTCTTTCTTTAGATGTCCTGGCTTTCCGCAATTATAACATTTTCCTTTAGAGCCACTTCCTCGGTTGACAGCTGTCATAACTGCTGCAGCGAGGCCAGCATTGGTGAGAGGGCCCCCTATCTCCCTACATGCTTTCAACCAAGCCTCAAGCCCCTTCTGTTTCCAGGGCGTGATAGCCCGTCTGCACTCCTTTGTACATTGTTCATAAATAAGTTGCTGCGTTAAGGGGAGAGCTGTTTCCATATCCCCAAAAATTTTTCCCGCAGCATCAAGCATCCGGGCTACGAAATCAGCAAAAGGCTCATTTGGTCCTTGAATGATCTTAGTAAGGTTTCCACTCACTTCTCCTTTTCTGACCAGTTTTTTCCAGGCGGATACGTGTATCTCTTTCACTTGATTGTAAATTTCAATGGGGAAGTTTATCTGGTTATTTACCCATTGTCCTTGACCCAACAACATATCCGCCGTCCAGGCTGGCTGGCCATTTTGTGCATTACGCCGGGCCTGAATTTGGGCATGGTCTGTGACCAGAGACCTCCATTCTAGATAAGTACCAGGGGGTAAAGCTGCCCTTCCAACTTCCTGATAGTCTGCCGGAGTCAAAACATCCTTAGCTATTCTGTCTAAAATAGACAGAGGATAATGGGCAGTTGGGCCATAGGTCTGAACTGCTTGTACTAGATCTTTTAACATCTTGTAAGATACAGGCTCATGAGACCTGACCTGTGTGTTTGGGTCCTCGAACACCGGGAAAGCATTTGCTAGTTTAGTCCAGGTTTTGGGAGGAATGCGATGACTTCCTGCGCAGCTTCCTGTACTCACTTGTGAGTTAGGAGCGAAGGGCGGTGGTCGTGATAGCTCGGCTCCGGGCCCTGGGCCATAGCTTTCACGCTCATACCCCGCAGCCTCCCTTTCTAGGTCTATCTCATCCTCAGTATCTAACTCTGAGTCAGAATCAGACAAATTAATAGCGGCCAGCTCCGACCATAGGTACGCTGGTGCTGAAGGTTCCCTTTCTGTATGTTGTAATTTTTGTTTTTTCTTTTCTCTTTTATTTTCTTTATGTTTAGAATTTTCTTTGCTAGCTTCTGTTTCCTTACCGGTTTCGGACTGACTATCCTGCCATTCTGCCATAGCCTTTCTCCCCTTTGCTACTGCTTCCTGTGCCTTTTCCTCATCCAGACAAGATTTCACCAATCTCCAAAAAGGCAAGGTGGCTTTTCCTAGATCTTGTTTGTGTTTTTCTAAATCTTTTCCTAGCTTTTCCCAGGAACTCATCGTGAGATCACCGGATACCGCGAACCATGGCGCATGTTGATCTATCTCTTTAAGCGCCCTTTTTATAGAACCGGAGGAAACATTAATATCCCTTGCACCCAGTAATTCCTTCACAGGTTTGACAAAAAACTCAATATGTGAGTCAAAGTTCCCCATCTTTGAAACTGATTTATCTACACCGGGTTTACTCAAAGAAAACAACGAGCTAACGAAAGACTATCTTATCTCCGGCAGTCCCCACTAAGGAGCTTTACTTTCGTTTCGCTCGCAGCAACACAAACTTTACTTTCGTTTCGCTCGCAGCAACACAAACAAGTTTCCTCCGCGCGGTGGCAGCGCAGCCAAAAGCAGCACCCAATCACCAAGATAACCCACACAAAAATTATCAACGGGAAAAAGTCCAGCAAAAAGGCAAGATTGGTGTCATAGGCGTCAGTCATACCTTATGAGTACTCACCGTTCCCGTGTGAGGTTCTGAATCTTCGGCCCTCCTCCGAGTCGTTCGCAAGGTCCGAAGTTTCCCGGGTTTCAGCACCAGTTGCGGCGCGCCCCGACCAGCGGGGAAGCAAGACACGACTCCAAGATTCTTCCTCTATCACGGTTTTATTGAACGCTGCTCGGTTATGGCTTCTCGGGAGAGCTGGTACGGGAGGAGGGCCCCGGGCGCCGGGGCAAGCTGGCTTATATGCAGGTTCTGGGGGCGGAGCTTGGGCGGTAAGCTGATTGGTCAGTACTATCGGGCGGGAGAGCGACACGTTAGCATTCGGGATAAACAGGAAACCAGCGCCATCTTGTAATGGCGTTTGAGCCAGCGGACTGCTGCAGTATGTGTTTGGTCTCAAGGGACAAAATGATGGACGGAAAAGATGTGTTCTGGGGTCCAGAGACCTAGTTCAGGCGCCATGTCGACCCCGAGCTCCTAGGTCTGGGCTGGAAGGAACTGTTTCTCCTACGGCAACAGGGCAGCCACTGGCTGAACATCAGATAGATGGCCTCGTCCTGTGACTGAGTTACAGCCGTGCAGGGTGTCTGTTATTAATGTACGGAGACTGATTGCCTTGGGGACGCGGGACTCTGTGCTTTGGAATGAGAACATGTGAGAAGATGCACTAAGCTGGAGAGAGGTGGCTTCCCCATCCCCAGTGGCGGTGGCCTCCCCACCCACAGTGGTATCTACCTGCTGTGGCCTCCCCACCCACAGTGGTATCTACCTGCCTTGAACGAAGTATTCCGTGGTGGGAATGGAGGTCGGGCGTCGGCTCAGTGGCAGCCTCCGACTCCCCAAGTCTGATGTGACCATGTCTGCTTTTGAGTGCCCAGTCAACCATGAGCAGAGGCCGGCACTAAACCATGCTCCAACACCTCTTCAGTCCTAGAAGGGACAGTGTTTGACTTCCTGGAGTAAACAGTGGATTTGCTTTGCCTGCCTTCCTTGCTTAACGGTCCTGCTAAAACTCCCACCTGCACAGAGTGCCCTGTCCACTACCGCGACACTCCACACAGCATTGCCTCTGAACAAAACACTCCCTGCAGCCCAAGATGTCTTCCAGCGAGCCTGTGCTCATAGAATTCTCAGGTCTTTCCACAGCCCTCGCTGGTCCAAGGGCTATCTTACTAGAACTACGTATGGACTGTCCCTTTGGTGACTTGGTCACAAGGCCATCTAGTCCTGATGGGGCTAAGACACGGTTCCCCAGAAGGCTGCATTTGCTCTGGATCAGCGTGGGACAGGTGCTGAGGTTTCGGCTGTAGCCGGACCCCTCCCATCCAAGAGTCAAAAGGGGAAATGGCAGTGGTACCACTGGGACACATACATCCCAGAAAAACTGCTTTCTGTCCAGTCATGGTGGCACATGCCTGTAATCACAACACTCAGGAGGTGGGAGGGTCAGGAGTTGGTCAGCCTCAGCTACATGGATAGTCAAGCCTGTGCTACAAGACCCTGTTTCAGAAAAAAAGGAGGAGCTGGAGAGGCACTCAGCAGTTAGAGCGAGTAGCACTCTTCTGGAGGACCCAACTGCGGTTCCTAGCACCCACACTGGCAGCTCACAAACACTTATAATCTGAGCTCCAAGGAATCCCACACGCTCTTCTGGCCTCTGCAGGTGCTTACACTTATACACACGTGCGCACACACACACAGACACACACACTTTTTTTTTTTTTCTCGAGACAGGGTTTCTCTGTGTAGCTTTGGAGCCTGCCCTGGAACTCACTTTGTAGCCCAGGCTGGCCTCGAACTCACAGAGATCCACCTCCCTCTGCCTCCCGAGTGCTGGGATTAAAGGAGTGCGCCATCACCGCCCAGCAGAATTTTTAAAAAATAAAATACAATCTCTAAAGTGTTGAGATCCGTGGTACAGTCAGAGCAAGTACAGAACACATGGAAGGTAGATTGTAAGTGCCTGCTACCACCTACAGACAGTCACAAAGCTGAGGACTGTGAAATGTCCTAATTCCTCTTTGTTATAAATACATCTGTGCATAGATCCAAGTATGATGCAAATCTCTTCTTGTTTATTCCCTACCATGTAAGATGTAGTGACTTTGTTTGTTTGTTTGTTTGTTTTTGTTTTTCGAGATAGGGTTTCTCTGTGTAGTTTTAGTGCCTGTCCTGGATCTCACTCTGTACCAGGCTGGCCTCGAACTCATAGAGATCCACCTGCCTCTGCCTCCCGAGTGCTGGGATTAAAGGGCATGTGCCACCACCGCTAGTGATGTAGTGACTTTTATCAGTATGTGAGAATTGCACTTTCAGATCATAGTATTTTAAGTTATGGATTATTAAGATTATTATTATACACTGCTCAAAGATGTCACCTTCTCCTGGGAGAGGAGGTTGGGGGGGCTTTGGCTGTACGAGAATAGGTATATCTTTGGAGATGAGGTGTGGCTTAGGGTAATGAGTGTGGGTACTAAATAGACAAAACGGTGGGAAGAGGCTAAGAATTCCCAGGGATCTGGCAAAACATCACGTGTGGACGCCTCTGTGACAGTGTCTCCTGAGGAGATGAGCACTGGGGATCTGGTGGCACATGCCTGTGATCCTAGTACTTGGGAGGTAAAGATCGGAAGACCAGCTGTTCAAGACCAGCCTCGGGACACATGAGTTCAAGGCCAGCCTGGGCTGCATGAGACCTTCACTGACTACACCAGGAAATACATCTGTAGCGTCTGAGTCAGTGGACCAGTGAGGAAAATACCACTCACCAGCCTGGGCTGCACCCTTTGGGAGCCAATTAGAACGAGGTAAAGGAGTGATCCATTCTCTCTTCTTAGGCTGGTGTATTCTTCTTTTCCTGCCCTCAGATCCACCTACTCCACTGCCCAGCCTTTTCCATGTCCCACCCCTACCCCACCCCCACGCACAGTCTCAGGTCTCCAGACTGAGACTGAATTAGCTCCCCCGGGTCTCCAGTAAGCAAATGAGTGTTAGTGGAACTTCTCTGCCTGGATAATTCTGTGGCCCTACCCTTCCTTCCCTGTGTGTGTGTGTGTGTGTGGACACAATGGAAGGTGACTATATTGTGTGTGTGGACACAATGGAAGATGACTATATATGGTTATATCCAGGGCCATCCTCTGCACCGTCATCCTGAGTTCAGCCGTGCCCACTCTCAAACCATCACCCAGACGGGATTATTGTCTGTTTATTTCCCCTCACAGAGGGCTGGGGAGGTCAAGAGACCTCACCTGAGTATCCAGCTGCTCCATATCACGTGGCCTTGGGGCGGAGCTAGAGTGTGTAGTGGGCGGGGCTCCGTCTATGCAGGTGTGGAGAAGACTTTGTGGTGTGACATCCTGTAGGAGGACTGTCCCTCCCCTAAGTAACCCCTCCCCAGTGCTCTGTGAAGTGGACTTTGGTGGACTCATATCTTGCTTTGTGACTGGGGCCTTAGGAGAGAGACATTGTTTATATATTCCCCGTGGAAGGACTTTTAGCAACAAGAGATTGTCTACACGTGTGTATGGGTGCATAGCTTGTCTGCCTATCATTTGCTCTCTTACTGATGTCCATCATCTATCCTCATCAGTTAGGTGGCTCCTACTCATTCTGTTTCTCTGGAGCATTGGAAATCACAGATCTCTCATTTCCCGATGCACAGCCCACCCTCCTACTCCCTAGCCACGACAGTGTCTAGAGGTGACCCTCTGCTCAACGTAAATGCTGCGTGTGTTCATCCTACTAGGGGCTTGGCTCAGCTGTGCAGGGAGGTGGCCCAGGTGGAAGCCCTGGCTGCCGCAGCCACCCTGACCTCCTGGGGCCTCAGGTCCCCTCATGGCTGTAGTTCACTCCCAACAGGCTGGATTCTTCCCTGTTCTCACCCTCCATGTCGGTGTCATACCGGGCGTGGACTTTTTGCTCTGCCGGGTGCAGATGGAGCCGTGGTGTACCTGGCGGCCTGCACTGGTGCTGTTCCCTGGGCCCCACACCGAGCACTTCAGCTCTGTTTGCATGGCTGCTGCTGATAAGGCTAAGCAAACATCCTGTGGGCTGGATCATGACTCTGGTGCTCCTGGGGCCTGGCAGCCTCTATCCAGGAAGTCCCCAGGGGGGGAGAAGGAAGCCTGTGCCCATTATCAGCTCCGCCTTAGAGTCGAGAAACAGAGCGTGGTTGGCAAGGTCATCATCTCCGTTTCACAGAGAGGCAGTCTGGTGTCCTCAGGGATCCTATTTGTCACACAGCCACAGACATAGCTGTCATCCCTGCACCATCCCCAGAGACCCTCTCCCGGTAGCCGGCTCCTTTTCCGTTTTTATTCTATGGGAGCCCGCCCTCCAAGCAGCAGTTGCCCAGCCCAATAATACTGCCCAGCATCCCCCTGCTCCATTGCCGCTGCCACAGCTCCCTCGGGCCTGGGCTAGCTGTTAAGGGGACTCACGGAGCCTCCCCAGCCTGTCTCCACCTGGCAGCCATGTTCAAGCAGCTTTCAAAGGAGGAAAGTGCCACGGAGCTCTGGGCATCCAGACAGGCTGTTGGGCAGGCTGGGGAGGTGGCTGAGTTGGTAAGGTACATGTTTACCTTCGTAAGCATGAGGACCCGAGTTTGGATGCTCCGGAGTTGTGCGACCTGTGCTATAATCCCAGCGCTGGGAAGGCAGAGGCCCAAGGATCCCTGGGGGTGGCTGGCCAGGCTGGCTGCATGGGTGACCTCCTGGTTCAGTGAGGCCCTTTCTCCAGTAGAAGGGTGGCAGGCAATGGAAGAAGATACTGATGTCTGACTGTGGCCTCTGCATGCCTACATATGCATGCACAACCTGCATACCACACACACATACACACACACACACACACACACACACACACGCACGCACGCACGCACGCACGCACACATATACACACATATACACACATTGCTGTTGATGAAATGTCATTGTCATACCATCTTTTTTTTAGATGTTTTCCTTTATTTCTTTGAACTTAAAACGTTTTAAGTTTTTTAAAGATTTATTTATTTATTATGTATACAATGTTCTGTCTGCACATATCCCTGCAGGCCAGAAGAGGGCACCAGATCTCATTACAGATGGTTGTGAACCACGATGTGGGTTCTGGGAATTGAACTCAGGACCCCTGGAAGAGCAGCCAGTGCTCTTAACCTCTGAGCCATCTCTCCAGCCCACGTTTTAAGTTTTAAAGAATTTTATTTATTGTGTCTTTATGTATGCACATGTGTGAATGTGGATGTTCACGTGCCACAGTGTATGTACATGTAGAGGTCAGAGAACAAATTTCAGGAGTTGCAAAGCACCTATGCCCCATTCATTGTCCAGTTTCCCTTTTTTAGCTTCTGTTTTTACATGTGAATATGGTGTATGCATGGGTGTGTTGGATGTATGGGGGCACACGTGTGAGGGTGGTACATGTGCGCCTGTATCTTGTATATGTAGAGGCCAGCAGTTGATAAACATACGTCTTTATCAGTTGCTCTCTACCTTGTATGCTGGAGTCAGGTCTCTCACTTGGATCTAGAGTTTGCTGTTTGGGGTGTGGTATTAACTAGCAAACATGTTCCAGAGATCCCCTATATCTTCCTCCTGAGCCCTTGGGTTGCAGTGGGTGCCTACACCCGCCCAGCATTTACATGGGTGTTGGGTATCTGAACTCTGGGCCTCACTCACTGACCCATCTCCCCAGCTCCCCTTTTAAGTTCCTTGGTTAGTGTGGTGTCTGCTCTGTCCACTATGACATCAGGCCACTTTAAAATATTTTTTGATGAAGGTCCCTTGGGGAATACTGGGTAACCTTGAAATTGGACCAAGTTAAAAGCAGCCTTGTAAATAGGGTGTCCAGAGAACCACCAGCAGGCCAAATGATAACTCCTCTCCCAAACTGAGGCTCTCGTGGTGTTCCAGTTCCTCTCCCGCCTCCGGTAGCCGAAGACAATGGAGCACTACACAGCCATGAGGAAGGGACAATAAACTGACACCATGAAGACTCAGGGGCCTCAAGTGTGCTGAGCTAAGTCAAACCACAAAAGGGACATACTGAACAGTCCCATTCACATAAAATTCTAGGAAATGCAAAATAGTCTCCTGTTACAGAAAGACCTGTAGCTGCCTGGGATGGTTCATTCTGAAGGGAAGGGTAGTTTCAAAACAAGACAAAACTCATTAAAATACCTTAATTAGAGTAGTTTGGGTGCATAATTATGTAACTTCAGTTAAGCTACCTTTTGTTAATTTTTGGTTTTGTCTTATTTTGTTTGAGACAGAGTCTCATTATATAGCCCTGGCTGTCCTGGAAGTCAATTTAGACCAGGCTGGCCAGAGATCCACCTGCCTCTGTCCCCCCATGGTGGGTTTAAAGGTGTGTGTCACCATGCCCAGCTAGTTAAGCTGTTTGAAAAGTTGGATCTACTGCCTACTAACAACTGACTCCCCCAGCCTACCCCACCACAACACCCACAGCTCCAGCCTCCCTCATCCAGAGCCCACAAGATCCTGGCTTCACTAAGACTAGGTCCTTATCTGCCTTTGGGCCTTCTCCATGGAAAACTTGGCCTGGCCAGTGTCTTCCACCAAACCAGCCCTTCCCCTCTCCCTGGACAACATTCCCCACTCCCATCTCAAAACTCTGGGGCCCAGGCCCAACCCTGTGCTCTCCCAAGACCCCATTCAGCATCCCTGTTGTGCCAGACTCCTCTATGTCGTGGGAGGGTAGGATGGCCAGGCTTTCTCTTTCAGACTCCGGAAAGCACTTTGGGAGAGCCTGGCATAAGTATCTGCCAACCTCAGAAAACTCAGCAGTGTGGGAACAATCAGTGAGCAAGGGCCTGGCATCCAGTGGTGTACCGATGGCCCTGCTGGTCTCGAGGACTGAGGGCACCTTGGCTTGGGGGTAGGGAGGTGAGAGGGCAGGAGGCCTCATGTTCTACTCTCACCTTGGCCAAAAGCTACTTGGAGGTGGAAAGGTTTCATTTCATCATCCAGGTCACAGCCCGTCTCTGAGAGAAGTCGAAGTGGGAACCCATACAGGCGTTTGACAGAAACTGTGGATTACTACTGCTTGCTGCCTTGCCCACAAGCTCATGCTTACCTAGCTTTCTTATACAGCCCAGGACCACCTGCATAGGGATGGGACCACCCACAGTGGGCTCACCCTCCTTCATTGATTAATATAGCCCAGGACCACTTGATGGTACCACACACAGTAGACTGGGCCCTCCTCCATCAGTTAATAAGATAATCAGACATACCCACAGACCAACCTGATGAAAATAGTTATTGGATTGAGATTGTCTTCTCAGATGACCCTAGGCTGTGCTAAATTGACAATTAAAGCTAACTAGGATACCTCATAACTAGGTCAGGGCTGGAGAGATGGCTCAGCAGTTAAGAGCACTGGCTGTTCTTCCAGACAGGACCTGGGTTCAATTCCCAGGACCCACATGGCGGCCTACAACTGCCTGCAACTCTTCCTCCAGGGGATCAGACACCTTCACATGGACATACATTCATGCAAAACACCAATGTACATAAAATAAAAATAAATAAATCATTTAAAAAAATAACTAGGTCACAAGCTGGTCATCCAGTGACCTGTTCCCTAGTTAGCATGTACCCTCTGGACATACTGCTAGAGGCCCCTGGCCACAGTCTGCCTGGAGAGGCCCAGCTAGGCCTCAGGGAGGAGGGACCATGTGTGTCTTCCTTCTGCCTCTCCTCTGAGAGTCTCTGCCCCCAGGTGAGGAGGACCAGAGCTTAGCTGAAGTTCTGGAAGGCCGAACATCTGTCCGAACCCTCTCCAGCCAGATCCTCTGCTCTGCCTCTCAGAACACAGCAGCAACCTCAAAACCATTAGCACAGCCAGGTCTGGGGCCCTCCACACAAGGGCCAGCGTGCCAGTCAGCCCAGAGACTAGCTGGCCTGCCAGGGCTGGCTACAGCCTTCCCAGTGGCTGACAGCCAGGCCAGGGGCTGGCCTGCGAGTGTCTGGCCCGACTGGCCAGCGGCTGCCTTATTCATACTAGCCTTGCTGTGCAGCTGGAAGGCACGTGACCTTTCTCCTACTTCCAGCTCTGGCCTCCAGATGATTCCAGGCCTCTGAAGTTTGCAGACATCACATGATCCTGGCACGGAGGTCTCCCATCCACTCCTGGCTCTGGGCTGGCAGGCTGCTCTAGAGAGCAGAGCACACAGCAAGCAGGGTCCACCTGCAGGACAGGAGTGCCCTGCAGCGCCAGAGCCAGGCCCAGGTCTTCCTGCAAGGGACCTCAGAAGCCCTCTGCCCTAGACTCTACCCTAACACGGCTGCTTTCCACCCCTAGGCACCTGTGAGGTGAGGGGAAAGGGAAAGCTCCGTCCAGATGTTATTAGCCAGGGCCTCAGGGTGCTGATGCTGTATTGGTGACTCAGTCCAGACTGCAGGACCCACCTAAGACTCTAGTCTCTATGTAGGCACCACAGCCACTGTCCCCTAACTCTGCCTCCATCAACAAGGGCCTCCGGTGGGGACAGGAATGTGCCATTTTTTTTTCCTTAAGAGAAAGAAGGTCATGGGTAGAAACTGGTCCATACATGGCTGGGGGATGGCTCTGTTGGTATAGTATTTGCTTCATGAGCACAAGGGCATTGGTTTGAATCCCCAGCACCCGTAAGAAAGATGGATGCAGCTGTGTGTACCTGTAACCCCAGTGCTAGGAGGGTAGAGCCAGGAGGATCCTTGGGGCTTGTTGACCACAGTCTAGCCAAACTGGTGAGCTAGAGACCTATCTCCAAACAACAACAAGAAGAAAACTGGAGAGACGGCTCAGCGGGTAAGGCCCTGGCTGCACAAGCCTGGCTGCCCGAGTTCAAGCACAGAACCGTATAAAGGCGGAAGGAGAGAACCGTCTCCTAAAATATTCCTCTGACGTTTGCGCGTGCATCATAGCAGGCGTGCATACACACGATGATCATCGAGATAAACTTTGTAAAAATTTAAAAAGGGAAGTAGAGACAGATTAAGGAAGATGCCCGGCTTTAAGCTCTGACCCCCACACATGTGTACACATGGACAGACAGACACACACACACACACACACACACACACACACACACACACACACTACCCAAATGGAATCTGCAGAACTTGGTGTGATGGTGTGGCGGTACCATGGAGACGGCATGACAGGACAGTGTCACGGTTGGTGGCACAGTGACATGATGAGGACGTGCTGGTGACGGGGGAGAAGGGCCTGAGAGTCAGATTTAGTCAGCACCACCACCCCACTGCCCAGGGCGGCTCTGCTGCTTCAGCTGAGGCCGATCTTAGCAAACCACCCAGGAAGTGCTGTCCCGGGGGGGGGGGGGGGCTCCCCTCCAGCCTGCCTTCCCTCCAGCTCCTGGTGCCTGGGCCTTCCCAGGCTGAGGCTCCCGGGCTTCTGCCTACAGCTGTCCCTCCTGAGAGGCGTGCCCACCCCCCTTCCAGCACACCCTCGAGGGGTCCCCTTGAGCTTAGAAAGCTTCTTAGCTAAAACCTTGCAAGGACAGCTACACCCATGGAGGAGGCTTCAAAGCTCAGGGGCTCACAACCGTACAGAGGGGAATCTAGAAAAGACACATGCAGGCAGCTTCCTGGAGTCCGCCCTTTCCTGCTGGCCGTGTGCCGGTGAGTGCCCACCCTAGCTGTGAGCTGTAATTACTGCAGTCTGACAGTGGCACAGAGATCCGACCTCTAGGACCGTGTGAAGGTGGAGTCAGTGCCCGTAATCCTAGCAGCTGGGAGGTGGACGCAGGAAGAGCAATAGTTGAGGCTGGCTTTCCTAGGTACTGGGATCCAAGCTAGCCCGGGTTATATGTAGCTCAGGTGGTAGACTGATGGCCTAGCATGCACGAGGCCCTGAGTCTGAGCCCCAGAACTGCACAAACAGGGCACGGTGGCACATGCAGAAATGTCAGCACTCGGGAGGGAGAGGCAAGATGAATCAGATGTTCAAAGTCAATTTTAGCTACACAGCTAGTTTGAGGCCAACCTGGGATACGTGAGACCCTGTCTCAAAAAAAAAAAAAAAAAAAAAAAGACCAAAATGTTAAATAAACCAAATTTTCAATAGATAAATGTAACATATAAATCATTAATACACAAGTTAAATTTGTAATGAGGAATTTATGTAATTCAAAGCACACACACACACACACACACACACACACACACACACACACCCATTAAATACAGTTTCATTTACAAGATAAAAAAGAGCTCTTTGCAGTAGGGTCACCTAGCAGAAGTGTCTGAGGCCAGGGACCAAAATGAGCACTGAGTCAAAGGAAGATCAGCCCGAGACCCAGTAAGGTCTGTGATCCAGCCAGACCAAATTTACCTGTCTCAGAAGATGCCAGTTACCAAAACAACAAACCTCCTTAAAAGCAATTTGGTAATCAAGCCACCTCAACGGCTGACCTCGGATGATCCTGGCCTCTCCCTCCCCAGGCTCTGTCTTAGGATGTTGCCTTCCCCCACAAGGCCTTTCTCGAAGACTCAGAGCCAAGGCCCGCCCCCCACAAGGCAGGAGCCTCTGGTTCCCCGAAGGACTCAAGAGCAAACATTTAGACTCTGTTAGTTTGCCCAACTGTACCAAGGCCTTTGCTCTGGAGATAGAGCTGTGCACACAGCAGTCACATGAGGCTCTCCTCTCACCCCTGGGGCTAGTGGGGGCTGAAAGAGGACCTGGAGGGGTCTGGAGTCCCCCACAGGGTGGCATCTGGAAGGCCCTAGCAATGCAGAGGCCAGGAGAGCCTGTGAAACCCCTGAGAAATGTGTGAACACACAGTCTCGTCTGCAGAATGCACCAACTGTGTGTGTGTGTGTGTGTGTGTGTGTGTGTGTGTGTGTGTGTGTGTGTGTGGCGCAGGGGGGCAGGCAGGTACCTCTTGACTGTTTGGCAAATGTTCATGGAAGTGTTCCAGGGCAAAGGAATAACACAGGACAGAAGGTGCCCTAACATTCCTCAGCCACAGGAGTCACACACCCAAGTCACTTGTCACAAAGGTGCCCAAGGAGTGCAAGGAACACAGAGCAGATCTAAGCCTAGCCAGAGTGCCAGAGACTTCCTGGGAGTCTAAACAGAGGCTGCAGACCTCGAAGGAGTGTGTGCGAGTGTGTGTTGGAGGTGTCAGAATTCCAGAAATCAGAGTGAGTGTGCACAGAGTCCAGAAAATAGGCTTTCTGGGTATGGTTGTTGTGGGGTGACTCTGTAGCCTGATCACAGGCCCATGTAATGTTCCAGTTAGGACGTGACATATAAGCCAAGCTGAAGAACTCTAGGGGCAGCCCTGGCTGCATCCTTGAGAGGTCCACGGGCTCAGATGTACAACTAGGAAGCTGGACAGGTTGTATGACACTGTAAACATCACAGAGCTGTGACCCTTGAGAAGGACCCATGGCATGTCGGCCTTCTGCCTAGAAGCAGCCTGCACAAGCTGCTCTCTCTCTCTCTCTCTCTCTCTCTCTCTCTCTCTCTCTCTCTCACACACACACACACACACACACACACACACACAGAGGAGAAGGAGGGAAGGACAGAGGGAGGAAGGACAGAAGACAGAGAAGCTGTGGGAAAACAGAGAAACAGAGGGTAGGCTTCAGGGTCACAGACAGGGCTAGAGTATGTACGGCTCTTGAGAGGAGAAAGTTCAACAGATGAGGCGCTCCAGAAAGTTCCACAGCGTTTCTGAGGTTCCAGAATAGCCCGCACCCGTGCAGGGGGCAGCCCCACAAAGCTTGGCAGTGAGCTGTGGAAGCTGGGGGCAGAGGGGAGGCCCAGGAGGCCCGGGTGTGGGGACCGTATCCGTTATTTTTCTCACAGCCGTGACAAAATACTTGAGAAAAGCAACTTCCCCAAGGGTTTGTGTGGCTCCCAGTTTGAGGGCGCACAGTTGTGCGGGCTGGTTTTATGTCACTTGACACAAGCTGGAGTCATCCGAAAGGAGGGAACCTCGTTTGAGAACAGGCCTCCATAAGATCCAGCTGTACGGCATTTTCTTAGTTAGTGATTGATGGGGAGGGCCCAGCCCACTGTGGGTGGGGCCATCCTGGGCAGCTGTCCTGAGTTCTAAAAGAAAGCAGGCTGAACAAGCCATGGGGAGCAAGCCAGTAAGCAGCACCCCTCCATGGCCTCTGCATCAGCTCCTGCATCCAGGCTCCTGCCCTGCTTGAGTTCCTGTCCTGACTTCCTTCAGTGAGGAGCAGTGATGTGGACGTGTAAGCCCAATAAACCCTTTCCTCCCCAACTTAGTTTTGGTCATGGTGTTTCGTCATGGCAATAGTGACCTTAACTAAGACAACAGTCTAATATGGTGGGGACGAGCTGGCAGCAGGGGCAGGTGGCCTCTGCAGTCAGGAAGGAGGGAGGGAATAATGTTGGTGTTCAGTGTGCTCTTTATTCAGTCTGGACCCCAGCCCATGGGATGAGGCATCTGCACTTAGGTGGCATTCTCCTAGTTCAGTGTCTGAACACAGGGTCTGCTCTCTGGCGTCATGTGCCCCATGGTATGAATGGCTAAACCAGAATATGAGTCTTGTGCAACCCACACTGGCAGGGACCTCCATCCTAGGCTGACATCTGGCTCAGTTAAGGTTCCCTGGAAGCACCCTCATACACACGCCTACAGATGTGTTTCCATGGTGATTCTAAACCAGTGGGAATTGGCAGTGATTGGCGACCATTACAAAGATGGAAATTCTGACCAGCCAGGGTGAAGAGAAAATACCAAACACGTCAACTTCTCTGTGGGGACCTCAGAAAAGTCACCCTTAAAAGTTCAGTTTGATGAGGCATCATTTGCATGCAATAAGAATCACCACCCTTGCAGGGCCGTGGTGGCGCACGCCTTTAATCCCAGCACTCAGGAGGAAGAGGCAGGCAGATCTCTGTGATTTCAAGGCCAACCTGGTCTACAGAGTGAGATCCAGGACAGCCAGGACTGTTTCACAGAGTAACCCTGTCTCAAAAAGAAAAAAAAAAAAAGAATCACCACCTTTACGTAAAAGTCTATGAGTTCCGACAAACACAAATAGTCATGTGATCACTGCCACAACGAGGAACATTTCCACCACCCCAAAGCAGCCCCCGTGCCCTTTGGTTATCAGATCTTTCCTGCTCTAGCCCCTCATGAGTGCTGCTTTGATTTCAGTCCTAGAGAGGACACACTCAGGGAAATGGGGGGAGAATAAGGTGGGTAGATCCCTAAGACCTAGATGAGAAAGCTGGGTGTTGGGAGCCTCCCTCCTGTACTGCTCCTCCGGAGGACCTCCTAGCACCCATATCTGGTGGCTCACAACTGTCTGCAACTCCAGCTCCAGGGGTATTGTCGTAGGGTTTCTGTTGCTGTGAAGAGACACCATGACCGTGACAACTCCTATAAAAGAAAACATTTATTTGGGGCTGGCTTACAGTTCAGAGGTTTAGTCCATTATCATCATGTCGGGAAGTATGGCAGGCAGACATGGTGCTGGAGAGGTAGCTGAGAGTTCCACATGTCGATCATCAGGCAGCAGGAAGAGAGAGTGACACCGGGCCTGGCTTGAGCATCTAAAGCCTCAGAGCCCACCCCCAGTGACACACTTCCTCCAGCAAGGCCACACCTACTCCCACAAGAACACACCTGCTAATAGTGCCAGTCCCTGTGGCGGGGTGGGGGGGGGTGGTGATGTCATTTCCCTTCACAGTATCAATGCCTCTGGCCTCCCACAGGTACCTGCACTCATGTGCACACATACACACACATGAAAAATCAATCTCTTCTTGAAATCTTGGTGAAATGCTTGTCATCGAGTGCTGAGCAGGCGGATTCAGGGATATTTGTTGGGCTTACAGACTGGCCAGCCCAGCTTACTTAGTGAGTTCTAGGCCTGTGAGTGACCCTGTCTCAAGAACAAACAAAAAAAAAAACAGTGCCTGAGGAACACCACTCAGGGTTGTACTCTGACTTCCACACCGCTCACCCACACTTGTGCATGTGCTCACCCACACTTGTGCATGCCCTCCCCCACATACAAACATACATACTCATGCCGGGCAGCAGTCCATGAAAGAAGGCTTCTCAGGGAAATGCAGATGCCTCACAAGGCAGGTTCAGTTGCACTGCACCTTCAAAGATGGGTGGAATTGGCAAGTAAAATAACTTTCCAGGACAGGTGTGGAGCTGCACGCGTGCCTGTCAGCTCAGCAAAGCTGGGGCATGAGGGTCATGAGTTCAAGGCTATCCTACACTACTCAGCAGCCTCGTTTGAACAACAAAAACCTAACCCTTAAAATCACCTGTCACTCGGATGTGTGAATTTTAATAACTTTCTCTTGAATTCTCTTCTCCTTGGTGGGCCTCACACCCTCTCTCTGCAGCCCTGGTTTGGCACTTCTCAGCTGATGTCGTTTCCAAAAGCATTTCCTGAAGTTCTTGGTAACGTCGGTTTTTAAAGGATTTTATTGTTATGTGTACAGGTGAGTGTAAGTGCCCCAGATGGCCAGAGGAGTCAGATTTCCCCAGAGCTAGAGTTACAGGTGATTGTGAGCCACCCAGTGTGGGTGTGGGAATCGAACTCGGGTCCTCTGCCAAGAGCAGTACATGCTCTTAAGCATTGAGTTATCTCCTCACACACACACCCAGACCCTGCAAAAATCAAATTTTAACACAGTAAAATACTTTGCAGTGTCCATGACTAGTCAGCCAGTTCTATATGTCAGGGCCTTTGCTTGTGTGACCCTGCATTAAGTACTTGCCCCTCTCCGGGTTCTAATGAGTGTCTGAAGATGCCCAGGAGGGGAATGAACTGATCCAAAGACAAAAGCATTGGGATATTCTCGATGTGAATTGCCCAAATGCTTTTTATAGGAAGTTTCATGGGTTTAAACTCCCTCCACATGGTTCATATGTTATAGCACGTGTTTACATGCCTCCTCCCCACCTTTCTGTCCCCAGGACGGAGCCCAGGACACAAGCCCAGTGTCACCCCTTGCAACATTCCAGCCACACTTTTGCAAAGGAGGAGGATACGGGGTCTTTGGTAAATATATTGGCCCATTTCCTTGACTGCGCAGGGAGAAGATATCCACCCTGACAGACACTCCAAGAATCAAGTTTTAGCCTGGGGAGGAGGTACACGGAACCTCTAGACTCTTTCTAGAGCACCTGTCATGGAGGTGTGGTGACCCTTCGAGACCTGTGATCTTGGGTTCCTTGTCGAGAGGAAGGAAACTGAGGACCACATGGGGCAGGTGGCATTCTCCTGGTTCAGTGTACTGGCTCAACACTGGCTCTGTCTCCTGGGTGGCATTCTCCTGGTTCAGTGTACTGGTTCAACACTGGCTCTGTCTCCTGGGTGGCATTCTCCTGGTTCAGTGTACTGGCTCAACACTGGCTCTGTCTCCTGGGTGGCATTCTCCTGGTTCAGTGTACTGACTCAACACCGGCTCTGTCTCCTGGGATCACATCCCCTGTGGTATGAATGGCTAAGCTGGAATGTGAGTATCAGGCTCGTGTGGGACCCACACTTGCAGGGACCTCCATCCTAAGCTGACGACTGTCCCAAGCTAGCCTCTCTATGAGGGTAGGAGAGCCAGGCTAGGCTGTGAAAAGGAAGGCTGAGAGGAAGCCATGTTGAGGACTTCCTTATCTTCTGCAGAGACCCCAAGAGTGTGGTCACCCTTTTCAGAGAGCCAGTGACCCAAAATCAGACCAGCTGAGAGCTATGTAAGCCAGGAACCCCTTCCTCGACCCTCCAGGGTATACCAGGGAGCCATGTCCCTGGAGTTTTAGCGACTCTCCCGATGGGGCAGGAAAGAGGCCTCATCTGTAGCCTGGGTCAGCAGGGCCACTGTGAGCATCCAGTCAGATAACGTGAGGGGGTTCAAGGGACGCCTTCATTACAGGACACACCCAGAGACAGGGTCACACAACTCTACACGCTACACTGAGAGACACCCTACAAACCCTAGTGCCCCCAAAACTGAGATCTGCTTTCACTTTCTTCCCACAATAAACTGCTGTACCCCATGACCACCCCTACCATTCATGATTGTCCACACTGCCCACCATTCTCGATTGTCGGCACCGCCCCTTCCCCATGCTGAATTTGAATGGGAGTCCTTGTGTATTTACTTATTTCTTTAAGTGCTGGGAATTGAGCTCATGGCTGGTGTGTGATGGACAGGTACTCTACCCGAGCTATACCCCAGCTCTCTTTTTACTTTCCAGTTTGACGCAGGAGCTCACCAAGTTGTCCAGACTGGCCTCAGACTTGGGATCTTGTTTCTGCCTTCCTTACACTGGGATTTTCAGGAGTGAAGCCACAGAGACCATCACCCTCAGTAGTCTGAAGACTTCCCTTGGACTTTCAGGGACCGCGACACTGGTGTATATGAGTTGGTTTTTTTGTACTCTAATTTTTTTTTTATTTTATTGCACATGTATGGGTGTTTTGCCTGCATGTGTGTCTGTGCACCATGTGTGTGCCTGGTGCCTGCAGAGGTCAGAAGAGGGCATTGGATTCCCTGGAACTGGAGTTATGGACAGTTGTGAGCCACCATGTGGGTGCTGGGAATAAAACCTGGGTCCTATATAAGAGCAGCCAGTGCTCTTAACCACTAAGCCATCTCTCCAACCCTGGGCTTGTGGTTTTGACACTGAAAAGAATTTCAGAACTAGCCGGTTTATGATAGAGCAGACTTGGTGATTTTGCTGAAGATATCTTAAGGGTTAAGAGAAAGAGAAGCACTCAGAAAGAAAGACATACCTCCGTCGGGTTCTGTGCTTCCTCGAGGGAGGAGCGTAGGGGAAAGTAAGGTACGGGAATGGGATCCTTCAAACAGAGCGGGAGAGATAAGACACACCCAAGTGTGGGTGAGGGCTCCTCCGTGGAGAGTCAGTCACCTGCCTCAGCATTAGCCCTTTACACCTTTTTGGTGGCTCTCAAGTTAACATCTCAAAAGTTGCGAAGACACCTTTTTTTTTTTTCTTCTCTCCTGATCAGAGAGAGGTGTGAGGTGACTCTGGAGATGGCAGAATTATAATCTGATAAAAGAAGGCCAGGAGTCACTAGGGTTGACAAGCTGGCAGGTCCTTTCCCGAAAATGGGGCTTTCGGGCGAGATTCCTAGAAAATTGCAGGTTTGTGGCTAGGAAGGGAGAGGCTCAGAGCAGCTGTGAATTGTGCTGGGACTCTAGTCCTGCTGCTGACAGAAGTGTCCCCTGGATTCCAGGGTAAGGGGCTTCTTTCTCCTTTTGAATGACTCCAAGGACATTTGAATGTCCCCTGCCTTGAGGTCACCCTGCCTGGCTCTTTACTCGGGTGGTTTTGTTTCCTTTTGTGACGTCTCTGATCCGAGTCTGCCATTAAGCCGTGTAGGTAATGGAAAGGCCCTGGATTCAGAACAGGGCAAACCTGGGCTGGGGGCCTCTCACAAGCCACTGGTTTCCTTGGTGACATCCTCACAGGTTATTAGGACAGATGGGACCATGCATTGATAGCACCGTGAATGCCACGCAGACGCTCTTGTGAGCAGCTGTGTGGGTCTGAGATGAAGGTCGTGTCACGATTTTCCTTGTAGACCTCACGTCTTGGAAGGGTGTCGTGTGTGTGTGTGTGTGTGTGTGTGTGTGTGTGTGTGTGTGTGTGTGTACACATAAACACGTATGTCAGACTTCTTAGCATGCATGAGCTACTGTGACATTAGACATTAAAATCTCGTTTCAAATATCACCATATTAAAAAATTTGACAAAACAGTCCATTAACCATCGCCAATTTACTCATGAGGTCAAAGGTCAGCGCAATTACTCATCAGGGAAATGCAAATTAACATCCCAGTGAGAAGCCTCCGCCCCAAGCCCCCCAGGACAGTGAAAAGAAAGCCAACTGGCAATCATACCTGGGGAGAGGCGGAGCCATTGGGAGTCCACTATTGCTACTGAGAAGCAAAATGGTGAATCACTCTGAAAAACCAGTCTGCCGAATAAAAACCAAAACTGCACAGGAAAGCGTACAGACTGTCTGACTGCATTCCTGTGGATTTCTGTAGTGGCAAAAAGGCAGATTAGTAGGTGCCAAAGCCCGGAACTGGAAGAGCAGAGATTGACTCCAAAATGACACAGGCCGTGTGATACAGGGGCCTTTACCCAGCCTCACCTCCTCTAAGCCCACGTGCCCCAGACTTTCCCCACTCTCTCTGTTTCTCAGATGGAGTTTTGTGTAGCCTGGGCTAGCCTCAAACTCACTATGCATCTGAATGGAGATGTCCCCCAGCTCCTGACTGTCCAGCCACCTCCTCCCACACACCGGGGTCACAGGTGTGAGTCACCCAGGTTCTCCAGGCCCCTCTCTCTGCTCTTTCCTCTCACACAACCCCTTTGTCCTCCCTGCCCCCTGTAACACTCAGCTCAAACCTGGCCAGAAAATGGGGTCCTGACCACATGGGCTGCCAGTGGGGGACAGTCTCCTGTCTGCCTCGGGCACCTCTCCTTACAGTTCCTCTGTCCACTGTTGGGTCACTGTGGACTCAGTCTCTACCCTAGACAGGTGCACTCTGGGAAGGCAGCCAAAGCTGGCTGTCTGGGGGACCCTAGGCCCAGCTCAGGCCTTCAGGAGGGCTACTGAAATCACGCTGAGGACCCTGGCCACTGTCTGCGGAGTCAGGATCATTTAAGACACACAAATGGGGAAATCTTAGGGATAAATGCTCCCCAAGGCCAGGCCTAGTCAGTTTAACCATCTGAGTCCCCCTGGAACTTTCTAGAAAGGGGGGGGTGGCTTGATGCCACAGGGGCTCTTCTAGCCCCATTTTGGCCCCCTCAGAATGAGAACCTGAGATAGAGCAGAAAGGAGCCTGCCTCCATGGGCTGCCTCCTCCCAACCCACTGGTTGCTCAGGCCGAAGGGGACGTGACGGCCAGGCCCACCCGGTAGGCCAGGAGGGGTTTTCCTAGGTAGAAGCAAGGCCCTCAGTGAGAGGTCCTATGTAACCACGAGTCCCACCCAGGGGAAAGCACCAGCCAAGACACCCTGGCCCCTCCCTTCCTTCTCAAGACAGGACTTTGTAAACCAGAGCCAGGAAGCCAGGCAGCTGGGAACTTGAATGGCCTCCAAACCCTGCTCTGAAATAGTTGAGTGGGAAAGTGTCGTAGAGTCCAAAAGGGGATCTGGGGCCTCCCTGGAGGACAGTACGCTCTGGAGGGTATCCTGAGACCACCCGAGCTGAGGTGGCCCACCTCCCAGAGTGTGAACCGAGCGGTGTCAGTTCACATAGCAGGGTTCCTGAATGACTCTATCTCCCGTCCCTGCCAAGGTCTCCCCAGGTCCTGTGTGCCCAAATGATTGACAGCCTCTCACATGTGTGAGACACCCAGCTGGCTCCTTCTCATCCAGGCCTAAAACACTAAGCCACTTCCTTGGGGTCCACACACACACTGGTTTCAGCACAAAGGCAGGAATGGGTGCAGCTAAGCAAAACATTAAAATAATAGTCTGTGGGTACCTCAGCAGACTGTGAGTGCAGTGTTTATGAGAGTGTCATCTTGATTCTGAAAATAACTCAGCTAGGGGCGTTCCTGGGCAAACAGGATTCACAGTGTCTATAAAGAATGGGGGAGTCAACAAAGTTGGGGGGGGCAGTGAGTTTGGGCCTGGATGGAGCCCTGGGATACAGAGAGTGGCCTCCAGCTGAAATCATACACCTTTGAGTACATCTATGGGTAAGACCATTCTGAACCAAGTCACATAAAGTGTGTGTGTGTGTGTGTGTGTGTGTGTGTGTGTGTGTGTGTGTTCACAAATAGAAAACATCTGCCACCTGTGATCTGCCCTGTGTCTTGTCACTCTTGAGGCGAAGCCCTGATCCCGGTGCCGTGACTTCAGGAAACAGGGACTCTGGGAGTGAGGGGGCGCTGAGGGTGGGGGTCCCAGGATCGGGACCCGGGGACTCGTGTCCTCCTCAGGACAGACAGCCAGCTGCTGGAGTTCTTTTTGCCATGTAAGAAGGCTCAACCTGCAGTACGATCGGGCTTCCCCCAAACCCCGCCGTCTGGCCCCCCATCTCACACCCATTGTGGTGGCTTTTGGCAGCACTTTGGGAACACTTGGGACAGAAAAGGGAGGCTCGGTTCAGGAAATGCGGGGGAGACGGCAGTTAGGGGAGAGAGTAGCAGGGAGAGAAAGTTTTACTTACTTTTAAAGTAGTTTTCTGTATTTCTGTTTTCTATTAAGAGGACAAACTGCGTTTATACTCAACAATCATTTATTTTATTTTATTTTATTTTTTTAATTTTTTTTTTGGTTTTTCGAGACAGGGTTTCTCTGTGTAGCTTTGTGCCTTTTCCTGGAACTCACTTGGTAGCCCAGGCTGGCCTCGAACTCACAGAGATCCGCCTGGCTCTGCCTCCCAAGTGCTGGGATTAAAGGCGTGCGCCACCACCACCCGGCCATTTATTATTTTATACAGTGATTAAAATACATTTTCAATTGTGTCAATTATAAAAATACTTTAAGGATTTGAGGGGGTGGGGAGTGATGGGTATGTGGGGGTATGGGTGTAGGGGTAGGTGTGGGTGGGCGTGGGTATAGGGTAGGTGTATGTGGTGATACTTTGTGCTCTAACAAATAAAACTTACCTGGAAATCAGAGGGCGGAGCTAGCCACTAGTCAACCGTAGAGGCCAGGCGCTGGTGGTGCACGCCTTTGATCCCAGAACTAGGGAGGTGGAGACAGGAAGTGATACGGCTGGGCAGAGAGAGGAATATAAAGGGGGTGGAGACAGGAGCTCAGACCTTTGAGGTGAGGAGTTGGCGTGGTAAGAGGTGGCTGTGGCTTGCTCCTTTGTCTCTCTGATCTTTCAGCATTTACCCCAATATCTGGCTGCAGGTTTTTATATTAAGACTAATTAGGATTTGTGCTACAGGTATAGGTGGGTGTGGGTGTTGGGGTGGGTGTGGGGTGTGTGTGAGGGGTAGATGTGGGGTGGGGTGGAGGTGTTGAAACAGAGTCTCACTCTGTAGCCTTGCTGGTCTGAAATTCTGTGTAGACCAGGCTAGCCTTGAGCATGCAGTGATCCTCCTGCCTCTACCTCTTGAGTACTGATATTAAAGAAATGAGCCACCATGGCCCAGGCTATTTATTTACTCAGGCTGTCTTGGAATTTAGGAGAATCCTCCTGCATCAGCTTTCTAAGTGCTGGAATTGCAGATCTAATTAAGGGTTTACACAGGAGACTCAAACTCCAGTCTTCATGCCCATTGTCAACACATGATGGTATGTATAGCCCATACTCCACTTGGTAGGCAAGGAGGCAGAGGCCAGGGCTTCCACACCCTTTCCATATGCAGCGATATGACTCAGGCAAGTGCCTTACCTCTCCTCCCTCTCCTTCAGGTGATTCCACTCTGAAGACGACCAGCTGGCCAGAGACAACACTGGCCACACGGCTCTCCGATCTACCCCACTCTGGGACACACCGTGCTTCACCAAAGCCTGGCCTGGAAGATCCATAGTGAAGTATGTTTCTTTGCTCAGCAATGGCGGCACACGCCTTTAATCCCAGCACTCGGGAGGCAGAGGCAGACAGATCTCTGTGAGGTCCAGGCCAGCCTGGTCTACAGAGTGAGATCTAGGACAGCACCAAAACTACACGGAGAAACCCTGTCTCAGGGGGGAGGGGAGGGGGGGGGGGAGGAAAGTATGTTTCTACGTGGCAGTTCCAGTCAGGCAGGAACAGCTTATGCCATGCCTGGAGCCACTGCCCACTGACCCCAGGGCTCCCCCCGTCCCTGCCTGTCCTCTTCATGCCCATGCCATCCTGTTGCCCTACTTCCAGGACTCAGCCCTGGTGCCTTTTTAGGTGCACTAGGGGCGTACCCTCCTAGTCTACCTACTCCCACATGCCGACCCCAGAGGCCTGGGGTGCCGACATGGTGAAGACAGACGCCGATGGTCCAGTCTTGTGTGACTCCACAGCTCCTCCCGTAACCCACAAGTTCATGGACGATGTCTCAGAACTCAACATTTGCTGACTAGTACTCAGCTCAGTGCTCCGAGGCTATCCAAGAAGACCTGGGTCCCAGGCACGCCCCAAGATCTCTACGCCCGTGGGGTTAGCTGGACCACTCTCCTTTCTGCCCACCTTTGGAGATAATGATCTCCTGGGGGTGGGGCTCAGCATCCTAGCCCTGCTGTGCCGTAGTAGGTCCGGGGGTGGGCTCAGAGCAGACAGCTGGGATCAGAGGTTCTCCCTGGGAGCACACCTGGGAGCACGGGCAGCCTAACCGCAGTGCTCCACAATCAGGACTCCCTCCTGGTCCAGGCGGTATTTCCTTCTGAGGCCTCCAGTCTCATCAAGGTTAACTCCGTTGCCATGCTGGCATGCTGCCTTCCAATGCCAGAACACGCCAGGGGCCTTTGGTGCTGCTGAAAAGAAAAAGAAAAAAAAAAAAAAAAAAAAAACCAACCCACCAAACTAAGTCAGTGTACGAAGAAGAGGAATGTGGAGGAGACTCCCTCTCCTGGGCCCGTGGCCAGCCCTTGGGCTGCCAGCTCAGTGTGCTCCCTTATTTGCTGAGCTGGTCTAAGTACTGGACGGCAGGCCACACTGGCTGAGTCATAGCTTAAGGACTTCTGAGGCCCAGCTTGTGGCGGTTCTGAGGGCCAACTCTGCAGGCAGAGAGGAGGGACTTCCCAGGTTTGCTGGACTGGACCACCTTGGCCTCAGAACCCTCAGTAGACCCGAGTCCAAGGATGCTTAAGTCTCTCCCGTTGGAATGTACAGTATTGGCAGAGAACCATCCACAGCCTCCCGTGTGCTTCAGATTGTCTCTAAGTGGTTTCTACTCCTAGTGGGTTATGAACTCTGTGCTGGCTGGTTTTATGTCAACTTAACACAAGCTACAGTCATCTGAAAGGAGGGAGCCTTAACTGAGAAAAATGCCTCCATCAGATCCAGCTGTAAGGCATTTTCTTAGTTAGTGATTGGTGGGGGAGGTGCCATTGTGAGTAGGGCCATCCCTAGGCTGGTGGTCCTGGGTTCTATAAGAAAGCAGGCTGAGCAAGCCACGAGGAGCAAGCCAGTGAGCAGCACCCCTCCATGGCCTGTGCATCAGCTCCTGCCTCCATTCCCCTTCCCTGTGTGAGATCCTGTCCCGACTTCCTCCAGTGATGGACTACAGTGTGGATGCGTAAGTCAAATAAACCCTTTCCTCCCCAAGTTGCTTTTGGTCATAGGGTTTCATCACAGCAAAAGTGACCCTGACTAGGACAAATTCTGTGTGAATAATTGCTAAACCATATTGTTTGGGGAATAAATGGCAAGAGAAAAAAAATCTCTCTGCATGTTCAGTATAGACAGACTTTCTTTTTTTACTGAATGTTTTTTATCTGTGGTTGGTTGAATCTACCATCTAGCACCCCCAGATATGCCTGTGACACACTTGGTACCTCTGAAAGTAAAGCAGACAGGCAGTTTCTCTAATAACCAGGCGTCTGTTTTGGCCAGTGTACCCATTCCTATTCTGGGAGTTTCCCAATATAGTCGTCCAGAGTTCTTTTTGTTGTTGTTTGTTTGAGACAGGGTTTCTCTGCGTAGCCCTGGCTGTCCTGGAACTCACTCTGTAGACCAGGCTCACCTCGAACTCTCAGAGATCCACCTGCCTCTGCCTCCCGAGTGCTGGGATTAAAGGCATGTGCCACCATGCCAGCTTCTTCCGGAGTCTTTACCATGCAAGGCCCTGTCTTTCCGCACAGCCTACAGCATCCCTTTACCCAAATCCAGTGGCACCCATGAGTCCGTCAGCTCTCCATGCCTACTCCTTGGGACCAACTTACTGCCATGGAGGCTCTGTTCTTATACTTTCACATAGACATCCACACATGTGCATACTACTTATAAGTGTATATGCACACACACACACACACACACACACACACACACACACACACACACACACAGAGCTACCTGGAGAGCTTGTTCTGATTAATCCCTTACAATGCATTGTAGTTAATATCATTTACTGCAGTGCTGGGGATGGAGTCCAGGGCCTTGACCACTTGACCACTAAACTACATTCTCAGAGCACTGTGCTTTAATTTAAGAACAAACACAAACGCAACAGCAAAGCCTTTTAATTTAGCAACAATCGAAGGTTTCCTGCAAAGTTGCGAGGACAGTGTGGAGTCCCTCATGGCCTTCCCATGGCCCGCCCCGATGCTGACATCTTATGGAACCATGCCCATACATCACAGTATCATCAAGCCACTCACTGATGTCACCGGTATGTCACCAATTCTTCCCTTTTGCTCTTTCCTTTTCCAGAGCCAATGCCTGACCCCAGTGCGTCTCTTCTCGGCCACCTCCCATCTGACAAGCCTCCTTGGTCCTTTTGGGGTTTCACAACCACAGCCCATTGGGGAGTCCCTGTGAGGCCTTTTGGAGTGTTCCCTCATCTCCGGTTTGTGTGACGGTTCTTGGAGAATGCGATTCTGCACATCAGTTTGCCATGTCGACCCAGCTTATCGCTGGTGAGTGCAGCCCCCGTCACCTGAGAAAAATGTCATCTGAAAGGTTTCTGCTTCCCTTCCCATGCACGATGGGTCTGAAAAATACTCCCAAGAAAGAGGACAGAAGGTCTTCTCCCTGGCAAGGTGGTCACTAAATGTCACATAGTGGCCTTCTCTCCCTTAGTTATGTACACTTTCTTAATCTCCTGTTCACAACCCTCACTGGCTCGCCTCCCTCCAAGGGGCCAAATTATCTCATGATAGGGGACTGGTTCTGATACTCTGAGGAAATCAAAATTTCAGAAGTCCCTGATGTAAAGTGACAAAATATTTTCTCCCCGCTGCCATGTGCTAGGGATCAAACCTAGAATCTTGGGTATGTAATCGCAAACTTTCAACCACTGAGCTACATCCCCAGCCCTTGAAATGACACAGTATTTGCCTACCAGCTGTGTACCTCCTACCAACTTAAAGTCATTGTTGGGTGTCTTTAGACTGTCTCTAGTGCAATGTAAGGGCTGTGTCAGTAATTGCTATACTATACTGCTTAGGGAATAATGACAAGAAATGATCTGTACATGCCTGTATCAACACTATTTTTAAAACTTAAAAAAAATATATCTATGTGTATGAGTGTTTTGAATACATGTATGTCTGTGCACCATGTGTATGCAGTACCCAAGGAGGCCAGAAGATGGTGTCAGATCCCGGGGACGAGAGTTACAGATGGCTGTGAGCTGCCCTGTGGGTGCTGGGAATCAAGCCCGGGTCCCCCGGAAGAGCAGCCAGGTCTCTTAACAGTTGAGCCATCTTTCCAGCCCCAACCTCATTTGTGATGTGTGTTTTCCATCCCAGGTTGGTTGAGTCCACAGTACAGAACCCAAGGACAGAGTAGACTGATGACTGATGCCATTTCATCGCACATGTCAGGTAAGATCACAACTGTCTCTCTTCCTTGTCACCAGGAAGCTTCTTTCCAGCCACCTATCTACCAGGCATCACGCGGCGTGGCAGGCACCTTTGCCAAGCCTTTAGACAGGCTTGATTTCCTTTAATCCCATCCCATTCCAGTAAGTGGATGTGTTTACCACCTCCACTTAACAGGCGAGGAGACAGCCATAGGGAGGTTAGGTCACAAGGCCACAGGGGAACTGAGCCCCTTCGATCATGCTCCTGCTTCTAGCCCAGCAGCTGGCTGAACATCTGGGCTTCCGTGGGAACTAGCTGGATGAAGAGGGTGTGTGTAAAGAAGCAGACAGCAACCCGTACATTGCCGTGATCCACGGGACCAGAGAGTTAAGCACTCCTGTGTCTCCCACCTTCCCGTCTGGCATCTCCATGTGCTGCCAGCTGGGAAGGAGGGTCAGCGAGGGCTCCCCCCTCTCAGTTCCTGCAGGACAAAAGCCAAATAGAAGGAGGGTGATGGTGACTGCTCCCAAACCATGAATGCTGAGCCATCAGAGACAAGGAAACGCAGCCTCTCAGCTCTCCGTGCTGCCTGGGTACAGAGTGAACCGGGATGACCCAAGAGGGCCCCACACAGATCTGTGAAGGACATGGAGCCTTGAAGGTATAGTGACGGTACTCCAGCCAGACTCTTCCAGATGAGGAGGGATCCCAGTCCGTAGCAGGCCCTGTCCGAGGTTGAATCCCTTTGTAAATTTGGAGGTAACAATCCTAGTGTGGGGCGGAGAGAGACAGGCAGGGCGTGGACATCGGAATAGATTAACTCCCCCATAGGGGAGAGGGGCAGTATGGGCTACAGCCTGTTCATGGGGAAGGAGGAGGGTCTTCCAGCCAGGGGGTGCTGTTGTCTCTGTGGGTGTCAAGGAGTCTCCCAGTTCCAGGGAAGCCCCTGGCAGCAGAGGCTGCCTGCCTGCAGTGAGCTCTGAATTGGGGAATACTCTGCCTTGGACTGAGAAGCCCCTGCAAGTGATTAAAATCATGCTGAGGCAGGAGGATGGCCAACTCACGGCCATCACGTCTGAAGGCTGTGTGGGGACACAGGGACAGTCGTGCTTGAGCAGAGACCTAGGAAGACTCTCTAGGAAGTGGGACCAGAGGCAGGCATCCTAACAGATTTCCACTCAGGTCCCCACAGGCATACACACAAAGCCAGCCTGTGTGAGGCTGCTTCTCTGCCGCCAATGCCCGGAGCTCCCTTCCCGGCCCGCCCCGCTGCCTGGTCTGGGCTGGTGCCAGCTCTGCACTGGGTCACTAGGGAAGCCTGTTTGGCAGCACACCTAATTGTAGCCTGGGCAGAAAGGCCAGGCAGCCACGAGACACTTGGGTGGTGGCCCTTCCAGGGTAGGAGGTGGCTTATGCAGCTGCCCAAGGCCACACAGCCTTTCCAGTCTTTTATCTGAGGCTGTTTGGGGGACATCAGCCTTGGGCAATTATGTCCAAGAGGTGGCAGGGTGGCATGGGTGGAGAGGTGGCTAGATGTTGAGCTTACGCTCACTAGGCGACAGGGACCAGCTGCTTCCGACTGCCCGGCTGCTGTCCCCCTTTCTTCCTCTGTAAATCAGTAGTCCTCATGATGACCCTGACCCAGGGCCTCAGCAGCTCTGGAAATGGTGAGACAAGCAGGGTCTCAGACTCTGTTCCAGACCTAAGAAGTTTCAGGATGGACCCACAACCTGAGTCCTACCATGCCTTCTCTGCACAGGGTCGTGGGTCTCTTCCTAGGCTCATGCTGATGCACTGAGCTCACATTGCATAAGAAAGTCTCTTGCTAAGAGAGGGAGAATGCCGTGGACAAGGAGGCATGCCAGTAGTAGCACAAATTGACCTCTGGGTGACCCTTCCTGTCCCTTGGCACCCAGCCCAAATGAGCACTGTAGACGATCCTCCAGGCAGTCTCTCTGGGAACTGATCAGATCCTCTCTGCCGGGACCCATGAGCCTTGGTGGATGGCGCATCTGGTTTGTGGGTCAGTCTGTCCTGTCTTGGTGAGGAACCCAAGGACAGGGAGTGGGTTTGAATTCTCCCTGTCCCCAGATTCCTCTCCTCCCCCGCCACATGCACCGTCCCTCTGAGAAGTCTCCAGGAGACTATGATACTCTGGTTCTGTTGTTGACAAAGGACGCAAGTTGAGAGCATGTGGACCCTGTCCCGAGTACCTGACACATGGACACATTTGCTTCTCTCTCTCTGGAGGACTGAAGACAATCTCACAGAGAGGGCGCACAGCCTGGAGACACACTGAGAAGGCAGAGGCTGGCAGCCAGGATGCGGCCACCCGAAGCCCGAGCTGCCCACCAGGTCCGTGGGAGTGGGTCCTCTGGCTGGCGGGAGCTACCCACTGCCCTGAGCCGGGCCTCCATGCAGGTCAGGGGTTAGCAGCCTGAGGTTGGGGAAGAAAGCTCTGGCTTGAGTGAGGAGGTGGCTGCTGGGGGTCATCGCTCACCAGCCTGTGATAATGGGGATGTTGCTCTAGTCCTCTGTTCCTCAGTTTCCCCATGTGTAACATGGGGCTGAAATGGAGGGGCAGCACACCAGCATCAGCACAACACTGGCCTGCTTCTGCATGTCTGTGCCTGACCTTCCTTTGGACTGGATACATCAGGCAAGGCACCATTGTGATTTCTCTCTGGAATCCACTAGACCTCAGTTTCCCCATTAGCAAACGAGTGGGCTGACCTCGATGGTAAATGTCTTAACTGTCTTAACTGCCCCTCTGTCTTCCATCCCCAGGGCCTCCAGGGGAGGAGCCAGGAGCCTGGGGCTGTCAGCAGGAAAACAGTTGCTCAGCCCTAAGCAGTCTCTGATTGGTGGAGGTGAACCACTTGACAAGGTGTTCGGCCAACCAGGAAGCCGCCATACCATCAGTTCCCTCTGCCTTCTGGTCTTTCGGCTGCTTCTGGCCTGATGAGCTGGACCAAAAGAGAAAGAGAAATGGTAGGAAGAACGGTGGGCCCAGGGGTGTGCCCACATCCTCTCTTCTCTCCAGCTCTTCTCAGCCTATCCCACCTAATCTGGAGAGCATGTCAGTGCAGTGGGGACAGTGGCTAACACGTGCGTTGTCCCATGTTGATTTCATGGCTGGACTCTGGCCAAAGGCAGGAATATTCAAGAGCTGTAGAGGCCTGGGCTAGCGGGGCTTGGGCCTGGATGGGGGGGTCACTGGATGACTCAGGGGTGAAGATCAAATGGATGAAGATGTCTGCCCCTGGGGGTCTCCTACCTCTCAGCAGCTGCCGGGCCTAGTTCCTCCAAATTAGCAGTAGAGAAGAGACTAGCCTTGGTAGATCCTTGGACCACCACATCTGGAATACATCTCCGAACACACCTAAGTAAAAGATTCCCAGGTATGGCTTCTCTGACTACAGGATTTTAGAACGGACTTGGGAGCTGTCCACAGAGTGGCTAATGATATTCACATAGCCTGGATGTCATATGCCATCTGTGACTACCATCTTGCTTCACAAGACAGGGCATTTTAGTAGGGAAAAAATGGAAAGATACACTCTCAGAATAAATGACAATTCCTAATATATTTTACGTTTTAGTGCATTTTATGCCCCTGTAATACAATACCACAAGCCAGGCAGTTTATAATGAGCCTACAGTATTTGTTGGCTTGTGTTCTTGGAGTCTGGGCAATCTAAGATGGAATGAGCAGTGGCTGGTAATGCCCTTCCTGTCATACCACCCATGACAGAAGGTCAGAGAGAGAGCCACAGAGAGAACACGGTGGGGCTAAGTCTATCTATCGTTAAGGAACCCACAGCCTTAACCCACTCCTGGAGGGTAGAGCCCTTGTTGCTGAACCACTCTGTAAAGGCCCCACCTCCTAATACCACCAAAGATCAAGCTTCCAACATACGAACTTTGAGGGGCATGTTCAAACCAAGCATAATTTGAAAAAAAAAATGAAAATTCCATAGTACAGAATGAAAAACTCAGTCTTTTGGCCTTGGTTTTGTTTGTTCACAACAAAATCACGAACACTAACAATTCGACCAGAGCTCAAGGCTAATTAGAAAACCAAGGCTAATACTGGACATAGTCACACAATCCCAGGGCTTGGAGGCAGAGGCAGGTGCATCTCTGTGAGTTCAAGGCCAGCCTGGTCTACAGAGTGAGTTCCAGGACAGCAGGACAACATAGTGAGACCCTGTTCTAAAAAACAAACAAACCAACAGACCACCACCAACCAAAACAGGAACCCAAGGCTAATCCAACTTTGGCACGCACTCAAAGAGGAGAGTTGTCAAGGTAACCCAGCATGGTAACACCAGGACCTGGAGAAGCAGAGCTCTTATGTCAAGCCTGTTGAGTCCAGCTCGGTTGTTCGAACATCTTCACTGGGTTCTTGCACAGGGGACAGCTGATCTTGCTAACTTTCCCTGTCCCTTGGTGGCTGGTTTCCAACATCTCTCATCTCTCCAAGTGTGGACCTCACAGCTGTCCCAGCAGGCTGGGCTTTGCAGTCCCAGCTCTCTGGAGCAGAGGCAGGAAGAGCCACAGCCTGAGGCCAGCTTGGGCCCTAAAAGTGAAAGGGGGAAAAAAGAGAAGAGAGGCGAGGAGAGGAGAGATTCAAGAAGGAGGCACAGTGTTACTAAAATTATAAGGAAATAGGAAGCTAGACCCTGGGGAGATGGCTTGTCAGCAAAGTGCCCTCTATGCACGTAAGAACCTCAGTCTAGATCCCCAGAACCCAAGGAAAACAAAAAAACAAACAAACAGCAAACACCAGGCCTGGCCGTGTGCTTGTTATCCCATGCTAGCAAGGCAGAGATGGCGAATCCCCACAGTTCCCTGGCTAGCCCGTCCAATCCAACTGGCGAGCTTCAAGTTCAATGAGGGATTCTGTCTCAAACGATGAGGTGGAGAATTAACGAGACAGACACTCCAACACCAACTTTTACCGGAACTGGCTTTGCGGCGATCAATGGAGTAAATGGTCATAACAGCATAACGTAGGGTAACTTGACAGTGTCTTTGTGAATAAAATGTATGTATAAAGTCGCCGGGCGGTGGTGTCGCACGCCTTTAATCCCAGCATCTCGGTGAGTTCGAGGCCAGCCTGGGCTACAGAGTGAGTTCCAGGACTGTTTCACAGAGAAACCCTGTTTCAACAAAACAAAACAAAAGGTATGTATACAGTCATTTGTAGTTGTGCATACTTGTAATCCCAATACAGCTACAATCTGTCTCAGAAGAGTCAGGAAATCTTGGCTAAGTTTGAGGCTAGGGCAGAAGGATTGCCGTGAGTTCAAGACCAGCTTGGATTACATACCAAGACCCTGTCTCCAAAAGAAAAGGGAAGAAAAAAATGCATGCACATGTATCAGGATTTTAATAGCAGTTTTAGTCATAAGAGCCTGAGACTGGAAACAGTCCTAATGTCTGCAGTACAGCTATGACTTTTAGAAGAATGCAAATGTGGAGGTGGAAAAACAGCTCAGTCAGACGTATTTGCTGCACAATCCTTGGAAGCCATGTAAAAAGCCGACACATACCTGTGGTCCTAGCCCTAAGGAAAGGCAGTTCCCTGGGGCTTGCTGGCCGGCCAACCTAGCCTAATTGTCCAGCCCCAGGTCCCAGTGAGAGAGCTTGTCTCAAGACAGAGCAGATGGCTCCTGAAGAACCACACCCAAGGTTGACATGGGGCCTCCAGTGCATGCGCACTGATGCACACACACACACACACACACACACACACACACACACACACACAGACACACACAGACACACACACACCCTACTTGCATGAAACAGCATCTTGAGTGAAGGGAGCCAGACCTCAAATTTCACATACTGCAAATTCTATTTATAAAGGTTTCAACACACACACAAAAGTTATCAATGCCATTAGAGGTCATAATCAGGACTGTGCTGGTCAGGGGGCCAGGAAGGATGAAATGGTAACTGGAGGGAGCTCGGGTGGCTTCCAGGTTCTAGGAAGAGTGTTTCTTGCCCTGGGTGTTGGTGGCCCAGTAAGTTTGTCCTGTAAAAACTCACCTGTGCACAGAATTTGTGCTTTCCTGTGACTGTGCTGTGCTTCCTTAAAATCCACAGACAGAGGCAGAGGAGGGGGAGGGGAAGGGAGGAGGGAAGACAGAGACACACACCCCCCCAAGCAGTTAACCCAGCACTTCCCATGCTAACTGATCCTGTAGCTCTCCTTGGGTGTGGGCACACAGTGGACCAGCAGGATATACTGGAAAGTGGCAAGCAATCTAGATGTCCTGGTTATTCAACCAGAAGTGTTAAACGCATCCATAATGGAGTGTTATTTAACCATTACCAAGAACAGAGTTGATTTTTACAGATCAATGTACAATAAGCTCCAAGACATAATGTGAAGTCAATAAGGCGGGCTCAGAAGTTCACAGCACAGTCTTCTCTGCAGGACAACATGCACACACGGGTAGACGGAGCACACTCAGGAATCGGGCATTCTGGCCTGAGGGGCGATGCTCTCTCTACAGCTGTGATCTACAGCTACGTCCAGTCCTTCTTGCTGGACCACACTGTCTCTGAGTGTTGGGTGACAAGGGTCTTAGGAAGTCCTTCAGCTTACGAACTTATCAATATCCTCTTGAATACGAGTTGGCAGCAACGGAAGCCTGGGCTAGATGCGGGTAGACCTAGGACTTATGCCTGAAGAGCCATGATCCCAGGTTACCCCTTCCATCCAGGGAACAGAGTCTGGAGTGAGACAAGCTCCAGGTCCCCGGAGAGCCATCGCCTTCCACCCTGTAAGAATGGAGCAGGACTTGGGGAAGGTCACGATGCCCGAGAAGTGACTTGGATCCAGAGGCCAAGCACATGGGCTTTGTGCTGAGCAGTCGCCAGGGAACCATATTGCAGACTCAGTCAAAGCAGACAAGAACCGCCTCCCTCCAGGCAGGAGTAACATGTTCTGGTAAGCGAGGGCAGTGACTTGACCTAACGCCAGGGCCGAGGGCCTGAAAGGCAACCGGTGGAGAGTATTGTGGGAAGCAGTGAAGAAAGATGGGGTGTCGTGTGGGTGGGCATCCGGTCCAGAAGAGTCAGGGATACCTGGGTAAGTGTGAGTGTCTGGATTCCACCTGGGGCTTTGAGCATGGGTGTGGTACACTGTCCACTTTTGGAAAATCCTTCCAGTGGTGAGAGGCAGAGGACAGTGTCAGCCTTGCTAGGGAGACTTGCTGGGACGCGGTGACAGTCACTCAGGTATGTCTGTGTAGCAGCCTGGGCAAGGGACAGAGTGAGCGATGAGAACAGTTGGCGTGATATTTTAGAAGAAATGGTGACGTCATTGGCGAGAGAACAAACACAGGAAAGGGAGTCGTCGAAGGTGAGCCACATCACTAGATCAAGAGGCAGGATATCCAGAGGCACCCTCTTGACTGAGGACATCCAAGTTGGTGAACGCAAGTTAACTCCCAAGGATGCTGGATGAGAGAGAGGGACCTTGGGTTGCCCCAGAACAGAAGCCAGCAGGGTTGACAAGGTTGATGTAATGTTGACTCATTAAATCAACAGTTACCATGTGCTGACATGGATAAATCAGCCAAGCTCCCTGTCCCGGGGGAAAAGACAGACAGCATAAGAAGAAACAGAAAAGCTGCAGACCAGGCGAAGTGCTACGCGGAGTTAAGGTGCAGAGGGCAGTCAGGGAGTGAGGTCAGCCTGAGTCCACAAGCATGCTGGAAGAGGCTTCCCGGGGTACATCAAGTAAATGACACACGCTAAGCCCTGGAGACAGCGGTTGATGTGACAGGCATCCCAGAGCAGGCCTGGACCCACGTCTTGGTTTATTTTTGTGATTATAACAAAACACCTGTGACCAGGAAGTTTATAGAGAGGGGTGTGTGTGTGTGTGTGTGTGTGTGTGTGTGTGTGTGCGCGCGCGCGCGCGCGCGCGCACATGAAGACCAGAGGTTAGCCTCTTAGGAGCTGCCCACTCTGATTTTGCTGGATTTGTTTAAGGCAGAGTATCTCATTGGGATGTGGGGCTCGATGACTTGGCCATACTGACTGGCCAGCGAGGCCCAGTGTTCTGCCCCTCTGCCCCTCCCCAGAGCTGGGATTAAAAGTGTGCACCACTCCGCCTAGTTCTTTACGTGGGTTCTGGGGATCGACCCCAGGTCTCCAGGCCTGCATTGCAAGCTCTTTCCCATCTGAGGCACCACCCCACCTCCTGTATAGAAAGTTCATTCGATATAGAAAGTTCATTCGGCTCACAGTGCTGGGGCCCAAGAGCACTAGTTGTGCTCAAAACATCTGATGGGAGTCTTCCTGTTGGGTTAAGACAACGTGGAGAGTGTCACATGGTCGGATAGAGCGCGCAAGCCAGCCAGGCTCTCTTATTATAAAACCTCATGCCCTTCCTTAATCCCAATCACCTTCCAAAGGCCCCGTCTCCAAATACTATTAACATGTGACTCTGGAGACTATTTCCCAACACATGGAGCATAGCAACCATGAGTGCGAGGGGACAGGAGAGAGCTGAAGAGCAGATTCCCTGCAGGAGCTCAGGTGTGCATGGCAGGGTGGGGCGGGGAGGCGTTATCTCAAGCACTGTGCGAGCCACTGAAAAGTCTAAGGATGCCTGGGGCGGGGAGGGGGACGATGGGGAGGCGATGTCGGCAGGGGTGGACACGGGGAGTCAGAAAGCCAAGGGGGGCAGCAGGCAAAACAATTTCAACAAGTCTGAGTGGAAGACTGAGTCCATGTGTGCTCAACTCCCAAGTAGTTAAACGTGGTGAATCCTCTTCAAACGCTCCCACTGTTACTTTCAACCAATGCCTTCTCTTTGGGCCTATTTAATCCCACTGTCTAGCCAGTGTGAAACTGCAAGGCATCAGGGCTGGTATGAACCTTAAGCCTTACCAGTTTAAGTACAGGGCTCTCTGCCTGCTCACCTGTGTGAGGACAGGGGGCATGATGCCCGGCTCCAGAACACTCACATCAGCTATGACTGTTCCCATACCTCCACGGGTATCCAGGCTCTGCAGCGAGGCCTCTGACCACTAGTGGAGGGGTGTCCTATCGCTGCACTGTAGGTTGGGTGACCCACACACATTGCATGTATTAACCCTGCTCTCCAAGACCTGTGAGGTGTGTAAACGGATAACCGCACCTAGAGACGCACAGAGAACAAAAAGGTACCCCGGCTTTGAGTCAGCTCTCACACGTAGGCCGGTGGCCTTTGTATGGCCACTGGGAAGGATGCGCAGGCCTCATTACGCATACGTTAGGTGGTCGGCTACACGGCTGGTGTTCCTTTTGCAGCGAACTGCAGGCTAGCACGGTGGAAGAGGCCAGACCCAGAAGCATCAGATCTGACTCCCTGCGAGCAAGAGCGGATGCAGGAAATGTCCCTAAACCCAGACAGCTTTCAAACCGCCTCCTGGGCAGAGGCGCGGTCCAGGGAGCCAGGGGCAGCTTACAAGAAATTAAGAGGCAGCGTTAAGCCGTCCCTGGGAGTCCCGCCCGCTGCGCGGGGCCAGCGCGCGACCTGGGCGAGCGGCCCCTCCGCCCGCCCGGAGAGGACCTCACGGCAGCCGACCGCCGCCGCGCCGCCGCCGGGACCTTTCCCCTACTTTCCAGGCCTCACGCCCCGCCTCCAGCCCGGACCAAAACACGTGCCGCCTCCCGCCCCGCCGGATCACGCCGCAGCCAGGCTCCGATCACGCGGCCCCCCGCGGCCCCCATTGGCCCGCGGCTTGCCGGCCCGGCGCCGATTGGCTGGCGGCGGAGGCCACGCCCCCGGGAGGGAGCGGTGTATTTTGGTTTGCCCGCGCGCCCCGCCCCGGGCCGCTCCCTCCGCGGCGCCCCGCCCCTCCCGCGCCTGGCGGGCCGCGCGGAGGCAGAGCCGCGCGCGGCAAGGAGGGCGGAGGTGCGCGCCGGCGGCTGCAGGCGCTCGGGACCCCGCCGCCCGCCCGGCCGCCCGGCCGCCGCACACGTGCAGCCTCCGCCGCCCGCGGAGCCCTGTCCCTCCCCTTCCCCCCCACCCCCGATCCGCAGCTTTGTCGCCTGCAGGCCGTCCGGCACCATGCACTCGCCGGGCTCCACCGGCCCGGGCGACGCGCGCGCGGTGAGTGACGGGGCTGAGCGCGGGGCGAGGGGGCGCGGGAGGGATGGCGACTCCGCGCGGCGGTCGAGGCCGGGGCGGTGCTCCGGTCGTGGCAGGGGCTGCGCGGCTCGGCGGGGTCCGGGTGGGGAGGGGGGGCGTGTGAGCGCGGCCGGCCACAGCCTTCAGCTTTGTCTCCTGTCGTCCGCTGCCGGCCCCGCCCGGCGCGGCTATTTCCAGCCATGACGTCACCCGAATCCAGCGGAGGACCGCTGTTGGGTGTGGGCGCGGCTGGCGGGAACGGGGAGGGCGGGGCGGGGGCGGGGCCCAAGCAGGGGCGCGGCGCCAGGGGGCGTGGTGAAAGCGTTTGCTGGGGGGGGTCGAGGGGCGGGGCCAAAGCCAGGGCGTGTCGAGAGTGCCTGGGAAGGGGGATGTGGGGAGCTCGGTGGGACCCGGGCTGAGGGCGTGGTGAAGGCACCTGGTGGTAGTGTGAGGGAGCAAGGGCGGGGCCAGAGCTAGGTGGCTTGGTGCGAGCAGCTGGTGGAGGTGTGGGGTGGGGCGTGGGGCGGGGCCAACGTGAGGGGGTGTGGCGAGAGCGTCTATCTGATAGGGGTGTGCAGGGGGCGGGGCAAGGGCGGAGTCCAAGGGAGGAAATGGTGAGAGCATCTGGCGGGAGTGTAGCGGTGGGGCCGTGGGTTGAACCGAACCAAAGGTGTCTCAGGAGGGTGTACCTGGAGGAGTGAGCCGGACCGAGGCAAGAGTGTGTCTGGGAAGGTTCTGGGGGGCCGTGGCCGCTGAGCTTGGTGGCCTTGTAGGGGGTAGGGCTGGGTAAGGGGTGGGGCCAAAGCAAGAAGGGGCGTGGTAATGGGACCAGGACGGAGTGTAGGGCTTGGGCCTAGCCACAGAGTGGAGTCAAGGTAGGGGACCCCTGTCAGAAGGTGTAGAGCACAGGGCCACGGAACCTGACAGAAATGTTGGGGGCCTGGGGAGGCGCTCAGGTTTCTGTCGAGAACACAGCAGTACATGCACCCCAGGGTCCGTATTTATCCTTCCTGGTCTACGGGCTGGACGTTCCACTCAAATGATCCTGGCAAGAGGTCGAGTCTGGCCCTCGAGACGCTGGATAAGGCCCTTTGCGAAAGGTAGCCTCTTCACCTGCTTACTGAAGGGGACTCTGGACAGACAGGAAGTTTCGAGGCTCAGAAAGTATGTATGGAGATATATGTATCACAGGTTCAAGGTTCTCTTTTGGAAGGGATGGGTTCCAGTCTCTTCCTCCCCGCGCCCCTGGTTGTAAAGGTGGTGTGGTGTGCAGGATGAGGTGCTTTTCACACACCCTTCTGCTCACCCCACCTCCTCCTAGTTAGTTTTCATGTTTCTGAATGCTGAGGAAACAGGCAGTCACCGTAGACTCTATTTGCATGGAACCCAGGTTCAGCCACTGGGAAATTAAGTTTGGGGTAATGCTTCCTTAGAGACACTACTTTGGCGGCTTTTGATCTAGAACGATCTCACCCGCCAACTGGCTGCTTAGCCTCATTATCTGCTTCGTCTATTTATCTTTCCCGGGATACCTTCCTACTAATCTCTTTGGTATATACCTCTAGAGATAGTCTTAATCATTTACCCAAGAAGCTTGAAGTTAGTCACCTGTTCTGTTTATTTTTATTTTATATTGGTGGGCATTGAACTCAGGGTCACACATGAGCTAATCAAGCATTCCACCATTGAGCAATAGCCCAGCCTAGAATCCTTTTAAAGAGTCAGGGTTTTGAGTTTTTTGTCTTGTCTTATGGAAACTGTTTCTCTAACCAAACCTAATCTTCAGAGCTTGAAAGCAAAGTTGTTGTGAGAGTTCCATTCAGGTCTTCTTACGTCAAGACAGAGCCTGTTGCTGTGTTAGAATGCTGCACGTTACGTCTGTGGTAGATCTGCCTGCCTGTCAGGGTTACCCCTTTTATTCTCCTGAACTAAGAAGCCGCTGACTTGTGTTGCCTGTAGGCTGACATCATGGACATCTGTGAGTCCATCCTGGAGAGGAAGCGGCATGACAGCGAGAGATCCACATGCAGCGTCCTGGAGCAGACAGACATTGAAGCTGTGGAGGCTCTTGTTTGCATGAGCTCTTGGGGGCAGAGGTCTCAGACGAGACCCCTCACGCCGGTCTCTGATTCTGGTGATGTCACCACCACCGTGCTTATGGACACAGCTGCACCTGATCTACCAAAGGACTTTCATTCTTTTTCAACTCTGGTAAGAGGAGGTGGGGGAGAGAAGCATTTTTGTGAACTGCCCATAATAACTTAGGTAAAATATGTTGAAGAACTTGTAGGGCGATTAACTATGGTGCTTCCAGATGCCGCCAGGAAGTTCCCTACATTCCCTTTGTATGGATACCAAAGTGTGAAAACGTATCTCTTAGAAATGTTTTCTTTTCCTTGGTGAGTCATAACTTGCTGGCAGATGGTTAGTGGCCATTGGACAAAGCCTAAAGATGGTTACAGAAAGGTGATGTAGACCAGATGCCTGGGGAGTCCAAGGTAGGGTCTTGTTGTCCCAGTCTAGGATGAGGGTGTGGAGAGCAGCTAAAGAAAGCATGTACTCTGACATCAGACAGCCTTAGCTTAGCAGAGACAGCCGCCTGGTGTGACTGGGAGTTGATAAATCAATATTTTATTTTTAGGTTCTAACTTGCCACACCTATGGAATTGCTTCTTGGGTTGGAGAAGTCAGGCTGTAGATCTCTCACGGTAGTAAAACTAAGACGTGCTTGGCCTGGGCGAAGAACTCGCACTGAAGACTGTGGAGGGTAGACTTGAGGAGGAGTGACTGGAGCGAGGACTGGAGGAAAGAGGAGCTGGCTCCTCGTAGCCCCTCAGGTCTTCAGGCTTGGGCTTTTTCAAGGTGGCTGATAAGCGTTGGGGGCCAGTGCATAGAGGCTCAGTTTGGGAGAACCACTGTTTTCTTGATTTAAGAGCCTGAGATTTCATGAAAAGCTTTCATTTTGTTTTTGGAGACAGGGCTTTTCTCTGTGTAGCCCTGGCTGTCCTGGAACTCACTCTGTAGACCAGGCAGGCCTTGAACTCACAGAGATCTGCCTGCCTCTGCCTCCAAAGTACTGGGATTAAAGGCGTGTGCCCCTGCCACTTGACGAAAAGCTTCCATTTTAAAGTATGAATTTGTGTTATTTTTACAGTCCTTTTAGTTAAATTGTGTTTGACAGTAGCTACGCATGGCCTAGAGTAGACAATATCCTTCCTTCCAACAAGACCAAAACAACCTATGACACAATGCTTTTCTTTCTTTCTCTTGAAGTGCATAACTCCTCCTCAGAGCCCAGAGCTCATGGAGCCATCGACAGGGACCCCTGTTCCTTCCCAAGTAACTAATTCCAAAGGATGCATGGTCACCGCCCTCCCCCCATCCCCTACTGCGGCCACCGGAGCACTGAGCAGGAGGGAGCCAGTGGAGCCAGCCTCAGGGTCCTCCTGCAGGGCTGTGATGACAAGTGTGATCCGGCACACCGGGGAGGGTCCTGCTCCTCCGTGCTTTCCAGCCGCCCCAACTCAAGAGCAACAACCGCCTGACAGCGGAGAGGAACAAGGAGGGCTGCCGGGCCATCGGGAAGCTTTGCAGGACACACGCTTGGCAGATGGTTTACTTGTTACTAACTCAGTTTCCTGTCAGCCTTGCTTGCACAACCCTGGTGTCCCGTTCCCCACCTACAAAGACCAGCAGACAGGATGGCCGGCTGCCATTCAGCCCTGCTCACCAAAGAATTCTGAAAGTGACTTGTCAAGGAAAACCACCCCTCTGATTTCCGTCCCTGTCTCCAGTCCCCCGGTCCTTTGCCAAATGATCCCCGTGGCTGGACAGAGTGGCATGTTCTCAGCTTTTCTGAAGCCTCCTCCCCAGTTGTCTGCAGGGATTGTCAAGCCCATCCTGCCCCAAGCTGCTCCGGCGCCCCAGCCTGTGTTCATGGGCCCGTCTATGCCTCAGGGAACTCTGATGCTGGTCTTGCCACAGAGCACCTTTCCCCAGCCTGCTGCCTGCCCATCCGGTGTCGTGGCCATCGGGAATACCAAACTGTTGCCCCTGGCCCCTGCTCCGGTGTTCATCGCCTCCAGCCAGAACTCTGCCCCTCAGGTAGACTTTTCCCGAAGGAGGAACTATGTTTGCAATTTCCCGGGCTGCCGGAAGACCTACTTCAAAAGTTCCCACCTGAAGGCTCATCTTCGCACCCACACAGGTGAGTGGCGGGGGGCCTGGTGTGAAAGGGACGCCAGAACTTCGGGGAGGAGCCTCCTGAGCCTCTTGAGAGAGGCAGGAGAACTAGTGAGGAGGGCAGGCTTGCTGCGGTTGGGGTCATCAGCAGGTGCCCGCTGGGGAGAGGATGGGGCTTGGGATGGTTGGAGGGTACTCTGCCTCACTGCAGTGGCATCGCGTTCATATTCAGTGTAGACATCAGCGTGGTTTGGAGGATGGTCCACGCACGCCATCTGAGTTCACATTGTAGAATTGGGGGTGGAGGGGGTTCTAGACAGGGTTTCTCTGTGAAACAGTCCTGGCTATCCAGGAACTCACTCTGTAGACCAGGCTGGCCTTGAACTCAGAGAGACCCACCTGCCTCTGCCCCTCGAGTGCTGGGATTAAAGGCACACGCCACCAGCACCTGGCGACACTGTAGAATTTTTTAAGAGTATAGGAATTTTTGTTGTTGTTTGTTTTTGTCTCGTTTGGGTTTGGTGTTGTTGCTTTTGAGAATATATAGTTTTTAGTTTAAGAAGTCACACAAGGGGCTGGAGAGATGTCTCAGTGGTTAAGATCACCGACTGCTTTTCCAGAGGTCCTGGGTTCAGTTCCCAGCATCCACATGGCAGCTCACAGCTGTCTGTAACTCCAGTTCCAATTCCAGGGGACCGACGCCCATGGCAAAACACCAATGCACATAAATAAATAAACAAAACCCCTGCAATTAAAAAAAGTCACGCAAGAAGTTATAATAGCCTACTGGGTTTCTTTAGTTTTTAAATTCTGTCTTCAGGAATGGAAACATTCTCTGGCCGTTAGAGTCGCTGCTAGCCGCGTGCACTTGAAAGAGGCTGGCTGGACTGAGGAATGGGGTTGCACGTTCTCATCGGTTGAAGTTTTACACTCGGGTATCTTCAGGAGCTGGTGGCTGCCGTGCTGCCCAGCGGGGCCTGAGTGCCACTCGGCACGAATTAATTACATAGGTTAGAGCAGGTTTCTCAGGTCCTCTGTGAGCTGCTGCCTTATCATTGTGTATGGTCCTGTGGTTACGTGGTCTGCTTGTTAAACTTGACTTTAGAGAATCGTGTATTGACATGGAAACACATGCAGAGATGTAAGGGTCTATGGTAAAGCGTGCTTCCTAGACTCATGACCATGGAACATCACCCCTCGGTCCCATGAGAACGTCTGATTTGTGGACTGTGATACAGGAAAGCCTGAGGCTGGAGGGACTTACTGCTGTGGTTTTTATTTTAGAGTAGTGTTGATATAGGCTGACTTCTAATTAGCACAGTATGCTCTGGCTGCGGCAGACTGCATTGCTGAACAGCGTGCACTCCGGTGTCCAGAAAGAATTATTCCTTCATACTCCGGAGCTGTGATGGGCTTTAGGATGTGGGCCTTACACCTGTCCTGTGGAGTACTTGTCTCTTTGTCAGAGGAAACACAGCCTCCTTCTCATCTACCCGTGTGTTTCCATACGTCAACCTCTGCCTATTGGGGCCCTTGGAGGGCTGCCCCAATCAGTTGGTGGGTGTTTGCTGATACCCTTCCTCTTTGACCCCATGGGTTATTGTGTGTCTCACCACCTTTTCTCTGTGTAGCCCTGGCCATCCCGGATCTCGCTCTGTAGACCAGGCTAGCCTGGAATTCAGAAGGCCACCTGCCTCTGCCTCCTGAGTGCTTGGATTAAAGGTGTGCGCCCCCACAGCCGGCTTGTTTTTGTTATTTCTATTAGGTTTCTGTGCGTGGGTATGTGCGTGTGAGCGCAGTGGCCTGCAGCTGGAGTTATAGGTGGTGGTAAGTTCCTGCTGTGAGGACTGGGACCTGTGGTGGGTGTGCAGCAAGGGCGGCTGCACTCTAACCTGTGAGGCAGCCTCCTTGTTCCCATTATTAGATAGTTACCTAAACCGTATACAGACTCCTGGTGCCGCGCTAGGGAAGGATGGTTGGCGCTTTAGCAAGGCCCTTCTGGTGGCCGTGTCGGATGAAGGGGCAGTCTGTTCTGTTCTGTTCAGTGGGCTCGTGGGCGTGGTAAACGCCCATTCTTTTATTTATTTTTTTTTTGTCTGTCCAGATGAACTTTCCATCAGTGTCTTCCCAGGTAGAAATACTGACAGAACCGCAAAACCTGAGCTAAAGCCAGTTCCTCCGTGCTTCTCAGAGAAGTCAGATCGATTTGAATACGCTTGAGGGTTCTGAGTGCCATGCGTTTACCATTCACCAGCCCTCCTTTGGAGTTCTCCTAAGAACTGAAATTTCCTGTGGGTTTATTTCAGATAAAGATTGTGTTTCAAGTACCTCTGCCAGCCTGAACAGTATTTAAATGTGAAGAAGGTGAGGTGAATGGGTACTCCATTTGGCTGGAAACAGGGGTTCTGTAAATCGTGTGTGGAGGGACTGGCGGTCTCTGAGCAGCTCCCGGGCATTGGGTGTGCTGCTGACCCTAGGGGAGCGGGGGTGGGAAGTGCCACTGTCCGAGTCTGCTTTTGGATGCTTTGACAGTATCTATAAAAATTAGGCTACCGAGCTCAGGGCTCTGGAGCTGCCAATCTAAAAGCATCTCTAAGGGCCGGCCTGCCGCATTCCCAGTGTGACAGGACGTCACCTGGTGCAATGGGGTTAGTATGCCAGAGAGCTTGCTCTTATAACAGAGATGCTCCTGGGACTCTGTTCATCCATAATCCCAATGCTCAGGACCCATCATTGGCCAAAGAACCTACCTCTTAAGTATCAGTGGCATATGACCTTGGGATTGCATTTCCAGGGTATGGGGTTTGGGGTCATAGTGAAACCACATTAGCCACCCCATGCTTGCCATGAAGATTCCAAAATCACGGAAGCCTCACTGCTGGATTTTCAACTCTGAGAACTGTTGGAGTTAGTGTCTCTTCAAAACCTGTTATTTGCTACCTGCTCTAGGAAATCCCCGGAGAGACAGATCGCAAAGCAGTGTGTAGCTGTCTAGCGAATCATCCCGAGTGCATGAAGTCTGTGATTGCCACAGCCAGATAGGAGGGCTTGAGGATGCAGAGAAGGGCCTGGCCCTGCGCTGGCTGGAACAGGAGTTTGTTGAAAAGGGTTACAGTGTCTACCTGCCTGAAGGCCCCCTTCCCTGTAACTCCAGGAAGATAATAGGATCCGGGCACCTGCTCTGAAGTGTTGATAGACACTTCAAACTTAACCAGAAAGTGTCTGTTAGAACACAAACCTTGTCTTTTTTTATAACTCTAACCTCTGTGGTTATGGTTATTATTGTCAACTCGACAGGATCTGGAATCATCTAGAAGACAAGACTGAGTGTGCCTGTGAGGGACTATCTAAATTAGGTTAATTAAGGTGGGAAAACCCACATTAACTGGGTTCTAGACTGGATAAAAGGGAGACAAGCAGGCCAAGCACCAGCATCCATCTCTCTCTGCTTCTGGACGGTGGACAAAATAGGCCCAGCTGCCTCAAGTTCCTCCCGCCATGATGGACCTGTACCCTCCCACAGGGCCGGAATAAACTCTCCCTTCGTTTGCTCTTGTCAGCAATATGGAAAGTAATTAAACGTTTCTAACCACATGAAAAGTAATTAATGGAACCTATTTGTCAGCGTGAATGTGAAATAATGATTCTAAGAAGTCTTAAAGCCCCTTGGAAGGACTTTCTGGGATGTGTGCAGTTTGTCCTGAGAGAACTATTTCTTTGGAGAATTTTCTCCCTCATCTGTGGATGTTAGTCAGTTGGTAGAGTACTTGCCTAGCATGCATGAAGCTCCAGGTTTGATCCCCAGCACCCTGTAAAATTGGGGAGTATGGTGCACATTTGTAATCCCAGCACTTAAGGTGGAGTTAGGAGAATGAGAAATTCAGTGTCTTCCTTTGCTGTAAGGGCTGTTAGGGACTATCCTGGCCTCTGGCTTCCGTGAGACCCTGTCTCAAAATGCCTACCCAAAAACAAAACAAAACAAAACAAAAAACAGTCTTGTCGGGCTGGAGAGATGGATCAGTGGTTAAGAGCACTGACTGTTCTTTCAGAGGTCCTGAGTTCAATTCCCAGCAACCACACAGTGGCTCACAACCATCTATAAAGAGATCTGGTGCCCTCTTCTGGCTAGCAGAACACTGTATACATAATAAATAAATAAATCTTAAAAAAAAACGAAACAGTATTGTATAGAGATAGGAGGATCTCTCAAGTTCCCAGCCTGCCTGGGCTAGGCTACTTAGCAAGACCCTATCAAAGAAAAAAATAGCCGGGGATGGTGGCCAGCACTCAGGACACAGAGGCAGGAGGATCTCTGAGTGTGAGTTGTAATCTATGTAGGGAGTTCCAGGCCAGCCAGGGCTATATAGTGAGATCCTATCTCAAAAAAGTCTCCCCCAGGTATAATAGATTTGTTTTTATTTATTTTAAAATGCATCTTTAAAACCAAGGGTGGTGGCACATGCCCCTTAACTCCGGCACTAAAGTAGATTGCAAGTCTCCGATCAGCCTGGCTACATAATGAAGTCTCCATGAGAAAAGCAAAACACGAAGCCACACATGTGTGCATGTGTAAAATGTCTGAGAGGTTAGCCTAGTTTGAGACCTGTGGGCTTCCGCATATTACATCTCAGGATCAGCAGAAATGCATTGTGGGGGTTTGCTGACTTCGGAGCGCCCCCCCCCCCCGCTAGAAGAGCAGGTGTCACTCTTCTGAGATTGGGTGACCTGTGGGCAGCCCTCCGTGGGCAGCCCTCCGTGGGCAGCCCTCCGTGGGCTTCCTGGTGAGGTCCTGAGTGCGCACGCTTACTTGAATGTGTTTCCACTAGGGGAGAAGCCCTTTACCTGCAGCTGGGATGGCTGTGACAAGAAGTTCGCCAGGTCCGATGAACTGTCTCGCCACCGCAGAACTCACACGGGGGAGAAGAAGTTCGTGTGTCCTGTGTGTGACCGGCGCTTCATGCGGAGCGACCACCTGACAAAGCATGCCCGGCGCCACATGACGACCAAGAAGATCCCCGGCTGGCAGGCAGAGGTGGGCAAACTGAACAGAATCACCCTGGCGGAGAGCTCCGGGAGCATCCTCGAGCCCTTGCCGGCCTCGGGCTGAGAGGTTCTGCGGCGCCCATCACCGTGGGCCTCCTCTTCCACCTCTTCAGGAATGGGGAGTGGGACCCGTGTGTTCCTCCCCAAAAAACAAAAACAAAACAAACAAACAAACAAAAACATGGTCTCTGGGCTGTCGAAGTGGGGAGCTGGTTCTGATGGAAGTACGTTAACTTTCCTTTTCTGGTTGGGACCCTAGTCAGTATCTCTTCTCTTCTCTCTTCTCTCTCTCTCTCTCTCTCTCTCTCTCTCTCTCTCTCTCTCTCTCGTAAGGAAATGGAAGGAAATTTGATCTAAATCACCAGCATTCAAACAAATATTTCGGCAATAAAGTTTACAGAGTCTGGATTTTTTTTTTTTTTTTTACAACCTTTCTAGTCTGTGTTTTGTAGAAATGAGACAGGGTACTAATTTTTATACTTTTTTATAAAAATATTTATATTGTGCTCAAATCACCAATTTCTGGACAGTTTTACAACCTTCTTTTCCATGTTTTATAACGAAGTTTTGTAATGACTCTACTTAAGTACTCTTGGTAGTTAGTCAGAAAAAAAAAAAATCAAAATCACAAATTTGTTACCGGCCTTTCCTAGCCAATATTTTAGGTCAGAACTGGTTGAATAAAGAGCTCTTAAAGGGGAAAAAAATAAACTAGTCAGCTTCTTTGTGTCAGTTCCAGAGGAGAGTCTAATAGTCAATACTGTAGCCCACAGAACTAAAATCGTGGTTGGGTAGAACTCGTCACGTGTGTCTGATGTCCCTGGGGAGGGTGTGCCGAGTCTGCGTGGACTGCCAGCCAGCTAAGCAGGGGCCAGTGTGCACTGTGTTGACTTTGGGGCCACTCGTCTGCCGAGAGCCAAGGGTCCCGTGGCCTGTCTGTATTTAAGCACCAAAAAACCAGGAATTTGGACACCAAAGCTTTGTAGCTGGTCTGTTGGCTTCTGGTGTGGTCTTGTACTGCATGATGGGTTCAGTGACCACGGAGAGAAGAGCAAATGTCTATATTGGTTGATAAACTTCCCATCAAAGTACACCCTACGCAAAGCGAGGCACACGTGCACCGTGGGCCCTGGGGTTCAGGTGCCTTCCTTAATTACAGACAAAACACTAAGGCACTCTGTGGATGCCACTCAGCTGCCCTTCCGTTCATTGTGTGTGAAGGAAATTATTTTGCTCAAACAAGACTTGGAATGGGGATTTTGTAGCTAACTTGAAAACAGATCACAGGTGCTGCTTTGATGCCTTGTGAGCATGTACCCTGCGTATAGAGGCCTCCTGTGCGTCCCAATGACCACAAAAACTGGCTGTAGTTAGATGTTGGGAAGTTCAGGCAGTACAGTGAGAACAATATATTGCACTGTTTGGGCAGCCTGAGAGTATTTTTGTGTGTTACTGTATTAGATTTTGCATTTTAATACTGGCATTTAACTTTATTTAAATGACGGCAAGGTTGAACTATGAAATAGTAAGATAAAATGAGGTTTTGTGTTGGGGTCCTCGAAGCTTATAGAACCTACATTGTTACGTTACTTGATCCCTGTTAAGCTGCCTCTGGTAGCCTCCGAGCTTTGTATGTGTGTTTAGGAAGTGACGGGACAGCTCTCCAAGTAATCGTCACCGTTGTCTTTCATCATAAAGTAGCCGCAGGAGAACTAACTGTACATAGCTCACGAGTGCCCCGGTGGTACCCGGGTCCTGTCCTCCACACTGGTGATTGTGCTGAGGGTAATCCAGTGTGAATGTATTCATTGTAACATGCAGAGTGATGGTCCCTGTCCTGGTGTTCCTGTGGGTCATGGAAGGTCTTGGAGTGTTCGGTTGCTCATCCCTAGGACTTCATCCTCTGACCAGTGTTGTTTCTAGAGTAACCGACGTGTTGAAATACCTTTAGGGTTCCATTTCCTGAGTAGATTTAGAAACCTCCTCTGTGGAAGACCCCCACCATTTGTCCACCGAAAGACTATGTTGGAAAACATTTCCTATCTGAAAAGGACTCCTGAGCCCCAGAGCCCCTGGGGAGGGGGGCTGCTCCCTTGGGGGCCCTCCCTGACTCCCCATGGTGAGGCAGTACCCCCATTGCACTTTATTGCTTGAGCAATTCTGCTTGATTTGATTTTTTTTACTTTGTTGAGCCTTTCAGTAGTTTTAGTCATAAAAATTTAAATGTTTTGAATACTTACGTTTTATGTAACAGACTTTGACTTATTTAAATGAGTATGTGTAATGTAACCTTTTGCTTTGAATCATATAAAACTTTCTTGGTTTGCAGACTGGACTTGTGTGCTGTGTTTGTATGACAGTGTCCAGTGACCTAACGTACACGGTTTTCATAGGAGTCTGGAATAGTCGTCATGTGTCGGCCTAACTTGAACTCTTATTTGGGGGAGGGGGGGCGTCAAGTCTGTTTCAGAGGAAGCAGTACAGTGGCAGAGAGGTCAACTGGTAAGAATTCTTGCAGGCAAGTTGTGGCAGTTTGAACCTAATAACAGTCGTAATGGGACTTCCACTTTTACCTAACAGAGTAGTGGAGACCAGCTTCCATCTCCACAGGTACAGTCAGCTCCCATCCACAGCTGGGGTCAGGGTCAGGACAGAGATTGCCCATGTGTTATCCCTCCCCGCCTCTTGGCATCCGGCTGGACTTTGCAATGCAGAGCATTCATCATTCAGGCCCTGCAGTAACCTTGGGAGGCAGGAGAGGTGGGTGCCAATGCCCCTGAGACAGCAGGACCTGAGTCCCAGAGACCATGTGCTGGGGAGCAGGGTGAGGTCCCCCCTGTTGCTCCTGGGCTTTTGTAGACAAGGACTGACCTGGGGTCATCTGATAACCTGGGATCAGATGGATGTGAATCCAGACATCCACCCTTCCTAGTGAGATGAGTGACTTACCCCTCCATTTGTGCCTCCCAGACACGTAGTCTGCCTCCCCCCCCCCCCCCACTTTATTCATCCAGGGCCTGGCTGCACAAAGCCTGGCATGGACTGTGCCCTCTTTCATCTGCCGTAGAAGCCCTGCCCAAGAGGAATGGCTCTTGCGGTCATCTGTGCATTGCTAACTAAAGAGATCCACAGGGTGGTACTCTCCACATTCACCCAGATGCCGTCCTGGCAGATGGAGGAGAAGCGGATACGGTCCCTCCTTCCCCTGGTGGCAGTCTCCCTCTCCAAGGGATAGCCTAACCTCTGAGACAGCAGGACCTGAGTCTGTTAGCCCCCCTCCCCCAGGACTTCCAGGGGGCAGAGCGTCATCCAGCCTGCCACTGCTTCTCATGACCACACGATGTCACTGTTGAGAGTTGAAACCGGCCTTGGGATGTCAAACCCATCTTCCCTAGTGCCCCAGGCAACCAACCACACATACGGCTTCAGTTTCTGGATGTGCAGTTTTAGGACCCATCCTTCTAGTCTCCTCTGAAGCCCCATCCTGAGGCACCAACAACTTCAGGATACAAACTACGGGCCAAGTACCTCTGGGGGCTCAAGTGCTTCTCTGTCTTTCCCAAGGCTCCGTGCCCCAGAGAGGGCAGCGCTTCCTTGCCAACACTGGAAAGGGTTTCTCTGTGTAGCTCTGCCTGTCCTGGAACTCAATCTGCAGACTAGGCTGGCTTTGAACGCAGACATCCACCTTCCTCTATCTCTTGAATACTGGGATTAAAGATGTGTGCCCGCAAAAGGATTTATTTACACCAGGAACGTTCCTTCCTGCTTCTTAAGGCCTAAGTTTTCTCCAAGGTTCAGGCCAGCCCCTCAAAGAAGGTCTAATTACGGAGCCTGCTTCCTAGACGAAGCAACTCACCTTCAGAGTCTAGTAGGTGATTTATGGGTTAGCAGGAGGGCTCAGTGGGTGAAGGAACCTGTCACCAAGCCTGTTTGCTCACAGGAATCCATAGTGGAAAGAGAGAAGTACCTTCTGCAAATTGTCCTCTGACTTCCACACATGTGCACCACAGCATGCACACTCATGTACTACACATGCACACAGACACACGTGCATGTGTGCACACAAAATGTAATAAAAAATACTTTAAAATAAAATGGGGGTTCTGCTCTTTAATGCTCAGAATCACCCAAGGACACCTTCCCCCTATATACATGTATATGGGGAGAGAGGGGGAGGGGAGAGTGTATGTGCTGTGAGTGCATGTGTGCCGTGGCATCCATGCATTGGGAATCAGGGCCACCTGCAGCAGGTGATACTTTCCTTCTGCCACTCCTCTATGCCCTCTGGGGGTAGAACTCAAGAGGCCAGGCTTGGTACCAAGTGCTTTTACCTGCCGAGCATCACGTTGGCCCTTAAAAAAAAAAAAATTATTACATTTTATTTCTGTTCAACTCTTGACAGGAGGAAAAATACCCCCAGGGACCTGACACTCAACTGCTGGCCTCCTGGCTACTGCTAAGAGACTCTTGGTCTCCAGAGTGCAACCCAGTGAGGGGGGAGCCTTTGTCAGGGGACAGTGACATTCATTCATGAATCCCAGAATCTACCAGGGGTAGGGTAGGACTCCCTTGCAGGGACCTGGGCATCATTCCAGGAAATAAACTGGCTCTGGGAATTGGAAACATCAGAAAAGAGGGTACTAAAAGCTTGTTCCAGAGCTGGGCAGTGGTGGCACATGCCTTTAATCCCAGCACTCAGGAGGCAGAGGCAGGCGGATCTCTGTGAGTTCGAGGCCAGCCTGGTCTCCAAAGCGAATTCCAGGAAAGGTGCAAAGGTACACAGAGAAACCCTGTCTCGAAAAACCAAAAAAAAAAAAAGCTTGTTCCAGGTAGTTTTGGCCAATCCCTGCTAGTGTGGGAGGTCCCTTCCAAGCTGGGCCAAGACCCCCCCCCATGAACACAAACCCTGGAGGTTTCTCAAAGCTCTGCCCCTTTGTCCAGAAAGCCTACCCATGATTTCTGACTGGAAGGGCTCAGAGTTTTCTCAAGTACAGCCTTGGCACATCTTGGAAGAAATCTGCTGCCGAGCCAGTGGCCGTCTGTGGTTACTTAGACATTCTGTGATGAGAACCAGGGTCAGCTCATGCTGTGTGGGGGCAGATCCCACCCTCTGCTTAGAGCTGGGCTCGTGGCTGGGAAAACAACATGGGCAGCCAACCGTGAAGCAGCTGTGCAGGATGGGACATAGGTGTGTACCTGGCACCCGGGCGGTGCAGGAAGTGCTCCTGTGGGCTGCAGTGTACCCAACCCCACCCCTTGCAGGACCAGCCTCTCCAGAGCCTGAGTTTCCCCAGGACCACAGCTCACTTTGGTTGGCACACACTTGCTCTGGCTAGCCACTGCTCAGGACATCCTTGGAATTGAGGGATGTACGTTTGTTTGTTTGTTTTCTGAGACAGGGTTTCTCTGTATAGTCCTGGCTGTCCTGGAACTCACTTGGTAGCCCAGGCTGGCCTCGAACTCACAGAGATCCACCTGCCTCTGCCTCCCAAGTGCTGGGATTAAAGGTGTGCGCCACCACCGCCCGGCCCTCATCATTCTCTTAATCAGATGAACTATGTGAATTATGAATTGAATGTGCCTATTCAAATGCAACGTGTAAGCTGCAAATATTTGCAACATCAAGTTCAAAGCCTGATTCGTCCTTCGGTAAAAATGTAACATTTTAACCTCTTTTAAAATAAGCATTTGTAATATTTGGGTTAACATATTAAAATAGAAACAGCTCTCATCTTCATATCAAAAGCAGTGCTTTGAGCTGGGGTGCGATGCGGCTTCCCGCTCTGGGAGATTTTGACCTCATGCTCAGCCAGCTGGTAGACACCCCATGGCTCTGGGCTCCAACCGTAGCACGAGTCTCCCAGCTTCGAACTCAAAGGCACTCTTGTCAAGTCGTAACCGTTCGTGGAATCATTTGCAGGTGGCAGCACAGGACTATGGGCGTGGGGACAGTGCTGGTGACCGTCCTTCCTTGGCTAGTCCAGGCTGAGCTCTGAGAAGTCTCAGGCTGGTAGCAGTCCTCAGGAGAGGTGTGATACCGGGGGAGGCCGCTGTTTGGCAGGGGAATGTAACATAAACTGAGCCCTGTTCCGGCCTCAGCCAAAGCTGCCCCCATCCCCTCCTTCTCTACTGTTTTCTGACACGGAATCTCACTAAGCGGTTTGGGCTGGTCTTGCATTCACCCTGTAGCCTTCAGTTCTCAATAGTCCTCTAGCCTTGGCCTGATGCCTGCGGTGATGGTAAGCGTGCGCCACCACTCACAGATCGGTGAACCCTTCCTGCCGCACCCCCGACGGCTGTCCCGGTACATCCACACACCCTACAGGACCCACACAAGCCCTTCCCTCCTTCCCATAGACTCTGTATTTCCCATCTGTCCACTGGCAATGTTTGAAGGCTCTTCTGGCCTCATTACTGTGTCTGCCTTCCACCCGAGCAGGGAGGAAGGAGAAGAGGTCCACAGCCAGACTGCCAGCCAGAGGGAAACTGGAGAGCAGTTGCCATAAAGACCTATGTCAAGTGCGCTCGCTCTCCCAGCTTCCGTAATCCGAGTGATTCTGCACTCAGCAGGATGGAGAAGGCACAGTGGCGGCTGGGAGATGAAGGGCTGGGAGATAGAGCTGCCCGACGGGCTTGAAAGGTCTTCAAGAACCTCGAGGATTCTCCCCCAGAGAGAAACTGAGGCCCAGAGAGAGAATCGATGAGCTCTGCATCCCACCACAAGCTCACGTAATAATGGGATGCCAGAGCAGTCTGTGGATCCCGGCCCACGCTCTCTTCCTACGACATCCAAGTAGGGGAGGCTGGAGTGCTGTTGGAGGAGCCTTCAGCCTGAGGAAGGGCGGAGCCAGGGGACAGTCTGAAATGCAGGCACTCGGTCCTTGCACCTGCAGCTTGCCCTGACCGCTACGCTGTTGGAAATGCAGTCTCTGGATCCACCTAGACCTAGGTGCTCGGGATCTGCCTGCCAGCCATACACTCAGGCCCTTTTGTGAGCAAGTGGAAACTGATATACATGGAGTCCACTGTCTCCCTCTGGAGAACTCTTCATGGAGACCAAGAACATACCTTGGTGAAACCTTCTAGAAGCCTGTGGCACACACAGATGCCAAGAGGGGTTGACCTTTCCTCTCCTGGAAAATGAGTAAATAGAAAGGACTCAAGGTTCAGGGGACCCACACAGCCAGGCTACCCCTGTGTGAAAAGAGGTGCTCACACACCCATGGCCCAGGACCTGCTTCTTCTTAGTCTTGGTCCAGGACTCTGACTGTGAATCTTTAAAAATCAGTTTGGAAAGATGGCTGTATTCAAGAAGTGGGTTTGCTCTGGCTGGGCCACGGGCAGGGTATGGTGGTGGTACCCTCTGATTCGCCCAGCTCACAGGCCTGCCAGGCCAGCTCAGCGGCAGTACTCCCTCTCAATGCTCGCCATCAGCTCCTCTTCGGAGTAATCGTAGGAGATGGCCGACTGCCCCTCGGGCCTCTTGTGGCTGCTGCTTGGGGCTCTGTGGGCGAGAAACGCAGATGAGGGTGAGTATCACCTTCAAACTCCTATCTCCTCTAGCAACCACGGTGGTCTTTAAGTGGTCCATCCTAACAACCAAACCAAAAACCTCTGCTCGAGGAGACTGCTGAATCTCTTTCCTACCCAACACATGGACACGATCATCTTCACCCATATCTGCCTTCATCCTCCCATTTTACCAATCAAGATCTGAAATGAAAGTGAGACAGGACAAGCTGGATGCCACGGTCCATCCAAGGCTCCTGGCTGACCTTCCGAGACCAGCATCTGGGGCTCTGTATACTTCTCCCAAAACACAGAGTGAGAGACCTGGGTACCGCTGCTTGGGATCCTGAGATCAGCCTGCGGTCAAAGCATCTGCCTTTCCTACGATGTCTACGGGGCAAAGGGGAACATCCAAATGCTGTGGAGGAGGCCAGAGCTCAGCTGGCTTTGGTGCACAGGAGCCCTATGGCCCTGGACCAGTCATGTGCCTGGCCCCAGTCTCCATCAGTAAGAAGGAAGGACTGCATCTCAAGACTGACTAGAGTGCTGCATGAGGTGCTGCATGCGTCTAGAACAGAGATGGGCACCCAGGAGGGACTGAACAGTAGTAAGTGTGAAAGCTGCTTGCAGCCGTGCAGGCCTGGAATAATGGCAGTGGCTACCCTTCTGGCCTGTTCCTGGGGAGTCTCTCCTGACGGCTGCTGGAGGAAAAGGAACGCAAACAAGGGGCTCAGCCTACCTTTAGAACAAGCCAGGGAGTCCTGCAGGATGCTGGCTGTCCTGCCAGAATGCCAGAGCATTCTGGAGTCCCCCACCGACAGGAACAAGCCCCTCTAGGGTTACCCCTGCCAGTCCCTGGTACTAGGAGATGTGAGAGCTGAGACCTTAAGGGTTAAGGGTATCCAAGGTCACTGTAGACTGGCTGTAGACCCCCCCACAATGTCTGCTCCCACTAGGCATGCTGATATTCCTGCAGGCGGGACCCCAGAGAGGAGGGGCAGGAGACATGGACTTGAGAGGGGGCCCACAGCAGCTCCATGGTCCCTGCGCTCTAAGGGACCCGAAACACTGACATTCTTCTGTGTGTGTTTGTGTGCATGTACTTGTGTGAGTGTGTACAAATGTGTTTAGGTACTCGTGCCATGGCACACAATAGATTTTGAAGGACAACTTGCAGATGTTGGGTTCTCTCCTATCCTGTGGGTTCTAGAGATTTAACTTAGGTCATCAGACGTGGTGGTAAGTGCCTCTACCTGCTGAGGCGTCTTGCTGCCTCGTCCATTTTTTTCTCTGTACTGGGCAGTCGTCCTGGGTCATGGCAATGCCAGGGGAGCACTCTACCCCTGGACTGTACTCCCAGCCCCCCTGAGGAGGATTAAAGGCTCTGGGGCACTGTGTGCAGGGTTTGGGTGTCTGTTTGTTTGAGACAGGGTCTCACTGTGTAGCCCAGCCTGGTCTGGAACTCCTGCCTCTGCCTCCCCAGTACTGGGATTAGAAGCTGAGCCACCAGCCTGGCAATCCCAAGTGTGAAACTTGCCGGGGAGTTTTAAGTGCGTTTTCCTGGTGACCTTTTGGAGCTACGGTGGTTATTGTCACCATCTAGGCTGTGAAGTCCTTACAGCAAAGGACAGTCTTTACAGATGAAACCGCTGGATAGAGCAGGCAGGACACCTGAGGATATCTGGATGAACCTGAAGGGTCCAGAATGGCCACAGAGAAGCCAGGTCATGACCTCATACAGGAGGAAGCTCAGAGCTGCTGTGAGTGACTGGGCTGCTGTGACCTCCCTTGGCTCCCCTAGAGAGCTCAGCTCTACATGAGCCTCACGGACCTGCAGGTCGGTGGGGACAGGAGCGCTTTGAGGTGACTAGATCTGAAGCACTATGTGTTAGGACCCACCCAGCATCCTGATGTATCTGGTAATCATTTGACGTAATCTCCCTTTAAGAGGAAGACACCCCTCCCCCTCCTCCTTCTCTCCCTCTCCCTTTTCCTCTCTTTCTCTTTCTCCCTCACTCTTTCTTTCTATTCCCTCTCCCCTTCCCCTTTAATAAAACTTTCCACGTGGATGCTGTGCCTGCATGGTGTAACTTTCCACTGGTCCACACTGCAGCCCGCCGCCATGTCTTCATGGCGCATCTCCCTCACCCACCTGGGCACCTTGGCCCAGCCTGTCAAGGCATCCTGCATGCTGTATCACAGCACTGTGGGCTTGTGGAGGACATGTACTCCCTTTCCATACTTACTCAGAGGCACAGCTGTCTTCCGGGGTGTCCTTAATCTTCTTTTCTGGGGACACCTTGAACAGGAGGAAAGGAAGAGGTGTTGTAGAATATTATTTTAAGCTGTGTTACTTTTGTTTAACTCTGTGAAGCTATGTTACTGTGCCTGTGTAAAACACCTGATGGTCTAATAAAGAGCTGAACAGCCAATAGCGAGGCAGGAGAAAGGATAGGTGGGGCTGGCAGAGAGAATATATAGAGGAGAAATCTGGGAGAAGGGAGTGAAAAGGAGGAGCCAGAGAAGGAGGAGGACTCCAGGACCAGCCACCCAGCTACACAGCAGGCCGGAATAAGAGTAAGATTTACAGGAGTAAGAGAACGGGAAAAGCCCAGAGGCGAAAGGTGGATGGGATACATTGAAGTTAAGGAAAGCTTGCAAGAAACTAAGCTGAGCTAAGGCCAGGCATTTATAATTAAAAATAAGCCTCCATGTCTGAATGTATTTGGGAGCTGGGTAGTGGGACCCCCCCAAAAAAGAATAAAAAAAACAACAAAAAAGAGGTATAAAAACTTGCCAATAGTATAGATGATTAGCGCTCTGACTTTATGGGGAAGAGAGCAGTCACCATGTTTAACTCACGGACTGCAGACATCAGAATGGGGAAGGTTCTCGCCAACTCTGGAGCCCCAGGTACCCATTTTACAGTCAAGAAAACTGAGGCTGTGAGAGCGACTTATAAAACTCATAAATACATGAATAGATAGAGGAAACAGCAAGGCTCAGGTCACATCTCTTGCCTCCCAACTACCCCCTCTTATTAGGTCATTCTGTCCCTCACCTCCAGACATCAGTGTCCAATGCTGCGTAGCATGAGACGATCCTATTCCCACCCCTAGAGATCAAGAGCCTTGACCCCTCCCTTCAAGTATGCAATAAGTATTCATATTTAACCTGAACATACACCTAGAATCCCAGCATTTGAGAAGCTGAGGCAGGAGGAATGCTCTGAGTTTAAAGCCAGCAGAGGCTTAAGAGTGAGAACTTGTCTCAAAATATTCATATGTATGCTTACTTAAACAACTAAAAAATGATTATTTTTAGAAAGAACTGTGAACAATATTTCTGTCGCATACAAGCAGCCTAGCGTAAGGCATTTTGTTAGAGCAGTTTGAAGGGAAATGATGCAAAGATAAGGGGAAAGGACTCTAAAAGCTTCTTAGGACAAAGAGCTCAGGAAAAGCCTGGCCACCTAGAGTCAGGAATGAGAGGACGAGACAGAGAGCAGTAGGCAGCTTGCAGACTAGTCACAATGTTCCAAGGATGTGCGAGAGCCGTAATTCTAATTCTAGAATCCATCAGAATAAACTAAAATTTTTCCAGACATCATTCAGTTTATCAACTGTTGCCTGTTCTGGAGAAAAGTGTGTGTGTGTGCGCGCGCAGGTAGAGGTGTGTGTGCATATATGATATGTGTGCACATCCATGTGTGGCAGGCTGAAGGCAAGTGTATTCCTCTATAACTCTACTTTTCTGTTTTGTTTACGTTTTTAGCCTAGAGTTCAAAGCTTGGCTAAACTGGCTGGCCAGTGAGCTCCAGGGATCCCTTTCTCAATCCCCAGAGCACCATGGTTACAGGTGTTCATCAGCACCCCTGGTCAGTCCCCAGAGCACCCTGGTTACAGGTACACACCACACCACCCCTGGTCAGTCCCCAGAGCACCGTGGTTACAGGTGCACACCACCACACCGCTGGTCAGTCCCCAGAGCACCGTGGTTACAGGTGCACACCACACCAGATCTGGTCAGTCCCCAGAGCACCATGGTTACAGGTGCACACCACCACACCACCCCTGGTCAGTCCCCAGAGCACCGTGGTTATAGGTGCACACCACCACACCGCTGGTCAGTCCCCAGAGCACCGTGGTTACAGGTGCACACCACACCAGATCTGGTCAGTCCCCAGAGCACCGTGGTTACAGGTGCACACCACCACACCCCTGGTCAGTCCCCAGAGCACTGTGGTTACAGGTGCACACCACCACACCTGGCTTTTACCTGGGTGCTGGGGATCTGAACTCGGGTCCTTATGTTTATACAGCAGGTATTTTACTCACTCCCCAGAGATATTTGAAAGTTTTTTGTTTTAAGCCAGATAGGGGTTGGTGGAGAGATTGCTCAGTAATTGTGACGGCCATTCTTGGTGGTCAACCCGACTACATCTGGAATGAATTACAATCCAGAAGTGGAGGGCACACCTGTGAGAGATTTTGTTGTTGTTGTTGTTTGGTTTGAAGAGGGTGAATCTACTTCTAGTCCGGACCTTTGAGGTAAGAAGACACACTGTCTTTGATCCAGCTCTTGAGGCAGGAAGACACACCTCTAATCTGGGCCACACCTTCTGCTGGAAGCCCGTATGAGGACATGGAAGAAGGAAGCTTTTGCCCTTTGCCTTCTTGCTCTTGCCTTGCTAACAGGTCCATTCCTTCACTGGCATCAGAGCCTGCTTCTTCAGAATTCCAGCGTCTACTGAAGACCAGCTGAGACATCCAGTCTGGTGGACTGAGCCACTTCTAGAGTCTAGGACTTTCTGTTCATAGCCTGCCACTGTTGGATTATTTGGAGCATGGTCTGTAAGTGACTCCAATAAATCCCCTTCTTTATATGTAGAAAAGTTGACTTATTCTATAAGTCCTGTTACTCTAGAGAGCCTTAATATGGCAGTTAAGAATAAGTGTGTGCCGCTCCCACGGAGTACCTGGGTTTGGTTACAGCATCTCCATATCGGCTCAGAATTATCTGAAACTCCAGCCCAGAAGATCCAGTCCTACCTTCTGGCTTCCGCAGGCCCCCGCATGCTTGTGGTGCATATAAACACACACAGGCACATGCACTCACAAAAAAGTAAATACTATTGTTAAAGTCTAGCTGGGACTAGGGTCACACACTGGTAATCCCAGCACTCAGGATGCTGAGGCAGGGGGATCAGGAGTTCAAAACCATTTTCAGCTACAAAGGGAATGTAGTAGGGCCAGCCTGAGCTACGTAAGACCCTGTCTCAAATACCAAAGAAAACAAAACACCCAGAAAATAAACCACTTTACCTGTGGTAAAATACACATTACCAGACTGGCGGTGGTGGTTGGTTTCATTTGGGGGGTTGTTAGTTAGTTAGTTTGTTTGTTTGTTTTACGGTGGACACATCAACACATTGACAGACAGAAAAGCGTTAAGGAGACCTCCAGTAGCTGATCAATCCACCAGCGGGCAGTTTTCAAGATTCTGCCAGTCAGGCTCCGCTCTTCACCACCAGGGGGCACTGGTCTCCCACCACGGTGGTCAGTGTTAGTGGCCTCATAGGAAGTGTTCCTGTGGCTTCCCTGAAAGTCCCAGCCCTCTATAACGACCTCCAACTCCCAACAGCCAGCGAGGTACGTGCGACTCCATTCCTTACCCTAACAGAACAGAGACCACCATGGAGGGGTCAAGGCCATCTGTGCCTCCCCAGTTTCAGAGGAACTGGCTTTGAAAGACCGTGGAAGCGGTTTCCCACTTCTGGGGTTTCCTGGTGGAATGTGCCATCCTTTCATCAAGGCTGGCTCCTGGAGTGCCGTCTGATACAGTGGGGAGACTTCTGGCTGAGGTTTCTCCACTCCCTGACGGTGCTCAGCGGCTTGGTGCTGTCTTTCCTATGGGGCATTCCTTCTTCCTCAGAGCCTCTGTGTTGCGGGGTGGACTCCCTCCCTGGTGCGGCGTGGACTCCCTCTGTGTTGCGGCGTGGACTCCCTCCGTGGTGTGGCATGGACTCCCTCCGTGGCCTCCCCAGCACTGTGTGAGTCAACCTCATGTCTCTCTCTTCTTCTTTTTTTTTTTTGTTTTGTTTTGGTTTGGTTTGGTTTGGTTTTTCAAGACAGGGTTTCTCTGTGTAGCTTTGCGGCCTTTCCTGGAACTCACTTGGTAGCCCAGGCTGGCCTCGAACTCACAGAGATCCGCCTGGCTCTGCCTCCCGAGTGCTGGGATTAAAGGCGTGCGCCACCACCGCCCGGCGTCTCTCTCTTCTTGAGGTCGGGTCAACACGCCGCTTCATGCTGTTTCCAGGCGTGATCTCTGCTCTGGCCTTGACTGCAGACACCCTGGTACTGTCTAGGAGGTCTTGGTTTTGCTTGGGCTGTGACTCCAGCATCTGTAGGTCCTTCTGGTGAGTCGACTCCGCAGCTGCGAACTCCTTTCTATAGCTTCTTCACCTCGCATTCCACCGCAGGGCAAGCCATGCTCACCCTAAAGTCTTGGCTGGTGGCCACAGCAAGACTCCCCCAGTCCTCCTCAGCTACAGTAAATCCAAAAGCAGCGAATGAAATGTCATTCAGCTCCAAAAGGTCTCACTATTCCACGCAGGCTTGTGAAGAATGATCTATATACACTCTCAGGGACGGCAATGCCCTTCATGACTTCCCTAGGCCACCACTGACTGGGGGTTGGGAAGTTGGGGGAATAATGGAGTTCCTATCCCAGTACGGAAAGCGCTGAATAGATGGTGTTGGTGCTGAACCAAAGTCTTCTCTACAAGTGCCCTCAAATGTCACCAGCGCAACCGTTGACTCTGGGACTGAGACAGTGCCATGAGTCGATGACCTAGCAGAGCTCTGTCTGTGACCTTCCCCCAGCAGGGCCCTGCCACAAGCATTTGAAAAGGCAGGAGAACACTGCAGTCCCCTGCCCCCACCCTCCATGGATGAACCTATATCCATAGCTTGTTTGACCCATGAAGAGACCTCTGATTGAGGGGGCGCTGTTGTGTTCTTCAAAATCACTAAATGACTTTAAAAACCACCGATTCCAATCCATAGATTTCCCTAGCTTTTCCATTCTGCAGAGTTTGAAGTTTCAGATGCCCAACTAATACTCCTGATGTCTGAGACCTACTGACGCTGGGCACTTCATGTGGCCATGAGATTAAAAATTAATCCAGAACGGTAACAGGAGAGGGGTGTAGGACCATGACTTAAAGGACAGGAGTTTGGTAGACCATCTCATGTCCCTTAAAACATGGAAGGATACATGCAGGGAAAAACCTGTTTATGAAATGGTTTAGTAGGACAAATCAAAACAGACATAAATACACATACCTAAAATAAGATAGTTAATAAGATTATCCTTACCTTTAATTTTTTTCTTATAACCCTCATTTTGAAAAAATCAAAACAAATAAATCTAGCCTCAAAAAATTCCTAAATAGCTAGGCATAGTGGCACACACCTGTAATCCCAGCTTTTTTTGAGCTTGTACTGCATAAATAAGTACAATTGTTGTGTCATTAAAAAATAAAATATAGGGGTTGGGGATTTAGCTCAGTGGTAGAGTGCTTGCCTAGCAAGCACAAGAACCTGGGTTCGGTCCTTAGCTCTGGAAAAAAAAATTAAAAATATGGGTGAACATGGAAAGCATTAACACATGACTGAGACTTAAGTACTCATTAAAATATGTGTATGTGCACGCAGATGCGTGTTTAAGCAGGAGTGCAGTGCCCTCAGAGACCAGGAAGAGGCATTGGATCCCCTGGAGGGAGTTACAGGGAGAAGTGAGCAGCCTCACATAGGTTGCGGGAACTAAACTCAGGCCCTTTGCAATAGCAGGAAAAACGCAGAATGACTGAGCCATCCCTCCATCCCTTAAGAACTTTGTTGTTGTTGTTGTTGTTTTTGTTTTTCGAGGCAGGGTTTCTCTGTGTAGCTTTGCTCCTTTCCTGGAACTCGCTTTGGAGACCAGGCTGGCCTCAAACTCACAGAGATCCGCCTGCCTCTGCCTCCTGAGTGCTGGGATTAAAGGCATGCACCACCACCGCCCAGCGAACTTTTTTTTTTTTTTTTAAATAAAGTCCCATATAACATGACATTCAGGATGATGATTCAGGGATAATGCATAATCAGACATGAAAGCATCCCTGTCAACAGTGGTTGCAATTTTCCTGTTTTCTTGCTTTCTGGTGGAGGGAAGGATCAGACTCAACGTCCTTACACATGCTAGGTACAACCTCAACCTGCTGGCTGCTGTGTTTAAATGAAGGCCTGTAAAAGGATTGCCATTTAATTTTGATGTTCTGTTATTTAAAAAAAAAAAAACCCTCCTACATGTTAGAAGGTTATGAATATAAGGAAAAAATTCTTCTTTCCTAATAAAAGAATAGGAATAGTGCATTCACGCCCCATCAAAGGGTCCTTTTTGCTTGGGGGGACATTCTCTCAAACATTTTTGAGGAAAGGCCACCTTCCATGGATGGTTCTTGAACTTGCAATTCTTTTCTATCTCAGTGGTGAGTCACTAATGCAGAGCCCTGTAAGATGTACAGCTCCTAGCTGGGCAGTGGTGGTGCATGCCTTTAATCCCAGCACTAGGGAGACAGAGGCAGGCTGATCTCTGAGTATGAGGTCAGCCTGGTCTACAGAGTGAGTTCCAGGACAGCCAGTGCTACACAGAGAAACCCTGCCTCGAAAAACAAAAACACAAAAAAGAAAGAGAAAAAAAAAATATGCACAGCTCCTCCTGAAGGAATCAGCTGCAGATGTGAGCAGATGCAGGCAAGTTACACAGCACAGAAAACAGAAGCGTGAGTTCCAAGCTCTAGCATGTGCAGTGTTTTTAGAGGCAGGGGCCTCACTTCCTGATTTTTGTCTCCTAGGACTCTGGGATTCATTCATTAGTTTGAGAAACATTCACGGCACAGGGGACACATCTGAGGTATCCCCCTCCCCCAAAGAGTAACCTGCTTTGACTTCACACTTCCTGTGGTTGATATATTGTGCACCCCAATAAACTTCTCTGGGGTCAGAGAACAGAACGACCACTAGATGGACATAGAAGCCAGGCATCACCGGTGACACACACCTTTAGTCCCAGGACTTGAGATCTCATGTCTTGCTCGGGAAAGACACAAGCCTTTAATCCCAGGAAGTGATGGCAGGAAGCAGAAAGGTATATAAGGCATGAGGACCAGCAACTAGAGGTCTTTTTAAGCTTTTAGGCTTTTAGCAGCAGTTCAGCTGAGATCCATTCAGATGAGGACTCAGAGGTTTCCAGTTTGAGGAAACAAGATCGGATGAGAAGTTGGCAAGGTGAGGTTGTTCTGTTTCTCTGATCTTTCAGCATTCACTCCAATACCTGGCTCCGGGTTTGTTTTTTATTAATAAGACCTTTTAAGATTCGTCTACGACTTACTTTCTTTCTTTTTCTCACGGCAGTTTTTTCTGTGTAGCCCTGGCTGTCCTAGAACTCACTCGGTAGACCAGGCTGGCCTCAAACTCACAGAGATCCACCTGCCTCTGCCTCCCGAGTGCTGGGCTGGGATTAAAGGTGTGCACCACCACTCACCTGGCACACAGTTTATTTCTTGAACCTACCTTCTCATACCTCTCTCTCTGCTACTGCTTGGGTCCAGAACCCGGTCAGCTGGACAGCCAGCGTAACCCTGGTGGATCGTGGTTCCCCAAGCGTTCCTCTGTCTGATTCACCCCTCTCCTGTGTTGAGACATCTCCCCAACAACACAAAACCATGCTCCCTGCAGCCTTCAAATACTCACTTCTTCCTCAGAGTCTACACCTCCTGACACAGCCAGGCATCGATGCTGAAGACCTCTGCAGCTACACCCCAGCTACGCGTACCACCATGGACAGGGTACACAGAGCACCCCCCCCCCCCTACCCCCGTTCTCTGCTCTTGTCCTCTGACCACTTCAGAGTAAAGAAGTCACTCCCTCCTGTGGACTCATCAGACTGACTTCTCACCACCCCATTCTATACTTGATCTTTGGACCTTCTTCCCCCTGGATCCCAGGCCAGCGCTCTGGGCATCTGTCTTTGTCCCTAAGACCTAAAGCAAGCCCCACTTACCAGGGGCTAGAGCGGTGTCCGGGAGTTCCTGTCTCTGAGGCTCTTCCAGCTGATACTCAGCAAGACTGGGAAAAATCCATTCATTTCTAAACTTTTGAAGTTCCCTAAGCACTTGAGAATGACACTGAAAATTGGTGTTCTTGCTATGTCAAAATCCCCAACTGTTTGTTCTTGGTTTGGTGTTACGTAACTGCAGGCTGATGTAGTCTTAGAGGAATCCCGTTATATAATTCAGTCCGCCTCACTACGGCTCACTTTTCCTGTTGTAAACCTCCACAGGGCAGGGGGGAGGAGGGATATGGGACAGAGCTCTGTTCCCGGCGGGGCTGAGGGGTCTTCCCACCATTCCAGGGGCCTTTCCTGGTAGCCGGGCCCAAGAAGACATTCCCTCTGCCTCTGCTGCCCTCAGCGAAGCCTCCGGCTACGGACACTGACTTTGGCCTCCTCTCCCCGCCAGGAGCCGCTAAGACGGTTCAGAATTTTAGCTCTGTAGCAGCAAAGACATGCCAAACCAGAGCGCTGGTTTTTAACTGTTTTTCTAGAACAGCGGGGGTGTTGTTACAAGTGTTCAGCAAGAGGGGATAAAGAAGCCAAAAGAAGTCAACGCATCTTAAAAAATAGCTTGCAATTTGGGAATTGCAAGCCAAAGATCCGGATGCGTCCGACGCGGCAGGGCGTTCTGTTTGGCAGGTGGTCCACCCACTTATGGTCTCCTCCCATCCCCCTGTGTAGCCTGATGGCCGAGGCGGAGGCCCTCCCTCGCGGGTCACTTCCCACCTGAGCTGCAAGGATGCTGCAGCTGGAGTGCATGCAGCCCCACTGGGACGGGGAGGCGAGCCCTGGACCAGAAGAAAGTTCTAGGTGTTTCTGCCAACTGTTGTTTGTACTCGGTCCTTTAAGGCTGTCCCTGTGAGTCACCCCGAAATAGAGACAGTAGCGGGCACCCACCAAGGAGGCAGAGTGAGAATATGCAGGGGTGGGGTAAGGAAGGGGCACAACGCCCTAGGACGGACGGAGGTGGGGGCGGGGAGCGCACACTGGAGTAGCACAGAGGGGACAGTAGGGACGGAGGCCTGGGTGAGAGGACACTGGGGCTACAGAGGGATGAGTCTGGAGGGACAGGCGCCCACACTCACCGCGGGAGGGAGCCGGGCGGGGCCGCGTGGGGACGGCTCCCGGGGTCCCCAGGCCTCCGACTCGGCCAGCAACTGGTCCAGCAGGCGCAGGGTCTCCTCCCGGCCGCCGGGGGGCGTCGCGGGGCGGGGATCGCGGCCGGTCTCCTCCGGTGTCGCGGCCGTCGGGGCCTGGTGAGCCGTGCCGCCCTCCGAGGTTGCCTCTCCAGGGCCCGCCTGGCGCCTGTCCGGGCTGCGCCGCCGCCGCCTCGGGATCCGGCCGCTCCGGCTGCTGCCGCTGCCCATGGCGCGCACCCAGCCTGGAGCGCGCAGCAGCCGGGGAGCCGGGGAGCCGGGGAGCCGGGGCCGGACTGGGGCGGGAGCGCGGCGGGCGGGACGGGGCGGAGGAGCAGGGAGGGGGGACTCCTGGAGGACTGAGGAGGGGTGTGCGATGGAGAGATGGACGGGGGTGGGGAGTCACGGGGGATGGGGGGCCATGGGGGATGAGCGGGAGGAGTCGTGGGGATGGGAGCGATGGAGAGGGGAGGCAAGGGTGATCAGGGGGGGCTGGAGAAGATAGAGGCTGATGGGGGAGGTGGGTGATGCTGGTGATGGGGGGAATGGGAGGATGGGGAAAGACGGGGTAGCTTCGGTGATGGGAGTGGAGGAGACCTGGGGGGGGGGCGGTGCCCGGGACAGGGAGAAAATAAGGAAGGAGATCCTGGGGGTCGGAGGGTAAGAGGGATGAGGACAGGGTAGGGGTGACAGGCCGGGAGACCCCCCCAGGAGATGGGAGGGCCGGGGTAGGGTTGTACTGGAAGGAGGTGGAACAGAGCCGTAAAGGGCGCGGGGTGGGTAGACTTGGAGGGAAGTCAGGGTGTGGGGATCATGTTGGAGAAGTTTAGGGGAGCTTTATGGGTGGAAGTCATTCTGGGGGCAAGGGGAGCAAGAAACCGGCTGAAGGGAGCTGGGGATAAAAGACAGGAATGCTTGCAGCAGAGCCGAAGGCCAGGGTAAGGGGGGCATCAGGGGTCAGGGTTGGAGAGTAGTATTGGGGGAGAGGGGGTCGCTGGGGACTCAAGGTAGAGGTGTGAGAGAGAGAGCGGAGGCAAAGTGGGCGGGAGACGGAGACGAACTGGAGAACCAGGCGTGTGAGGAAGAGAGAATGTCCAGGGGAGGGGAGAGGTTGGGGTGGCCAGCCGAGCGCGGGTTGAGAGGCTTGCACCAGGGCCTGGGGCGGGGCGCACTAGAGGGGCGTGTCCCTGGAACAAGATTCTCCAGGCCGAGAGCAAAGACTCTGGGGTGGGCGTGTGAACCTGGGAGGGACCGCTGCCCAGGAACCTGGGGCGGTTGGATTGTGGGAGGCTAGACTCCTGGGCGGAATAGGGTGAACTTCGGGGTCGAAAGGTCATCACCCCTCTCTGGCCTCGGGTTGGGGCCGCTGTAGCCGGTTCACTGCAGGCTCTGGTTTCCTTAGTCTCCCGGTGGTGTAGGTCTGGTTTCTTAAGCTGTTCCCACACCAGGCTCCCTACAGGCCTGGGGCGACCCTGGATCCGCTAGATTTGTGCTTTCGTTTTTAGTTTTCCAGACAGGGTTTCTGGCTATCATGGAACTCACTCTGTAGACCAGGCTGGCCTTGAACTCAGAGATCCTCCTGCCTCTGCCTCCCGAGATTTGTGCTTTTATGGGACACTGACCCCGCAGGCTGTTTGAGGGGACAGAGAGATCATATAGGTGACTTAGCCCTAACTCCTGTAGATCCCAGAGGAGCCGTCGGGTGATTTGACCTCTTACAACCTCAGAGTAGAAGCAGGACAGTAGAAATATTTCAGCGGATCTAGTAAACAGCCTGCCCTTCAGTGGCCTCCTCACGTTTAGACTGCCCCAGCCCAGGCAATCAGACCTCAGACCGAACAAGAGGGGATGGGACCCTACTAGAACCAAGGTACACATGCCCACCAACCACACACACACACACACACACACACACACACACACACACACTCACACACTCACACACACACACACACACAAACGCGCACACACGTCATCAGAGACTCAGAGTGTGCAAACAGAGCTCCAGAAAAAGAAAAAAAACCCAAATACTTATCACCTTAGAGAAACAAAAGATATTTAAATGAAGAATAAAAAGAAAACAATGCCCCCTCCCCCACCAAGGGGGGGCAGGAATTCTGCTGGTCATGAGTCCATGAGTCTAGCCTTTCCTCCTTTCCTGACTATTTAAAATAAATAAAGCTCTTATTTTTAAGTGAATTAATGTCATCTACTGTAGGAAAGGCTCCAACCCAGGAGTCTGGACCCTACCATCGGCTGATCTTCTGCCTGCTTCCTTTCCAGAACTTTCCAAGGCAGGGTGATTTAAACATCCTGAGTTTAGCTGTCTCTGGTTTTGACCTGCCAATAACCCCGATCCATACTGGATGGCAGACCCACTGTGAAAGTGGAATTTGGGGCTAAACTCTCCCAACTGCGGGGTGAGATTTTACTATTTTAATCACCGCAGGAGTAGACGTTAGAAACCTATGCCCGTGGAAGTGGGATGAACGTGAGACCAAATCTGGGCCGGTGTGTTTGTATTACCATGAGAACCGGAGTGGAGCCAGTGTTTACACCTCCTCCTCTTCCTTCTTCCTTTTTAATGGGATCTCTTGATCATCCAGATGTAGGGGATGGGGCCAGATGCACGACTTGCTGACATTTGGGTGTTCCAAGTGCACAGATGTGTCTAGGTTAGAAAGTACTGACATAAGTTTTCTCTTTATGAAAACAAATTCTCATCTTGAAACTCTTCAAGTTGGAAAAAAAAATCAGAGGGAAAGAAATTTTTCTTGAACGAAGTTCAACTCAGTTTAATCATTTAAAAGAAAACATGTTTTACTCCTGCCCAAGTCGAGTCAAGTCATGTGACTCAGAGTTTAAATATAGCCGGAGCTCCTGTGTTCTCCAGAGCAGCCAACTTTTTCTGGCCACTTGACTTCCACGGTTTCCCCAGACTTGTCTCCTTAGCTGTGCTTGCTTGCACAGGAGCCGTGCCAAAGCCCATGTTCTTTCTGAGATCACGTATAATGTCAGCCTCATTTGGAGTCCTGGCTTCTGTATTAGAGGCCGGAAGACCCAGCCTGAGTGGGCCATCATGCCACATGCCCACGTCCACAGGCCACATGTCCCAGCACTCAAGAAGCAGAGGCAGGAGGATTAGGAGTTCCGGGTCATCTCGGGCTATCCATAGTAAGTTTGAGAAGCTCGTCTGGACTACATGAGACCATCTCAAAACAAAATGAATCCGAGCCCAGGCTTATCCTGAGCCAGTGGGCAGCCCCAAGATCATTTCTAGGGGTGATGGGCTACAGTAAACTGTCTCAAAAAGACAGAAATTTGACTGGGTGGTAGTGGTGCACATCTTTAATCCCAGCACTTGGGAGGCAGAGGCAGGTGGATCTCTCTGAGTTCCAGGCCAGCCTGGTCTACAGAGTGAGTTCCAGGATGGCCAAGGCTACACAAAGAAACCCTGTCTCGAAAAACCAAAGGGGAGGGGGGACGGTGACAGAATGGTTTGGGGTATAGCTCACTTGTATCTGCTTGCTTACCATGCACAAGGCTTGTGTTTGGTTCTTGGTGTGGCTCCCCCCCCCCCCCCCGCCTCACCACACACAGCAAAACAAAAACTAATAGCTTTAGAAGAGAGCTATCATTGACGACACCTTCTGGATGGACCAGTGAATGAATAGTCCGTCTGTCATCTGAAGATGAAGCCAGTCCCTTCCCTGTCACAGCCTGTGGACCAACCCGTTGCAATGGACAGACAAACCTGCCCCCCTTTCAAAGTCCTGCTCAAGTTCCCTTTCTTCAAGGACCTCAGATATACTCTGCCTGACCAGAACTTCCCCTACTGATGACACACCTCAGTTGTACATATTGGGAATGATGGGTACAGTGGACACACAGAAAAATAGTACTTGTGGATTGGAAAACATGAGTCCCCTGTTCAGTCCCAGCACTGTTCAGCTGACAGTGAGAATATATATATATATATATGTGTGTGTGTGTGTGTTAGACTATTTGTATATATATAGGCTATATATATGTGTGTGTACATATATGTATGTGTGTGCATATTTATATATATACATATATACATATATATATATATATTTTTAAGAGAGGGTCTCATGGGTCCAGACTGGTCTTGAACTCCCTGTGTATCCTAAGACGACCTTGAACTTCTGTTCCTCCTGCCTCTGCCTCCCAAGTGCTGGGACTACAGGCATGCACCACCACGCTACATTCACATGGTGTTGGGGATCAAACCCAGGCCTTCAAGCATAGGCAAGCACTTGCCCAAACGGAGTGGTATCCCCGGATCCCACCCCTGTGTTTCTGCTTTCAGTGCCTGCTGAGTGACTTGAGAGGCCACCAGTGTTGTTAACTCCTGTGGGTACGTTTGAACGGCTGTATCCTGTATAGCTGCCGTCGTCTCTTTCAGAGGGCCCGGCTGTCTCGTTTGTCTCCCTGGTTTCATCACTGAGAAGAGAAGGAGACAGGAAGGAAGAGTCAACACTGCTCATTAGGGACAACCAACATGCACAGGGCTCCTCTGCCATACTTAGAAATAAGACATCCCGTGTCCTCAGCATTGACAGGTCTGGAGCATTTGTTTGTTTTGGTTTGGTTTTTGGTTTTCAAGACAGGGTTTCTCTGTGTAGTTTTGGTGCCTGTCCTGGATCTCGCTCTGTAGACCAGGCTGGCCTCGAACTCACGGAGATCCACCTGGCTCTGCCTCCTGAGTGCTGGGATTAAAGGCGTGTGCCACTGCTGCCTGCTTAGAGCATTGTTAATTGAGCCCATTCTATAATATTGTAAAAAAAAAAAAAAAAAAAGAATAAGAAAAAAAAGAAAAAAAAGCCTCTGACAATATGACAACACGCAGTCACACAAGAATGCTGTGCACCCCGTTAGACACGTGGATGAAACAGGAACTCTGTTGTGATTGCTCTCCATGACTCAGCCAGTTTTCCTTGTTCAGACCCTCTCGGGGCTTCTGGTTCAAACCACAGAGTATGGCGGGGTGCCGGCGAAGCATGCGCTTGGCTTGTTACTTGAGACTCCGTTGAAATGGAGACAAAGGAGTTGTGAGGGACAGGGACAATCTCAAATGACCCTTCTCACCGCACTCTTGAAGGTGGAAAGCTGATATCTGAGAGCAGCCAGGTACAGGAACAGGGGACTTGAAGCCTGTCATATATGTAGGCGCTGGAGACATGAGGCCAGAGGACCAGAAAATGGTCTTTATATAGGATACCGGTGTCACTGTCCACCCCTCCTGTTCACGTTTATGTACTTCCGTCATGCTGGTGGAGATGTGAGACTCTTCCTGGAATTCTCCCAGGAGTAGAGCATCCCTGGGGAGCTCAGGGTGGCATGATGGGATGGAAGAGACAGGATTGCTAATGGGCAGTATTTGACTCATGAAGCAGCCAAGAAGCAAAGGAGCCCAGGCCTGACCATGAGATGGGATATGCCCCTTCATGTGGGAGGGCTATCCCTGATACTGGACTCAGCAGTGGAAAAGGCTCTCTGAACCAGGAGGTGATGGTGCACGGCTTTAATCCCAGCCCTTGAGAGGCAGAGGCAGGTGGATCTCTGTGAGTTCGAGGCCAGTCTGGTCTACAGAGTGAGTTCCAGGACAGCTAGGGCTGTTACACAAAAAAACCCTGTCTCAGGGGGATAAAGAAAGAAAGGAAGAAAAAGAACAGCTCTCTGGATAGGACAAGTGCTGGGCGCATGTGGTCCTCTCCACAGCGGTCGCCTCCCTGTGCGTCCCCTTCTTCTTACAGACCTATCACTCACCTTCCCATCACCCACCACACAGCGGGAGACCTGGAGGCTGCACAGACTCTAGGCACCACTAGAGTGATCAACTGAGGGAATTGTCTAGGGCAGGCAAGAGGGGGGAGAGGGGAAGGGACAGGCCTGGGTCCGTTCGGCCGTTAGTCACGTGTAACGTTCATCATGGAAGCGAGCCTGGGTGATGCCACCGTCTGTAGGGCATGGGCCAAAAACTAGAGTGTCCCATGTTAAAGCTCAAACACCCTGCTGTGGAGAGCAACATCAGCGTGGAAAATGGCCTGTCAGGAGGCTCATGTCTACACACAGTGTGGCCCCAGAGAGATGCAGGGTCCCTGCTTCTCCTTAGGGAGCTGAGAATTAACTGCTCTGTTACCCGACTCGGGGAAGAGAGGTCTCCAGCTAAAGCTGGGCTTAAATATTAACAGAGTCTCTTGGTGTTTTGACATGTAACTCATTAACTATTAAGTCGAGTTGAAGTCCCAGCCTCCGCTGAGGTTACTCATTAATGCCTGTGAACTTTGTCCCAGTACCTGGTTGACAGGACCACCTGTCGCTGGAAACGCCCCTTTCCTCCACCAGTATGATGGGCGCTGTGGTCAACTGACAGAATCCAGAACCACCCGGAAGAGGATGCCCCGGGCCTTGCTTTAGTTAATGCAGCAAAATGCATCTTAATTGTGGGCGGGGCAGTTCCCAGGGTGGGGGAGTCAATGGAGAAAGCCAGCTGAGCATTTGTGTAGCATGCATCATCACCCCTGCTTATCAACTGTGGACGCAATGTGACTCCCCTCCATGATGGCCTGCCACCTTGAGCTAGCGCAGATAAAACCTTCATCCCTTAAGATGTCTTGGTCGGGCTGTTTTATCACAGCCACAGGAAAAGGAACCAAAACCACCAGGCAAGGACCTTCCATCTAGCTGACACTTCCCAAGAGGCTGCGTGGCCTGCCCTCCCTTTACAGACGCTGCCTTACTAAAAGTATATTGTCTTCCTCCAGTTTACGGATGAATGGAGGTCTTGCTGTCCCAAGCCCACCCTCTTCCATTTCACTGAGCACTTGAAACGTAAGTTTCATAACAGGCTTAGTCTAAAACATTCTTAGGAAGGACGATTTGAGACACTGTAGTAATATTTTGATAGAAATTAATGACTGTGACAGTAGTGACATTACTCTGAGTAATAAGAGAAGCGAACGTGTCTGCCTACATCTGCCTAGATGGGATCATTGCTCACGGATTGTCTTGGGGGCTCTCTGCTAGACGCTGGCTCATGTAGCCCTCTGTCCTTTCCAGCTAATGGAGTAAGATGTCAGAAGGACACCCCCTGTCCACGCAGGGCCCAACACAGCTAAAGAAGAGCCGATGGCAGAGACACAGACATCAAACGGAGCAGCTATGGGGGCTGAGGAGACAGGAGAGGCGAGCCTGTGCCAGACAGCCCCAGGCTTCCCTCCCGGTCAGAGCTGCCCTCTGGATCCAGGACTTTGTCCACTTCTCGGCCCAGAAAGACTAGTTTGAACTTTTTCGGGTGCAGCAAGTAAGGCAAGGTTTTTTGCCACATAGCCTACTAAAATCTGCCTGCCTTAGCCTCTCAGTGCTAGGATTACAGGCCTGCACCCTCATGCGCAGTCCCAAATTTTTTGTTTGTTTGTTTGCTTTTTTTGTTTTGTTTTAAATTACAATTTGGGAGTTCGAGGCCAGCCTGGTCTACAGAGGGAGATCCAGGACAGCTCCAAAACTATACAGAGAAACCCTGTTTCAAAAAAAGTTAAGGCCGTCTCTGTGGGATGCAACCAGAATGGACCCGAACATTCTGCCCAAGACCAACCCAGGGCCCAGCTGCTGATCCTTCGAAACTTAACAACTTGGAGGTGCTGGTGAGATTGCCCTGCTGATCAACCTGCTCAGCTGAGATCCATTTGGGATTGGTTTCAGAAGCCTACAGCCTGCAGTCTGAGGAAACAAGATCACCTGAGGAGTTGACGAGTGAGCAAAATGCGACCTGAGAATGCCCAGCCACCGAACCAGATCACCAGAATCATAAGCCCACCCTACACAGACTGCGAACAGGTAAGGCCCCATCTCTGGTCCAGTAGATCAGGTCTCTAGCCCCTAGGCCCCAGCCATCGGAGCCCCAGGGACCCAAAAGCTCACCTTTCCCTGCTCCCTCACCAAAAAACCCCAGCCCCTGAGAACCCAACAACACTGGAGCCATAAACCCACCCTGCACCAACTGGGAACAACTGCTCCCTGAGACAGAACCCACTAACACTGATTGGACTAAGCTGCTCCCAGAGAAACAGAGCCCAACAGCACCAATTCGACCAAGAAGTACCAGTGGACCAAGACTATCAATTGGAACAAGAGAGGCACCTTCAGACACAGACACAGCCTGCACCGAGCAGAGGAAGAGATGAGTAGACACCAGTGAAAAATACAGGCAACAACATAAAGACCTATATGACACCATCAGAACCTAGTGATTCTACACCTGCAAGACCTGAACATACCAAGGCAGAAGAAACAGAAGAAATCAATCCTAAAAATGACTTTAAGAAGATGATAGAGACCCTTAAAGAGGAAATGAAAATCTCCCTTAAAGAGGAAATAAAAAATTCTCTTAAAGAAATGGAAGAAAAAACAAACAAAAAATTAGAAGAAATCAAAGAAAGCCAAGAAAAAGTAATTAAACAGATGAAAGAAACAGTTCAAGATTTGAAAATTGAAATTGAGACAATAAAGAAGACACAAATTGAGGGAATGCTGGACATAGAAATTCTGACTAAATGATCAGGAACTACAGATGCAAGCATAAACTCACAATTTGATATCTGTATTAGTGCTACATTTACAATTTCTAAATAATTACAAAAGTTAACCTTTTTGTAATATTTCTATTGATTATTTGGGAATTTCACATCACGGGCCCTTCCCAGTCTTCCCGGGCCTTCTCCCGTCACCCTTGTGGCCTCCCCCCCAAAAAAAAAGAAGAAAAAGAAAAATGAATTTAATGTTGATGTGTGTGTATGATACACGTGTGTGAATGTAGGCGTGCACATGCCGCTGTATACTTATGGGATCAGAGGACAACTTTGTGAGGTGAGTTCGCTCCTCTTCCCTTTATGTGGATTCCAGGCACTGAACTCCAGGCCTCAGGCCTTGGAGGCAAGCTCTTCTCTCTGCTGAGCCATCGGGCTGGCTCTCGAATTCCCTCGTGGAGGGCACCTCTTCCTTGTAAATACTCATGGGTATTTTCTTAGTTGAACGTTTGTGTTTGCCCAAATACAAAGTGAGACCTACCTTCAGTGCGTGAAATGGAGGGATGCGGGTTTGGAGATGTTATTAGACATGGGGAGGGGCAGAGGGCAGAAGAGAGGACACCCAAGGGCTTGCTTTCTCCTGCTGCTCTGTCTGCCCTGTGGGGAAGCAGCAGGAGGTCTCTGTGCCCATCAGGTCTCACATTTCAGATCTGCGGGCAGCTGAGTCTTGAGAACTGTCACCCGTCTGAATAATTATTGGTTTAGCTGCCCAATCTATAGCAGCTTGTCGAAGCTGAATATGTTTCAGAGGACAGGAACCTGGGCAAAGACCATGGTTCAAGGTTTAAGCTAGCAAGCCAAAACTGGGCCCTTCTGTTTTGTAAATAAAGTTTTATTGGAACACAGTCATGTGTCATTTGCTGCTTTAGTTAATAGTCCAGTGGTCTTGAGGTTTGTTTGTTTGTTTGATTGGTTGGTTGGTTTTGTGGGAGTATTTTGTTTGTTTGTTTTATGAGACAGAGTAGCCCAAGCTGGCCTTGAACTCATTAGATCCTCCTGCCTCTGCGTTTCAAGTGGTAAGATTACAGGTGTGTATGTGCTAGGATTACAGGTGTTCACCCCCATGCTTTGATTTTCGCTCTGGTGCTAAAGATCAAAACTCAAGCTTCTCAAGCTTCTGTGGAAAGCACTTTATCTGCTGAGCCATCCCCTGCTCCACCCCCGACTCCCCCACGTCCCCTACTCCTCCACCCCACTCCCCCCAGCCCGACCCTTTGTTCCTTATAGTCCTCAGGCACAGAAGAATGAGAAAAAGCCAGAAATCCATCCAAAGTTATTTTTTAACCCATGTAAGAATACTTGTGTAAATACATTTTTGGTTACTTAAACTGAAAATAAACTCATACCAGAATGAAACTGGTTGGCAAGAAACACACGCTGTCTGAGCAAACACACTCTCCCCCATATCTTCAGTTTCACTCAGCTCCACAAACATTTGTGAAGCACTTGGGATAAGTTGAGGGAATGCGGACAGGGATGACGTGTACCGCTTACCCGCAGGACGTGCAGGGGCTGGCTAGTGAGATGGCTCGGCAGGGAGAGGTGCTCGCTCTCAAGCCTGATGACCGGAGTTTGGTTCGTGGGATCCACGCGGTTGACTGACTCCCAAAGGTACAGCAGGTACTTACCGAGCCTTGGTACGGTTTACTGCATGGCTGGCTGGTGCTGGAGCCCTGGATCACGTGTGCATTGGGCAGAGTCCTGAGAGACGTGACTCCTCTGAAGTCATGTGCCACACGGTTTACACCCATCCTTTGATGAGGGCCACCCAGTCACAATCTGGAGGTTTGCCACTCAGTAGCATCAGGGGATAGGTTCTGTGGTCCCTGTGTGATAGACACTGAGGCCCACAGAGCCCAAGAACTTGTCAGTCCAGAGCTAATCTGTGTTGGAATCTTAGGCAGTTTTACTAGAAAGTCTATGCTTTCTTTTTTTTTTAAAAAAAATTCTATTTATTTATATTTTATGTATGAATGCTTTGCATGTATGTATACCTCCATGCCAGAAGAGGGCATCAGATCCTATAGATTATAGATGGTTGTGAGCCACCATGTGGTTTCTGGGAACTGAACTCAGGACCTCTGGAAGAGCAGCCAGTGCTCTTAACCTCTGAGCCGTCTCTCCAGCCCAGAGGTCTATGCTTTTTTTGATGTCTTTCTCAGCCTGAGATCAGGATCCTGGCTTCGGGCTGTGCCCTCCATCCCTGCCAAGCTCCACCATTGGCCGGCCAGCAGACTGCTCCCCAGAGAGCTGCTATGGACTTACAAGGTTGTACCCGTGTTCCTTGGAGCAGCGTCCACGTGGATGGTTTAACCTGCTGCCCATGTGACCACTTCTCAGGGACAACTACAGGGAGGGTTCGATTGAACTTCGGGTGACATTAGAGTCACCATTCAGCAGGCTCTCTATCAGACTGGGGTACAACTGGAAGTCTGAATAGTAGCTGCCTGGAGAGCAAACTCTGGTTGTCATGGTAATGTTCCCAGACCCTGCAGTCAAAAACAGCACCACTGAGCTTGAGCTACAAAGTGGGGATGCAGCAGTTGTCGGGGGGGGGGGGGGGTCTCTGGTCTCTTGCTGTGTGCTTCAGAGTGCTGGCTGAGGCAAGGGGGAGTCGGGAGTGAGTATTTGCTCTCAACCGATTTGCCTGCCTGGCCTCTGGTTCCCAGGTGGAGACTGAGCACCTATGGCATGTGAGGTCCAGTGATGACCTGGGACCTGGGGAGGGCCATGCATTTAACACAGGGAGATGGCACCGACATCCCAGGGGCTTTAGGTCTCTAGTTCTGTGAGCGCCTATTGCTCTCTTGGGTCTCTGGCAGTATGCTAAGCACTGGGGCCAGGGATGAATTTGACCGAGACCCCACCCTCCCTCCCTCCCTCCCTCCGACAGGTGTCTTTCCATTGCCAAGGAAAGGAGTGGGTGAGCAACTTGGGGCAGCTGATGGCATGGAGGTGGCGTGGAGGTGGTGTGGCCGTCTCCACTTCTCTGGGAGTTAATCCTCTATTGTGGGGATTAACAAGGCAACTCCACATAGTTAAAAAGGAGGTTTATTTTGGGGTAATTTACCGCCAATTGGTTATAGGGTTGGTTACAGGATGCAGGAGACGTGAGGTGTATCCAGCGGGGTTCTCTGGGGAACTCTGCTCGGTCTACCATCCAGCATCCAGGATCACGAGGAACCAAGAGGCCCAGCACATCCAGATCTCAGGTCTTAAGGGTTCTCATCATAGGTAGGCATGGCAGTTACCGGAAACCTCACTAGGGGTAGTATTTCCAGGTCAAAGCTACCCACTACCCACTACAATCCCCCATCCTGAAAGGGCTCGCTATGGCCACTCCTCCCCTTGCTCTGGACCCTGCAGTCTCATGGGGGGAATTGCCTCTTAGACTCTCTTGCCTCTTAGATTTATCTCTATTTCCTTTTACATATACGAATGCTTTGCCTGATATATGTCTGTTCACCACACGCAAGCTTGGTGTCCTTAGAAGCCTGAAGAAGGCATTGGATTCCCTGGAACTGGAATTACAGACAGTCACAATCTGTCACGTGGGTGCTAGGAATTGAACCCGAGTCTTCTGGAAGAGCAACCAGTATTCTTAACCACGAAGTCATTTCCACAGCCCTGCTTGCTAATTTTGGACACATCAATAGGACTTGGTTGCAATGCAGTATACAGGCCCTCCTTGGAGGGGAGTTAGCAGAGGTACTGGCCGAAGGCATAGGGCTGGTGTGGCCAGTGGAATAAGCAGGTTTGGCATCTCACAGTCCGGTGGCTTTAGGGTGGGTGCTGTCTAACCCGGGGCCCAGCCAGCTGCTAGGCAGGAAGTGTCACCATAGTCTGTTCAGACAGATGTGCGTTTTGCTGCTCAGCAAATCTACTCGACTGTGATGCAGGACGAAAGTGTCTCCTTCGCAGCCTGGGAGTGTGGCTCAGTTGGCAGAGCATTGCCTGGCATGCACACATCCCTGAGTTCAGTGGCCAGCCCTGCACAATGGAGGCATGGTGGTACACAGCCGTGATCCCAGTACTTGAGAGGAAGGGATTTCTCTTATTCCCTTATCCTTTCTCTCCTCACGCCCCACATCTATGAGAAAGTCCCAGCAGAGCTACCTTCGAAGTTGACTGTGGGATGGGTGTGGTGGTGCACTCTGAGGCTGAGGCAGGGTGTATCTCTGAGTTTAAGTCCAGCCTGGTCTACATAGTGAGACTCCCATCTCCGAAAAGTCTCCTTTATGATAAAATGTGCAAATGTGTTCCAGTGTCACTGCCATGGACTCCAAGCCTGGAGCTGCAGCTGCCTCCCCCAGTTCTTTTCCAGATCCTGGTCCGTCCTTTAGACTGCAGTGAGGGGACTTCTCATCAGTCTCTCCCAGGCCGCGCTGGTCCTGTTACAGGCCAACGGCTCCCCCTGGTGGTCTCTAGTGGAACAGTCTTGCCTGTCAGGGGCTTCTAACATCTATTTTCTGAGAGGTGAGTGGGACCAGGAGGCAAGATCAGCTGTGGTTCTGGTGGACTCTGTACAGAGCGCTGTTCGGGTCCCACGTTTGCATGAGTAGAGGAGAGGGACCTCGGAAGAGCATCCGTCAGCTGGAGGTGGTGGCGCATGCCTTTAATCCCAGCACTTGGGAGGCAGAGGCAGGTGGACCTCTGTGAGTTCGAGGCCAGACTGGTCTACAAAGCGAGTTCCAAGACAGCCAGGACTGTTTTTTTTTTTTTTTTTTTGGGGGGGGGGAGGTTCGAGACAGGGTTTCCCTGTGTAGCTTTGCACCTTTCCTGGAACTCACTTGGTAGTCCATGCTGGCCTCGAACTCACAGAGATCTGCCTGCCTCTGCCTCCCGAGTGCTGGGATTAAAGGCGTGCGCCACCACCGCCCGGCCAGCCAGGACTGTTTACACAGAGAAACCCTGTCTCAAAAACAATCAAAACAAAACAGTAACAACAGAAGAGTGCTGTGGGATGTTCTCTATGCTGTGAATGTGTTGCTCTGATTGGTTAATAAATAAAGTGCTGAAGTATAGGCAGGACAAAGGGAGAGAAAAATTCTGGGAACAGGAAGGCTGAGTCAGAAGATGCTGCCAGCTGCGGCCACCATGAGAAGCAGATGTTAAGATACTGGTAAGCCACGAGGCAAGGTATAGATTTATAGAAATGGGTTAATTTAAGATATAAGAACTAGATAGCAAGAAGCCTGTCGTGGCCATACAGTTTATAAGTAATATAAGTGTCTGAGTGATTATTTTATAAGTGGGCTGCGGGACTGTGGGGGCGTGGAGGGACCCAGAGAGAAACTCTCCAGCTACAGAAGAGCACCAGAGAGCTTCTGTTGCAGTGATTAATATCTGACAAAAAAGAGAGAAGGCCGGCGTATCCCGACGCCGATGGAACTAGCCTGTAGTGGGCTAGTTCCATTGCTTCTGGACCTTTCTGGAGTGGGTGTGGTAGAGGGGACAGTGCGGGCAGAGATACCTCATGGATGCAGGAAGCAGAGTGGGAGAGGAAGGGGGCAGGGGACAAGCTGTCCCTACCCTTTGAAGCATGTCCCAGGGACCTACTTCCTTCACTGAGGCCCCACCTCCTAATAGCCCATTCAGTATCAGTGGGTTGGTCAATCCGTTGATGAGGTTAGTGCCCTCATGAACCAGGGACCACTCTCTAGCACCCCCAACTGGAGCCAAGTCTTCACTACATGAACCTTCTAGGGCAACACTGCATGCATAATCTGGAGCAGAGGGTGTGACCCCTCCTGCCCCACCCCAGTCGTCACTGGCTTGTTCCCCTATAGCCACGTCACGTTTACTGTCTACTGTTTATTAGTTTACCGTCCATTACGTCCTTCCTCGGTCAAGGCGCCGTGCCGAAGGCTGTAACGGAGTCTACTAACTAAAATGCACCTGCTCTTCCCTCTAGCCTGAGGAGCGCCCATCACACGATGATAACGATTCAGTCGCTTCACGATGACAAGTGTGCGGAAACACACCCTGACAGGGGCTGCACACTGCGTATGCTCCGGAGGTCAGCAATCGTCTTAACTACTGACCGTGGAGAGAGGACCCACTGAGGGCCCCAGAGCAGGAGATGGGCTTTAGTTGAATTAAAGTAATACATTACACGCTTTATTCTGTCTTGATGCACCACGGTGCTGGGAAAGAGAAGGTTGGCAGCTGGGTTGTGTATCGGTTGGTAGAGTGTTTGCCTAGCATGCACAAAGTCTGGCTTTAATCCCCAGTGCTGCATCAAACCAGACGTGGTTATGCATACCGGTAATCCCAGCACTCGGGAGACAGGAAGATCAGGAGTTCAAAGTCATCCCTGTCTATATAGCAAGTTTTGTTGCCAGTCTGGGATTCGAGAGATCCTGTCTCAAAAGAGGATGGGGATGAAATTCTCAAAGAACTGATAAAACCTATTAGGGGCAAAAGGGAGGGTCGAGGAGGGAAGAGGAGCCTGCATGGTTCTCCTCTCCTCCAGAGAGGCAAGAAAGGGGAAGGGCATGGCAGGGAAGGAGAAACGGCTGTCTTTGCTTTCAGCTGGAATGCAAGAGCCAGAGGATGGTAGCCAGGTGGTGGACCCGGGAGCCTCAGAGAGGGCCAAGGGACAGGCCACCTATTCCAGCCTGCATCAAGACCAGTGAGGTAAAACAGGTTTCCTTCCTGCGGAACTTCTCGGGACCATCACTGCTGATGAGAGAGAAATCCAGGAGCCGGGTGGGGCAAGTTTCCAGAGCCTTGGTCTAGGAGCGCCTCAGGGATGAATGTAGAGGGGAGCCAGGTCCTCTGCTTTGCAGAGATTACGCAGGCAGGATGGCTGCTGTCTTTGGTGCCACTTCTGGGAAATGACTGATCCTTCAAAGGGGCGGAGGTGAATTTCTTAGGCATGATCTACTAGTGAGTCTTGAGCTGGTCCCCTTGACATGTGGCGTACTGCAGGTGGTGTCCTCTTTTTCCTCTCTTGCCCAGCTCTGACGGACAGCCAGAATGGCAGGATGTAACGGCCTGGAACAGCCAGGCCATTAGCGGGAGATGGATCCATTTATTTTTTTGCCTTTGACAAAAAGCTAAAAACAAGCTTCTTGACGTGGATGCAGATGGAGAGCTACACCAGGGGCCTGAAGGGAAACACGTGCATCTATCTGGTCCTGAGTGGTTCTGCTTCCTCAGAGTTAAGTGTAGCCCGAGGCCTGGAAGCCAGACCAAGCATCTGCTCTTTGCTTGAAGACTGACAAGCTCATATGAGGCACCTTCACGATGGCATTCTATTTTGGTCCTTTGAACAGAGCATCCGGGGTAGAGACAGCGGCCCTGGTAAATGAGGTCAGCAAGGCCTGCTGAGTGTCCTGTAGTGGTCAGTAACAATGGAGGGCAGTGTATCTGCTCGGATCTCATCATTAACTATTTCAGTCATCGGTGCTGAGCCTCCAGACCAGACCCGGGTCCTGAAGATGCAGAGGCCAGGAGGACCCAGAAACCTCCTGGTGTAGAAAGAACAGCAGGCCCACACCTGGGGGTTAGATGCCATCAGATAGGTGTGTGGGGAATATTCTAGAGGGCAAAGGGCACCTGTGCCAGTAGATATCAGGGCTCCTGGCAGAACCTGCACTGAAGTAGACAAATATTGCATGTCCTAGTCAGGATTACTATTGCCGAGATGAAACTCCATGACCAAAAGCAAGCTGTGGAGGAAAGGGTTAATAATATGGCTTACACTTCCACACCATAGACTATCGCTGAAGGAAGTCAGGACAGGAAACCAACAGGGCAGGAACCTGGAGGCAGGAGCTGATGCAGAGGCCATGGAGGGGTGCTGCTTGTTGGCTTTCTCAATGACAGGGTTTCTCTATGTAGCTTTGGAGCCTGTCCTGGAACTTGCTCTGTAGACCAGGTTGGCCTTGAACTCACAGAGATTCACCTGTCTGACTCCTGAGTGCTGGGATTAAAGGCATGTGCCACCACCGCCCAGCTAAGCCTACTTTCTCATAGAATGCAGGACCACCAGCCCAGGGTTGGCACCACCCACCATGGGCTGCGCCCTCCCCCATCAATCACTAAGAAAATGCCCTCCAAGTTTGCCTACAGCCCAGTCTTGAGGAGGCATTTTCTTAGTTGGGGCTCCCTCCTCTCAGATGACTCTAGCTTGTGTCGAGTTGACATGGAGTCAGCCAGCACACTGCATGAAAGGACACTGACGTTGATGAGGGAACTGAGGGAGCTGGCTCAGAAAGACACCCTGAGCAGCAGAGAATTCAAAATGCATCAGACGTGCCTTGGGGGCTCAGCAGTTAAGAGCATATACTAGGTCCAGAGGACCCGGGTTCCCTTCCCAGCAACCACACTGGGTGTCTGTAACTCTAGCTCCAGGCCAGGGCCTCTGCAGCACCGGCAACCATGTGCACACACACTTACACATAATTCAAACCAATAAAAAGGAATCTTTAAAAAAGCCATGCCTCAGAAACATCTGTTCAAGACCCGCTGGACACAAGCTAGGGCCATCAAGGAAGAGGGTCTCTCAGTTGAGAAAAATGCCTCCGTTAGATGGCAAGCCAGTAGGCAGCACACCTCCATGGTCTCTGCTTCAGTTCCTGCCTCGACTTCCCCTGATGAAGGACTGTGACCCGGGATGTGTAAGCCAAATAAACCCTTTCCTTCCCAAGCTGTTTAGTCATGACATGGTATCACAGCAACAGGAACCCTGACTAGGACGGCCCACCACCGCTATTGCTGACCTAGATGGATGCCTGTCTCACTGCTACGAGTATTCCCAGCACTGCACCCCCAGAAGGTGGCACTGTCCCCGCAGAGGCGATGTCCAGGTGATGTTGTCCACTTGGCTGGCCCAAGGTCACAGACTAATTGCTAGATAGAGCTCTCCCACTTCCACAGTGGGATATGGGGATTGTCTGTAGACACCGGCAGACACAGAACATGCTTACATACATGTAAACAACACATAAAAATGCAAACACATTTCTGGTTAATTCAAACAGTAGTGGTTCAGTTGTTTCTTTTCTTTCTCCCCCTGCCCCCCCTTACTTTCTACCCCAAGCATGGATTGGTTTCCTTGCAGGAAGCTTAAAATAAAAATGTGAAGGCTTATAAACTCTGAGCTTCCCTGTGCCTCCAAAGCATGTGTGCATCCTTTTTTTTTTTTTCACCCACAGCTTCAGACTCCTTGAGCATAAACTGCATTTCCTGTCTTTATTTTATTTTTCCTTTTTTTGGAGGATGGGGTGGGGGTGGGGGTGGGGCTGGGGCCTCTCTGTGTAGCTCCAACTGGCCTGGAACTATGTAGACCAAGCCAGTCTCAAACTCACAGAGATCTGCCTGCCTCTGCCTCCCGAGTGGAATGTTGGGATTGAAAGCATGTGCCATCATGCATGTTTATTCCTGCCATTTTTCCCCTCACCTACAGCTATGTCTCCACTGATAAGGGCTCAGTTAACAAGTGACTGCTGTGTTAGGGACCTCATTCAGGGATGCACTGATGAAAATGTACTCCTGACTCTAAAGGGGCCGAGGAGGTGTGCAGAGGGGAAGATTGCCAGTGTTACAGTGCATGGGAAGGGGATTGGTGTGATGGATGGGCATAAAACACCAGGCGTGTGGTCAAGGAGCCGTTTACCTGTTTATTTTTCTATGTGGCCAGTTGATGTAAGCCGAAAGTCTTACATTTGAGTGGAGACTTGTAGGAGGTAGGGAATGAGGCTCGGCAGACTCCCTCAGGAAGCTGTGTCTGGGAAGATCTAGAGAGGACCAGCCAGAGGCTGGGTTTGGGATGGATGCCTGGGGACAGGAATGGGCCTGGAGAGGACTTAGCTTTGTGCCTGCTGGGAGTGGAGAACCCAAGCCTCTGAGCTCTGGATCTGTGCTTTTCCCACAATGCTTCGTCTGTCCACTTCCGGGGGGATACTGCCCTGTTGTCCCGAGCTGTCATCCCACCCCAAGTGTGATTCTCCTGAGTCACCTCAGTATCTCTCCAGCCCTGCTGTGCTCAGCTGCCGGCCCAGCCCAGATAAACTTCTGTCAGGGGCAAGGCTTCCAGGAGGCTGCCCGGCCTGCCGGGCCTGTGACCTGGGAGAACCTGGGAGAAGGTTCACAGCCATCATAACAGCTTCTACCAACTGGTGCTCACAGCTTGCTAGACACCACAAGGGCTGCCTCTCTCCAGATGCCTCACTGTTGAGCACTAATAGCACATTTGGAGAAAAAAAAAACAAGTACATATTTATTATTACTATGTGCTCAACATCCAGCTTGAGGATCAAACTCAGGTTGTGGGGCTTGTGAGCTAAGTTTTTTTTTTTTTTCCAAGATTTATTTATTTATTATGTATACAGTGTTTCTGTCTGCATGCATGCCTGCACACCAGAAGAGGGCATCAGATGTCATTACAGATAGGTATAAGCCGCTATGTGGTTGCGGGGAATTGAACTCAGGACCTCTGGAAGAGCAGCCAGTGCTCTTAACCTCTGAGTCATCTCTCCAGCCCTGTGAGCTAAGTTCTTTTGCTGCTGGGCCATCTTGCTGGCCCCAGTGGACCATTTGACCTGAGTGAGGTGAAGGAGTGTCAGAGTCCACGCCGGAGAGCAGGAGATCCGCAGAGGGAAGAGTCAGCCCGAGCCTGTGGACTCCAGAGACGCTAACCCAGGCCCTGTCCCTGTCCAGATCACTCCTCCAATGAATCTGACCTGTAAACGTTCTCAGTGTTTCTAATCAGAGGGGTTATGTGACACAAAGGAGTGTTAATTTCGTCCCAAATTCCAAACTGTCAGCTATTAAAATGGCTCTGTAAGGTTGGTGCTCATGGTGGCTCACAGCCACCCTCTTCTGACCTCCCGGGCACCAGGCACACACACGTGATGCACATAGACATGTATGCAAGTACAACACTTAATACACAACGCACACACATACACAAATACTGAGATCTAAAAAAAAATATTTAGAAGTTCATGCTTAGCCGAAGGATGGGGGATGGGTGATAAATATCTTTAATCCCAGCAGGTGGATCTCTGAGTTCGAGGCCAGCCTGGGCTACAGAGTGAGTTCCAGGACAGCCGGGGCTACACAGAGAAACCCTGTCTTCAAAAAGGAAATCTCATGTGACTGGCTGAGTCAAGGGCATCTAGTGGATGAGTAACAGGGACGTTCCAGCCTCTCCCGTTAGGTCTTTTGCTCCGTCCCACTGACCACTCTTGCAGGAACACTTCTGGGAAAGCTCATCATTGCGTCATGTAAAGCTGATTTTCCTGGGTTTGGCCTCCCACTCACCATTTAGCTAAGATGAGCGGGTAGTCGGAGTGGCCATAGGCGTCTCATCCATCCCAATCTGACTAAGCCCTTCCTTCCTCCTCTCTAGCAGAGGGATTTCTATCCTGCTAGCAAATCTTTGTACAGGTTGTTCTGGGTCTTCTAGTTCAGAATAACTTTGGAGTCCACTCCCTTCTTCCCCCACCCCGTGAACACACACTTGGTATTAGAGAGAAGTTACTAGCCCCGGGGTTCAATTCCCAGCACCATATAGACCAGGTATGACGTAAACCAGGCCTAATGGCACATACTTGTGATCTGAATACCTGGGGGGTGAGGACAGGAAGAGCAGGGTTTTGTTTGTTTGTTTGTTTTCTAAGACAAGGTTTCTTTCTCTATATAACAGCCTTGGCTGTTCTGGAACTTGCTCTGTAGACCAGGCTGGCCTCAGACTCAGAGATCCACCTGCTTCTGCCTCCCAAGTGCTGGAATTAAAGGCGTGCACCACCACCGCCCAGCAAAGATCCTGTCTTAAATAAATAAATAAGGATTTTTTTTTTTTTTAACTAAAGTGTTGGGGCTGGAGAGATGGCTCAGTAGCTAAAAGCACTTGATGCTCCTGTGGATGACCTGAGTTCAGTTCTCCACACCAACATGGTGGGTCACAGTGGCTGTTAACTCCAGTTCCAAGGGATCCAACACCACCTTCTGGCCTCTTCAGGCATACATACATGTAGGCAAAACACTCATACACATAAAATGAAACAAAAGGAAAGAAAGTAATCTATAAGCTGGGTATGGTGACACACATCTTTGATCCATGAGTTAGAGGTAGTCAGATCTCTGTGAGTTCAAGGTCAGCCTGGTCTACAGAATGAGTTCTAGGCTAGCCAGGGCGACATAGTGAGATCCTGCTTAAACTGGTCGGTAGTGGTGCATGCCTTTAATCTCAGCACTCAGGAGGCAGAGGCAGGTGGATTTCTGTGAGTTCAAGGCCAGTCCGGTCTACAGAGGGAGTTCCAGGACAGCCAGGACTACACAGGCAAACCCTGTCTAGAACTCCCCTCTCACCCTTCCCCCCCCCCCCCCCCCCCCCCCCGCAAAACAAATGGAATTGTAGATGATACCCTCTTACTCTTCATCATTTTGACAGTTGATCCTAAAATTAAAGCTAGTCTCTAACATCACAATGCTATCTTTATACCCAAGAGAAGTAACCATTTGCTGTATAATCTAGTATTCAGTTGTGAAAGAAATGTGAGGTGCCAAGATCAGACTGGAGTTGCTTGTGGCAACCCTAACCAATGCAGAGGCAGGAGGCTGCCGAGGAAGGGCTCGGACTAGCACGGCATGTGCCGTTGGAACCACAAGCGGGCAGAGGCCACCTCAACCTTGCACAAAAGTACTTCTGCAAGCTCAGCTCGTTGTTCGGCCTCGGGCCGAGGCCACTCCTCTTACTGTTAGTCGCTTTGGCAACAGATGATTATCTTAACAATGTGTGATGGTGTCCTAGGAGGTTAGAAAAGGATGTTGGATCCCCTGGAACTAGCGTTTTGGGATGATTGTGGGCCACCACGTGGGTGATGGGGACCAAACCCATGTCCTCTGAGAGAACCACAAGGACTCTTAACCTCTGAGCCGGCTCTCCAACTCCCTAAATTCGTTCTTATTTATTGATTTATTCAGGGATCGGGTCTCACTCTATTGCCTAAGCTGGCTTGGAGCTCACTCTGTAGACCAGGCTGGCCTCTAAATGACAGATCCATCTGCTTCTGCCTCCAAGTGCTGGGGTTAAAGGTGTGGGCCATCTCCCCCCTGTTCATGTTTTCTGTACGTTGGGAACATTTGGAATAAAAACCGATGTTGTTGTGATTAGGAGCAAGTGCCACCACCTCGGGCACAAGTCACTTTCGAGTGCTCAGAAGAAAGCAATGAATTTCACACACGCGCAGAAGAGGGTTAGGCAAACGGTAAACTGGAAACAGCAAATGGACACCGGTGGACGAACCCTGGAGAGCTCACTGTTTCTTGCTTTCTTTTTTATTTTTTTATTTTTTTTTGGGGGGGGGGCAGGGTCTCTCTATGTAGTCTTGGCTGTCCTGAAACTCACTCTGTAGACCAGGCTGGCCTGGAACTCAGAGATCTGCCTGCCTCTGCCTCCTGAGCGCTGGGATGAAAGGCACATGTCATCACCCCTGCTTACTTTTTCTGTGTGCTGGAAGCATTCCTAACACAAAGGTTGTGTGTGTGTGTGTCTGGCAGGATGACTCAGCAGTCAAGCCTACCTTCATGAGTTCCATCCCTGGGACCCCGCAGAGTAGGAGAGATCCAGCTTCCACAAGTTGGCCTCTGACCCTCACACTAGTGGGTCCCACCATATCACACAAAATACATTTCCAAACAACAACAGGAGTCAGAGGGGGTCTAGTGGTGGGACTCAAGGTGCTTTGGGACCTTGGGTAGTTTCCATGTCTCTCTGGCCTTTATTTCCTTATCTATAAAATATATAAAAAATGCCTGAAAATACACATTTTTGAAAGGACCAAGCAGAGGCCATAACAGTCTTCTCTCAGAGATCAGGCCCTCAATTTCAGTTTCCTGAGACTTGAGCAAGCAGTTTCTGGGAGGGCCATGAACAAAGACATAATCCTTGCGGTAGCTCCCTTTCTGCACATACTCTGATTGCTCAAGGTTCAGCCACTTGTTTACTGTCTTGGGACCCCCTCACCAACTTAGAGCTACGTGCATGGGTCAGTGTGACAGCCTGGGCCACTGAGTCAGCCCCCCACAGTCAGAACGTGCCAGCCCAGTCTCCATGGCAGCTGAAGGCCAAAGCCTGGGACTTGTCCAGGCCTGCCCCAAAAATGTTTGACTGTAACCCCCCAAAACAGGAGTAAACTGTTAACGATACAAAGA